>NC_052635.1:6214404-6539404 GCF_016161935.1 Mauremys reevesii
AGCACTGATTGTGGGGAGAACGCACCCTAGTGAGCCCCCAATCCTGCTCCCCACAGCACAGCACCCCCTAGTGCCCCAGCGGGGTCAGCACTGACTGACAGGGGACAGTGCCCCCTACTGAGCCCCCACTCCCCGCAGCACAGCGCCCCCTAGTGCCACACTGATTGTGGGGGAAATCGCCCCCTACTGAGCCCCCAATCCTGCTCCCTGCAGCACAGCGCCCCCTAGCAGCGCACTGGGGTTAACCCTGACTGCGAGCTCTGAATCAGCTCAATGAGGCATCCGGTGGACGTCTGCGCCGTGCTGCTCACTTCCCCTTTCTTCCTTCGGCTCCTGAGAGCCGGGCAGTGGGAGTTCGGCTCCGTGGTCTGCCAGCTGTGCCACGATGTCTGCGGTGTCAGCATGTACGCCAGCATCTCCCTCATCACCCTCATGAGCCTGGACCGCTGCTTAGCTGTCACTAAGCCCTTCATCTCCCAGAAGATCCGGACTGCCATGGTGGTCAGGTCCAAACTAAATAGACAAGGGATGGGAGGAAAAACTGAGGCACAGAGAGAGGATGAAGGCCCCAAGGATTAACCGTAAACATCAGTTCATGCCAAGCTGTGGGGATGACCAGGCTGGGCGAGCTGGATTCTGTGTGTCGGGAGTGAACGGCACCGGCAGAGCTGTGGGGGCCCAGGGCTGGGCCAGCAGAGGGCTGTGGTTTGGGAGTGAGGGGCACCGGCAGAGTTGTGGGGGGGGGCAGGGCTGGGCTGGCAGGGGGCTGCGGGTCGGGAGTGAGGGGCACTGGCAGAGCTGGGGGGGGCAGGGCTGGGCTAGCAGGGGCTGCGGTTCAGGAGTGAGGGGCACCGGCAGAGCTGGGGGGGGCAGGGCTGGGTTAGCGGGGGGCTGCAGTTCAGGAGTGAGGGGCACTGGCAGAGCGGGGGGGCAGGGCTGGGTTAGCGGGGGGCTGCGGTTCAGGCGTGAGGGGCACCGGCAGAGCTGTGGGGGGGCAGGGCTGGGTTAGCGGGGGGCTGTGGGTCGGCAGCAGAGCTGGGGGTGTATGTGGGGGAACCACATCATCTAAGTCAGTGGGGGTGGAGGGCAGCCAGGTCACTGGGTCCTGTGGTGCTGCCAAACTCCTGCCAGCCCCATTGCCCTCCAGGGCCCTGGTCGGCTCTTTCACTGGGAGGTGTCTCCCTCTCCCCGCTTCCTGCATCTTCCGCCCTTTTGCTGTGAAATGACGGGTGGAGTTAGCACCAAACGGTGCAAGCGCAGGGAGGAAATTGCCCCATCAGCAACCCACATTGTCCGCAGGAAACCATACACCTCTTCCCGCCATGAGAGCCACCCCTCCATCCCCCACCACTGCCAGTGCCAAGGGGAACTCAGGGTGGGTAGGTAGGTAGAGGGGATGGATGGGGATAGATAGATAGATAGATAGATAGATAGATAGATAGATAGATAGATAGATAGAGGGGGGGTGTAGGGGGATAAATAGACGAGTGGGGTGGATGGAGGGGTGTGGATGGAGGTGGATAGATGTACACAAGGATGGATAGGCAACGGGGCGGGTGGATGTGGAGCTAGACGGGGTTATGTGGCAATTGATACGTATGGAGTAGATGGCAGAATGGATGGATGTGTGTAGGGATGGCTAGACAGAGGGAAGTGGGGAGCTGGATGGATGTGGGGGGGGATAGATAGAAAGAGGCATGTGGAGGGATGGAAGGGTGTGTATGGGAGGCTAGAGAGGTATATATGGAGATGGATACATATGGCTGGGACGGAGTGATGTATATGGCAGTTGGAGGGGGTGCATATGGGGCTGGATACAGCAGCATGAGGGATGAAGGGTGTGTATGGGCTGGCTAGACAGAGGCGTGTGGGAAAATTGAGGGGTGTGTATGGGGATGGATAGACAGAGGAATTGGGGGGGGATGGAGGGGTGTAGGTGGGGGATGGATAGACAGAGGAGTGGGGGGGATGAAGGGGTGTATAGGTGGATGCAGGGGTGCATATGGCGATGAATAGAGAGAGGAGTTGGGGGGAATGGAGGGGTGTAGGTGAGGGATTGAGGGGTGTGAATGGGGATGGCTAGACAGAGGAGTGTGGGGAGATTGGGGTATGGAGGGGTGCATATGGGGATGGATAGCCAGAGGAGCAGAGGGACGAAGGGGTGTATAGGTGAACGGAGGGGTGTGAATGGCGATGGATAGAGGAGTGGGGGGATAGAGCGGTGTATGTGGGGGGGATGGAGGGGTGCTTATGGGGATTGATATACAGGAGTGGGGGAAAAAGGAGGGGTGTGTATGGAGGGATGGGGGGGTGTATGGGTAGAGCGATGCAGAGGATGGAGGGCTGTATTTGGGATTATGGAAACTGAGGCAGAAGCAGCACTATAGTGTCCTTACTGTAGTTCTCACTAACCTTCCTGTCCTCCAGACCCTGCTCTCGCCCCAATGACCAACGCCACCTTCAACGCCACCGCCCAGTCGGGTGCGCTGCCCCCATTGCCCGGCG
Organism: Mauremys reevesii; assembly: GCF_016161935.1. Classification (NCBI taxonomy): domain Eukaryota; kingdom Metazoa; phylum Chordata; order Testudines; family Geoemydidae; genus Mauremys; species Mauremys reevesii. The sequence goes on from NC_052635.1 coordinate 6,216,910, forward strand.
CCAAGCTGGGGCTGACCGTGCTCTCCTTGGCCTTCATCCTGGGCTTCCCAGGCAACGTCTTCGTGGTGTGGAGCGCTCTCTGGCGTGTCCAGAAGCGCACGATCACCTGCCTCCTCATCCTCCACCTGGCCCTGGCCGACTGCGCCGTGCTGCTCACTTCCCCTTTCTTCCTTCGGCTCCTGAGCGCCGGGCAGTGGGAGTTCGGCTCCGTGGTCTGCCAGCTGTGCTACTATGTTTGCGGTGTCAGCATGTACGCCAGCATCTCTCTCATCACCCTCATGAGCCTGGACCGCTGCTTAGCTGTCACTAAGCCTGTCATCGCCCAGAAGATCCGGACTGCCATGGTGGTCAGGTCCTTGGTCTTGGCCATCTGGATGGTCTCTTTCCTCCTTGCCGTGCCGGTCATTTTCTACCGCAAGCTGGTGCTTAGGGGCAGGCACCTTCTCTGCGACCTGTCCCATCCCACCATTGGCCACCTTGTTTTCCACAACCTTTTTGAGACCCTGACCGGCTTTGTGCTGCCCTTTGCTGCCATCATTTGGAGCTACTGCGTCATCGGGCACAGGCTGCAGGACACCCGCTTCCGGAGGAAGCGTCGCACCAACCGGCTCATTGTGCTGATCGTGGCCGCCTTTGCCCTCTTCTGGCTGCCCTTCCACGTGGTGAACATCCTAGACGTGGCTGGGGCGCTGAGCCACTCCAAGGGACTCATCATGGCCGGGAAGATGGCCCGGCCCACCCTGACGGCCCTGGCTTTCTTCAGCAGCAGCGTCAACCCCATCCTCTATGCCTTCAGCGGTGCTGCCTTGATCAAGTCGGCTGGCATAGGCTTCATGGCCAAGCTCTTTGAGGGGACGGCCTCAGAGATGTCCAGCACGCGGCAGGGGACGGGGCAGACCACCCAGCGACGCGAGAAGGCCAAGTTGGAGATGGTGCAGGATGGGAACCCAGAGAGAATCACCCTTGCCACCAACCCGCTGGAGTAGCCCTCGGCCATGTGGGACAGGCACTCCGACAATCCCACAGCATCCACCAACACCCTGGACTAGCACTAGGGCACGTGGGACAGGAGCTGCAACAATCCCACCGCATCCACCAACACCCTGGACTAGCACTAGGGCACGTGGGACAGGAGCTGCAACAATCCCACCTCATCCACCAACACCCTGGGCTAGCCCTGGGGCCATGTGGGATGGGAACTCCCAAAAATCCCACCTCATCCATCAACATCCTGGGTTTGCCCTGTGTCTGTGTGGACAAGAATAGGAAAAATCTTCCTGGGAGGCCCAGAAGATGATGGTGCAAGGCCCCGCTGACTCCTTCATGGAGTGATGGTGAAACTATCAAGAATTTGCTGGGACAGTGCTCACGTGCTTCTTATTTGGGGGTTGTCCTGGTCTGAACAACCTGCCTGCAACACCCATTTTCCCTTCCTCACTGGCTGTGACTTTGTGGGGACAAACCCAGGCTCCAATATCTCCACCTTGACGCCACCAGGGACTGGCCCGGCTACACGAGGAGAATAATTAGACTTTGTGTAAATGTGGAAAAGGGACTGAGGCCTGAATGGGGGTATATGATGTAGGGAGTGCAGGCGCTGCCATTGGTGTGTGGAGAGGAAGTGGCCTGTGTGCTCAGGGGGCGGGGGAGTGAAAGTGGGAGGGGTAGAGAGCGGTTGCGGGACAGAGGCAGGTGGTGGGGGAAGAGGCGGCGAGAAACAGGGTGAGGGATGGTGGGAACGCTGAGAGGCTGAGGCTGGGCGAGTCCGTGTCTTCAGGAAGTGCTTGAGGCTGCACTGACCCCACCCGAGAGCAGGGCCCCCGTTGTGCCAGGCGCTGCACAAACCCACGGTGAGACAGCCCCTGCGGCTAGGCACTTGCAGTCGAAATGGGCAAAGACAGGATTATTATCCCTAGTTTGCAAATGGGGAAACTGAGGCACTGTGGGAGGTGCAGCGACTTGTCAAAGGTGATAATGGGAGTCTGTGGCAGAGCAAGGAACAGCATGTGGGCGTCTAGGGACCCAGTCCAGGGGCCTGAACCACAGGACCTTCCTTCCCCAACTCTATTGTCACAGCCAGATACAAAGGGAATCTGGGATTTCACCAGGGAGCTTTCCTGTCTCCCATCTGAGCTGCGGGGTTGGCTGCTCCCAGTGGCCAGCTAGGGCACTACAAGCCGTCGTTCCACAGTGAGGCGACTAGGAGCTCGGGCACCTGCTTAGAACCAGCGTATTAAGTATGTGAGTCAGCCCCGCTAGGGGGTGCCAGGCTGGCTCAGAGCCAGCCCCGACCGGCCGGGGGGACGACCGGCTGGCTTAGCGGGTGGGGAATGGGACACATGGCCTGTCCCCACTAGGGGGCGCTGGTCCAACCCAGCCCCTCAGCGGCCAAATTCACCCTCTGTGTTATTTTGCTTAATTAAAGGAAAGTTTCTGTGTAGCCTGTTACCAGGGCTGGCCCAGGGAACCTGTGAATCCTTCACGCCTGCCGTAGCCGCCTCGTTGGTTCCGCTGACCTCAGCCCTTAGCCCCACTAGCCCCTGCTGCTGCCCCCTGCTGGAGGAAATGAGCCCTGCTGTGTGATGTGTGTGTGTGTCCTGCTGCAGGGGATCAGACCTGCACTGTGTATGTGTGTCCCTGCCACCCCCTGCTTGGGGGAGTGGGGGGGAGGGGGAGAGGGACCTGCTCAGTGTGTGTGCGGCGAGTAACAAATAGCCACAGAGACGCCGTTTACAAATCAGTAATGCTGTGTATTCCTACATGACCTTAAATAGAATAATTACAGCCACAAACAACGACGTGAAAAGACCATTACCAGAGTCAGTTTTGCACAGGCCCCTGAATTTGGGCATTTCCTCCCTTGGGCATGCTCAGCTTTGTAACCTTAATAATATGCTTTTAATGTAGCTTGTGCGGGTGATTTCCTGGGTTTTTACAAAAGCGAACTAGAAAAAAAAACCACAGAGAAATCCCCTCATGTGGCATCATACTGACACCCACATGGCTCCTCAGCAGGGCTGAAATCACTGGATCCACCACACAGAGCTGCAGAATAACTGGTAGCAGTAGTAGGTTGTCATCCTCTATATGGTCCTGCACTCGAGGGGAACAAGCGTTGGTTGCACAGCTGTTTGCTCCCGTGCCAGTGCCTCGTCTGCACTCAATCTCCCCACCCCAGCACCTCCTGGCTCCCAGCCCCCTCACCCCGATCTCCCACTTTCCATTTCTCTCCCTGGCTTCCAATCCAGGCTCCTTGTCCAGCCAGACCCAGTGTCCTCTGAGGTCAGACGAAATGATCTATTGCCCTCTTCTGGCCTAAAACTCCCCCACCCCAGCAGCTCCCAGCCCCACTGTCTCTTCTTAGCTCCCGGCCTCCTTCCCCAGACAGCCCCAGGCCCCTTTTCTCAGCTCCTCGTGCCATACTCTGCCCACCTCCAAGCAGTGCCCCCTCCACTGCCCTCCCAGACTCCTCATTCCCCTTGCCTAACTCCCCCACCCAATTTTCTCCCCTCTTCATTCAAATCAGGCAGCTTCCGTCTCCTGGGCCCGGCAGGGGGGCACTGGGAGCAGAAGTGAGACAGGAGCCCTTGTCCTCAGCATCATCTTGGCCCAGAGCTGCAACTGCAGGGAAAGCCCTTCTGAGCCTCAGCTACGGAGCGACTTCAGCGGCTCTTAGCTGCCAAATTCCCAAGTTGCTGCTCGGAAGCAAGGGGCACTGGGGCTGCTGACAGAAAAGCTCACCGGACGTGCCCATGGGCCAACCAGTGGGTTTTTCACTAGCCTCGCTCTCCGAAACGGCTGGACTTATTCGGCTCAAACTTTCCAGGAAAAAAAAAAAGTCAGTCTGAGGCAGGCACCTGGCGTGGGAAATGTCAGCCCGAGTTCAGCAAGATTATCAGGAAACAGGGGCTTACAATGGGATCTGCCCGGGAATCAGTAAGCTGATGAATGGCCCTGCCTATATTAAAACTATAGAGAAGTCCTCCCATACACACACACACACACACACACACACACACACACACACACCCTCCCTCCCTCCCTCCCTCCCTACTCTGCACACACAATCCTCCCTTCAACATGCCCCCCAGGCTCTGGCACACCCTGGGGAAGGATGATCTTCCCGGGGAAGCCAGTTCTGGTCTCTCCGGAAGCTGCGGTTTCCTGCCACTGATCTTGGGTAACAGGAAGTACATACACACACGAGGCTGAGACCACAGCACACCCGGGGCCTGGAGGTTGGGGGGTGGGCGGCCTTCAAGGAAGAGGGATTAAAGGGGGAGAGGGGGGACTCTCCTTAGCTGGCTCCCCCAGCCCCTCACTGAGGGGGAGCAGGTTATTCCGAGCTCTCCCTGTACCCCCGTATTGTCTCACCCATCCTGACTCTCCCAGCTCTTCAGGGGTGTCATTCCCCTCTGCACCCCACCCACCTCAAACCAGCCCCCTTCCATGCCTCCTGCAGGTGGGGTTCGTCGCCCTCTGAGCCGCCCCCCCAAATCGCCCCCAGCCCTTCGCTTGTCCCATTGGGAAAGACTGAGTCCAGGCATCAAGTCATGACATGAGTGGATGAATGCAAAGCCGTCAGTCTCCTGTGCCAGCTCCCCCGAGTGGTGGAGAGGAAGTACTGCAGCGGGACGGAAGAAGACCAGCCCTCTGTCCGGGGGTGCGGGGAGCTCTCAGCTGAGCATGGCGGCCTGCAGGCCACCGCGGGACAGGTCGGTGCAGACGTAGTAGGTCCGTAACTGGCCTTTGCCCTTGACCTTGATAACCCCGCGGAGGTAGCAGGTGTAACCCAGGGTCTCCAGGGCCCTGGCTGTCTCCTCTGTGACCTGGGGGGAGGGGGTAAAGGAGAGAAGAGAGAAAATTAACCTTGTAATTTCAGCAGCCCTCCAGGCTCCCTGGTTGCGGGGATTCTGGTGCTGCAAGCGTCCCACAGCGATGCCATGGTCCCTGAGTAGTCGTGACAGGTAGGGCCCAGGTGACTTCCACCCTGCTCCCCCCACTTTCTTCCCTCCAGTGTGAGCTGTGAGCTCCCCCACTGCATGCCCAGCGATGGACCCAAGTGCTGTGAGCTACTCCACATAGCAGGAAGTCACCAGACAAACCCTGAAAAGTCGCTAGATGTAGCTGTTTAAGCACTGAAAGGAGTCAAAAATGTCACCGAACAGAATTTCCAGAGAATTCAAGAGAGAATTATACACACACACAAACACACACACAAATTACACACACACACACACACACACACACACACAGACGAGTATAGTCACAAAATCATTCACAAGCAGCTCAATAGTGTTAATCAAATCCATTCCGTGCTCTTCTTACGACGTTCTGCTGCGCACCAGAAGCAGCTACACCTACACCAGTGCACTGCCATCCTCAGGAGGGCGCCCTCTGCTCACTGGGAAGGAAACTGCAGCCCTCTGCTCACTGGGAAGGACGCTCTGTACATGACAGCCCAGGTCGGCTGGGGTAGGTTCATTTCAGCTGAGCCTCGTCTTGCCAGCCTGGGTCTGAGCCGACAGGTTAGTGAACGGGAGAACCCAGAACCAGGGGGAGAGGACATTCGCCTGACCTGAACTCAGCGCTGCAGGGAGGCAAGAAAGTAGATTTAAAATCAAAAGTCTGCTAGGCAGACCCCTTCCCCCCACTGCCAGGGTTCCATTTCTGGAAACAGCTGGGCTGCTAGCCCCAGGCCACGCCAGGGGAAGGAGTAAAGAGGAACCAGAATCAAGCTAGTTCCACTTTTGATCCTGTAATAAGGGCTTCATCCCTGAAGGCAACGGTGCTCCCCCGTCCCATTGGATCACCGGGCCGCATCTCATTCCACCCCATCTTCCATCCATGTGGCTCTCCTCACTGGCTAACCTGCCTCCCCCAACCCTGCTCACTTCATTAGCCGGCTTCCTCTGCACCCCAGGGTGCGCTACCTACCACGGAGCAGCGAGAAAGAACACATTTGGGTATAAACAGGGCCTGGCTAATGTGCTGCTCTCACCAAAGTGCACCTGGCTTTAGCAAAGTATTTAATTAGCCTCCACAAACTTCTTTTCCTCGCCTGCAGATTAGAGTGATCTCAGCCCAAGAAGCCCTGGAATGCGATTCCTTCCGAGGACGTGCTCAGTTGAGACATGATGACATTGACTTGGGGTGCAGCAGAACGTAGTAAGAAGCGCACGGAATGGATTTGATTAACACTATCAAGCTGCTTGTGAATGATTTGTTGACTATACACAATGGTGACGTCTTTCTGTGAATGCCACTGCAGTTGTCAGTGAAAGTCACTAGATTTGTGACTGGTCACGTTGACACTTATTTTCCCGTTGGGGAAACCAAAACATCACTAAATCTGGTGACAAAGTCGCTAAGTTGGCGACACGGCATCATTCCTCATACCTGGATCTTCCCCAGCACCCCGGTGCTCTCCATGCGACTCGCCACATTCACCGTGTTTCCCCAAATGTCATACTGGGGTTTCTGGGCTCCGATCACACCAGCCACCACAGGGCCATGGTTTATACCTGGACAGGGGGTGGGAAGGTGGGAGAGAGGTAGGAGGATGGGGGACACAGCTAGTAAGATTTGTGCAGGGCGAGACCATATGAACATTTCATAAGAGCTTCAAAAATTACCTGCCATGACATAGTCTGTTGGAACAGCTCTGAAATCTTAGCACCGAACATCAACATCCCAGCTCAGCACCCCCAGAATTCCATCACCCAGTGTTGAAATCCTGATACCCAAATACCAAACACATTCCCCCAAATCCCTACACTGCTCCTCCCCAATCCTAATCACATATCCTGAAATCAGTCATCTGAACAGGGTCAGCACTGGTCATTGCACATGTGGTCAAGTGAGTGGAGTCATCACTGGAAATGGGGGAAGCAGGGCCAGTCGGGTGAGGTCAACGTTGGCCATAGTTGGTGTGTCCAACCCACAAGGTCAATGTTGGCTGTTGGCCATGGCCAACCAGCAGGCCCAAGATTGGCTGTCAGCCATGGTCAACCAGCACGGTCAACAATGCTGGCCACATCCAATGGACAGCAAAGGTTGCAGAGCCTGGGGGTGATTGTTCCTGCATCTAGATTGGAGGGAACTCACCCACACGGAGTTTGAAGGTGTTGAAGGAGTGTTTGTTGATGATATCCAGCTTGGCTATCAGGGCCACCGCGAACTCCACCATGATGCCCAGGTGGGTGTAGCTCCTCTCGGCATCCTGAAGGGTAAACCCCACCACCGCCACAATGGGAGAGGAGGAAAATCCACCAATCACAACCAGGGAACCAATGTCTAACCCCACCCACAACCAATGAGAAAGCAGCCAACCCACAATCAGGGCATATCTCCAGGAGATGAGCAAGGGTCTGAGATAGATGGGACACAGGGTAAGCTCAGGAGCTGTCACCCAGTCCCAAGAGGTTCTGGGAAACTGGGGAACACTTGGCTGGAGCTTCAGCAAGGAGAGAGAAAGGAGGTACCTGCTGGTTGTCCTGGCCAGAGGTGGCATTTAATCCCGTAGCTGCCATGTAGGTGCTGCCAATGGTCTTGATCTTCTCCACACCACTGAATTTTGGCTTTGAGAGCAGCTGCAGAATTAGAAATAACCAAGTCATTGGTCCATTCAGCCCCATCTCACTCCCCCTACCTCCCCTGGATTGGATCCTCAGCCCAACCAGCTCTATCAAGACAGCAGCCCTCTGCCGCAGATCGGCCCCATGACCCATTAACGATGTGCTGAGATGCTGCCCGCTTTCCAGTGCCCAGATCTCATCTGAACCCCATCAGACCTCATCAAAATCCGCAATGATCTCATTGAGCAGCCGCAGACACTCCAGCCCTTCGTGGTTGACGTTGGACTCGGAATAGAACTCCTTGAAGTCGGGGATGGAGGCGAAGAGGACACAGACACAGTCATAGGATTGATGGTAAAGGTCCTGGATGGGAGGGTGGGTGGGAGAGAGAGACGACGCGTCACTTTCTGATAACTTCACACAGGGTGTGGACATGGCAAATAGACGCAAATCAAACCACAGCTAAAACCCACCTACCACAGCCAACCCTGCCAACAACCAAACCCAGCCACCCCCAACCAACACAGACCTCACCAAACCTGTCCAACCACCACAATCAGTACAGCCAATATAGCCCACCAACTCCAACCATCATCCCCAGCCGATACACCCACCCAGCCAACCCAACCACCACAATCAATACAGACACCCGAGCCAGCCAGATCCCACCACAATCAGCCAACTCCAAACAGCACAGCCATACAAACCCAACCACTCCCAAACCACACTCCCACAGTCCAGTAGAGACCCCACCTCCAACCAACACAGCTATCCAAACCCCACCAACGTATTGATCAGCACAGCCAATCAAAGCCAAACATCCCCAACTAACACAGCCATCACACACCTACCCAACCAACCCAGTCAACAGAACCCACCACAGTCAGCCAACTTCAGCAACACACCCCTCACCACACCCCTCCAAACCCAAACACCCCCAACCATAGCCAACCACCCCAACTAACACAGGCATCACCGCAGCCAACCAGACCAAAACATTCTCAAACAACATAGCAGTCATGAAACCCATCCAACTAACCCAAACACAGCCCACCCCAGTCAGCCAGCAGAGCCCACTCTAGCGAATCAGCTCCGGCAAACACAGCTACCATCACAACCAATCAAATCCAAACACTGCCAACTAACACAGTGCACCAAAGCCAACCAAACATCAGTGAAACCCAACCAGCCCCTAACCAACACAACCCACCAAACCCAGACAACCCACCCATCACGAAACCCAGCCACCAACCAACCAGCCCCAGCTCCACCACAACCCAAAGCAAAACCCCACCAGACCACCATGATTTATCCCAACCACCATAGCCTCCTGAACCCATCCGTCACCTCGCATGAAACAAAACCCAACACAACCAATATTATGACCCACCGAACCCAACCACTTCCCCATTCCACAACTTCACCCCAGAAAGATTCCACTACACCATCACACACAGATCCCACAAGAGCAACTTAACAGTAGCTGTTGAGATGCTCAAACCAGCCAATGTGATTCGGTAGCTCAAACTCATTCAAGTTAGACCAGATGCAGAGAAGGGCTGCAAGGATGATCAGGGGAATGGAGAACCAGTCTGACAAGAGGAAAAAGAGGCTGACTGCTCTCTGTAAATATGTCGGGGGAAACACCAGGGAGGGGGAAGAGCTCATGAAACTAGAGGACAATGCTGGCACGAGAACAAATGGGATGGACTAATCAGGGAGCAACTGAGGCTGGAGAAGATAAGAAGGTTTCTGACCATCAGACAAAGGAGGTTCTGGAACAGCCTCTAATAGGAGTGGTGGTGGTGAGAAAACCCTACAGTAGTGTGAGGATGGTGCTCGATAGGGAAGACGGGGCTCTCTGAGGTAGCAGGACCCGTCTTTGGTGACCCAGGAGGCCTTTTCCTGTCCTACAGTCCTAAATCCCAATGATTTCAATGGGAACTGAGTGTCCATATCTTGGCAATCTTAGTAAACTTATATGGACACACGCCATGTCAGGATCTCAGGAATGAGACCCAGGCATCCAGGAGAGTTCTCCTACGGACCCGGCTGTTCCAGCAACACAGGTGAGGGAGTAGCATGGGGAATGGGACCCAGAGATCTGGGACCCGCAGCTCTCAGCCCCACAGGGGGAGCGGGATGGAGAATGAGACCCAGACATTCACAGTGACATCCCTATGGGACCCACAGCTCTCAGCCCCAGGGAGACAGGACCAGGATGGGGAAGGCAGAGGTCACAGATTCTTTCCCCCCTCAATGCATAATTGGCCAGATGCATTCCAGGGTATTTTTCACCTTCCTCTGAAGTAACAGGGATTGGCTACAGCTGCAGATAGGACATTGGATGGGGTGGACCAGGGCTCTGAGGTGGTTCAGAGAACCATCTGTCTAGATGCCTGGCTGGTCAGTCTGGAGCACATGCTCTGGGTCACCAGATTTGTGGTAGAGAAGGAACCTCCACCCAGGTCAGATTGGCAAGGATCTGGGGCGAGTTTCCACCTTCCTCTGAGGCATGGGGTGTGGGACGCCTGCTGGGATCACCTGGGTTTGTGTCACTGAATAAATTCCTGGCGTTGCAGGGTCCTCGGGCATCGGCAGCACCTCAGTCTCTCCAGTGGCCACAACAGTTTAGCCTCCCAAGGACTGAAACGCTTTGGTCAAACCCAAGCTGGGCTCAGTAGAGAGGTACCTGGGTGAAGATCCATGGCTTGTGCTCCACGGGAAGTCAGACTAGATAACCTAGCAATCCCTTCTGGCCTTAAACTCGGGGAAATTCTATGAATCGTCAGCCCACTTCCTTCTGGCTGCAGTCCCCATCTTGGCCACCGGGTGGCAGCATTGGAGAGTTGAATGGTGGCCGTCTGAAATTCCCCCGTTAAAGGGGAGGCACACAGCCAGACTGACCTCGTTACGCCGGTTCTGGCCGATGAATTGCTGAGCCACGTCGGCCGGGAGCACATTCTCCAGCAGGACACGGTTCAGGTTCTCCATGGTCTCGATCTCCTCGCGCTCCTTCTTGAACTTCTTCTTCCACAAGAAGTCAAGACGGCAATAATACTCGTTCTTCAAGAGAGACACAGAGGGGCTCGGCCCATCAGGACCCCCCAGTCCTGGAGAGGGACGGTTCTCACCCTAGTGGGCCCTGCACTTCCCAGCATCCAGTAGGAGCGACTGGGATGGGACCCAGGCATCCAGGATAGCATGCAGATCCCAGCACCTGGGGGGAGAGCCTGGGACAAGGAATGGGATCCAGGCCCCTGGGGTGGAAGTGTGGGGCACTCCCCTGTAGGGGCACTGCAGCTCCCAGCACCCAGGGAGAGAGTGAGACCCACGTGTCCGGGACAGCAGCACAGGACACTTTCTTCTAGGTCGCTTGCACCAACCACAACAGACTGGGATGGGACATTGGACCCAGGTGTCCTGGATAGCAGTACAAGGTGCTCACCCCCAGGGGCACCGCAGCAGGACGGACTAGGATGGAGAAGGGAACCCAGGGGAGGTCCCCAGTGGGTCCTGCAGCTCTCAGCCCCACAGGGGGAGGAACTGGGAGGGGGAATGGGACCCAGGTATCTGGGATGGCAGCGCCCCACCCCTAGGGGGCCCTGTGACTCACTTGTCTAGCCAGGGCCAGCAGGGTGAAGAAGAAGACAAAGAAGGAAACGGCTCCCATCAGCTTGGGCTCCTTCAGGACCCCCGGCCTGCGGACAGGAGAGAGACCAGGCAGCAGAGAGAGGGTCGCCAGCTTTCTAATTGTTGAGTGCCCCATGTCCCGCCTCTTCCCTCGAGGCCCTGACCCTGCTCCGTGTGTTTCCCCGAGACCCCGTCCATGCCCCTACGATACAAGCTTCTTCCCTCGAGGCCCTGCCCACGTCTCTGCCTCTTCCCCCAAGGCCCTGCCCCCTGCTCGCTCCCCTCTCCCCTCCACTTCCTCCACCGCCTCCCCTCCCTGGGCTCCCTCTGCTGCGGAGCTGCAGGCTGACGCGGAGCCTGCCTGCCTGCCTGCTCGCAAGACACAGGGGGCGGCCCTGGCTGAGCAGGGGCTGGCACGGGTTGATGACCTGGTGCCTCCCCTCCCTGCCGCCCGCCAGGGCTAACTGGACTTGTAGCGTCCGGTCAGTACATCTTTCTGGTAGAAAACTGGGCATGAGGTAACCCTAAGCGCAGAGCAGACCTGGGCCCGGCTCGGACCTGCTTAGCAGGACTGCGTTGTGTTTGAGTGGGAGACTTCTGGGTTCTGCTGGGGCAGGGGCTAAGCAGGGGGTGTCCTACCCTGGCGGTCAGTGCTGGCCCCGGTGTGACACTAGGGGGCGCTGTGCTGCAGGGAGCAGGGGGGTGGAGACTCAGTAGAGGGTGCTCTCCCCCCACAGTCAGTGCTGGCACTAGGGGGCGCTGTGCTGCAGAGACCCAGGCAGGGGCTCAGCAGGGGGCGCTGTCCCCGCACACTCAGTGCTGGCACTAGGGGGCGCTGTGCTGCAGGGAGCTAGCAGAGGGTTAATAGGGGGCGCTCTCCCCCCACAGTCAGTGCTGGCACTAGGGGGCGCTGTGCTGCAGGGAGCTAGCAGAGGGTTAATAGGGGGCGCTCTCCCCGCACACTCAGTGCTGGCACTAGGGGGCGCTGTGCTGCAGGGAGCTAACAGAGGGTTAATACGGGGCGCTCTCCCCGCACACTCAGTGCTGGCACTAGGGGGCGCTGTGCTGCGGGGAGCCGGGAGGGGGCTCAGCAGGGGGCGCTCTCCCCCAGCAGTCAGTGCTGTCCCTAGGGGGCGCTGCAGGGGCACCTCCCCAGCGGTTACCTGAGCATGGTCTGGTTGGGGTAGAGGTGCCCGACGTAGCAGTCGGAGAGCCAGGCGTGGCTGTGGAGGAAGAGGACATTGTAGATCACCAGGCAAAGCGTCAGCATCAGGAGCTTGAGTTCAAAATTCATGTGGAGGAAGAGTGAGCAGGAGAGGAGTCCCAGGATGCAACAGTAAACGTAGTACTGGGGAGGCAAGGGGGAGGGGCATGTGGGGAAGGGGTGGGGCGTAGGGAAAGGGGGCAGGGCAAGGAAGAAAGGGGACGGTGAGTTAAAGACCTTCCCAAGTCCACCTTCAACACCAACAGCCTCCTCCTGGAGCGCGAAGCTTACCGGAATGCTGAATAAGGAATCGGTCGAGGGAGATTCTCGTGTGGCGTTCACTGGCACCGCGGGATTATGGGATGGTGGAGGACACCAGGGCGTGGGTATGAAGAACTGCTCAAAGAGGAGGATGGTAATCGTAAGCAGCAAGAGGGATACAACTGGGGACAGAACCCAGGAGTCCTGGCTCCCAGCCCCCTCTGCTCCAACCACTAGACCCCACTCCCCTCCCAGAGCTGGGGATAGAACCCAGGAGTCCTGGCTCCCAGCCCCCCCAGTCTAACCACTAGACCAGAGGTGGGCAAACTATGGCCCACAGGCCAGATCCAGCCCACGGGACCCTCCTGCCCGGCCCCTGAGCTCCTGCCCCGGGAGGCTACCCCCGGCCCCTCCCCTGCTGTTCCCTCTCCCCCACAATGCTCTGAGCAGTGGGGCGGTGAGCTCTGGGGCAGCGCAGCTGCAGAACCTGGCCTGCCCCGGCGCTCTGTGCTCACGGCTGGGTGGCACGGCTGCCTGTCCTGGTGCTCTGTGCTGCGCGGTGGTGTGGCTGGCTCCAGCCGGGCGGCACAGCTGCCTGTCCTGGTGCTCTGGCGGCGTGGTAGCGTGGCTAGAGCCACTGGTGCTCCAGGCAGCGCAGTAAGGGGGCAGGGAGTGGGGTGGGGGGTTGGATAGAGGGCAGGGAGTGGTCAGGGGCGGGGTGTGGATAGGGGTGGGGTGGTCAGAGGGTGGGGAACAGGGGTTGAATGGGGCAGAGGTCCTGGGGGCCAGTCAGGAAGGAGGGGGCTTGGATGGGGTGGCAGGGGGCAGTCGGGGCAGGGGTTCCAGGGGCGGTCAGGGAGAAGGGGGTTGGACGGGGCAGGTTTGTGGATAGGGGTCGGGGTGGTCAGAGGGCAGGAACAGGGGTTGAATGGGGCAGAAGTCCTGGGGGCCAGTCAGGAAGGAGGGGGCTTGGATAGGGCAGCGGGGGCAGTCGGGACAGGGGTTCCAGGGGCGGTCAGGGAGAAGGGGAGTTGGATGGGGCAGATTTGTGGATAGGGGTCGGGTGGTCAGAGGGTGGGGAACAGGGGTTGAATGGGGGCAGAGGTCCTGGGGGCAGTCAGGAAGGAGAGGGGGTTGAATGCGGCAGCGGGGGGCAGTCAGGGGCAGGGATTCCAGGGGCGGTCAGGAGAAGGGGGTTGGATGGGGCAGGGGTGTGGATAGGGTCGGGGTGGTCAGGAGGGAGAGGGGGTTGGATGGGGGCAGGGGTCCGGGGAGGCAGTCAGGAAGGGCGGGGGTTGGATGGGGGCAGTCAGGGGCAGGGGTTCCGGGGGCGGTCAGGGAGAAGGGGGGGTTGGATGGGGCAGAGGTCCCAGGGGGCAGTCAGGAAGGAGAGGGGTAATTGGCTGGAGCGGCAGGGAGTCCGGGGGCTGTCAGGGAACAGGGGGGAGGTTGGATGGGGCAGGAGTCCCGGGGGGGGCCTCAGGGGGTGAGAAGCAGGAGGGGTCGGATAGGGGTTGGGGGCCGGGGAGAGAACCCAGGAGTCCTGGAGCCCAGCCCCTCGGCTCTACGAGACCCCGCTCCCCTCCCAGGGCCGGGGAGAGAACCCAGGAGTCCTGGAGCCCAGCCCCTCGGCTCTACGAGACCCCGCTCCTCCCAGGGCCGGGAGAGAACCTGAGTCCTGGAACCCAGCCCTCGGCTCTACGAGACCCGCTCCTCCCAGGGCCGGGAGAGAACCCAGGAGTCCTGGAACCCAGCCCTCGGCTCTACGAGACCCGCTCCTCCCAGGGCCGGGAGAGAACCCAGGAGTCCTGGAGCCCAGCCCCTCGGCTCTACGAGACCCGCTCCTCCCAGGGCCGGGAGAGGACCCAGGAGTCCTGGAGCCCAGCCCCGCGGCGCTCCGAGCCCCCGCTCCCCTCCCAGGGCCGGGGAGAGGACCCAGGAGTCCTGGAGCCCAGCCCCTCGGCTCTACGAGACCCCGCTCCCCTCCCAGGGCCGGGGAGAGGACCCAGGAGTCCTGGAGCCCAGCCCCTCGGCTCTACGAGACCCCGCTCCCCTCCCAGGGCCGGGGAGAGAACCCAGGAGTCCTGGAGCCCAGCCCCTCGGCTCTACGAGACCCCGCTCCCCTCCCAGGGCCGGGGAGAGAACCCAGGAGTCCTGGAGCCCAGCCCCTCGGCTCTACGAGACCCCGCTCCCCTCCCAGGGCCGGGGAGAGAACCCAGGAGTCCTGGAGCCCAGCCCCTCGGCTCTACGAGACCCCGCTCCCCTCCCAGGGCCGGGGAGAGAACCCAGGAGTCCTGGAGCCCAGCCCCTCGGCTCTACGAGACCCCGCTCCCCTCCCAGGGCCGGGAGAGAACCCAGGTGGCCTGGAGCCCAGCCCCGCGGCTCTACGAGACCCCGCTCCCCTCCCAGGGCCGGGGAGAGAACCCAGGAGTCCTGGAGCCCAGCCCCTCGGCTCTACGAGACCCCGCTCCCCTCCCAGGGCCGGGGAGAGGACCCAGGAGTCCTGGAGCCCAGCCCCTCGGCTCTACGAGACCCCGCTCCCCTCCCAGGGCCGGGGAGAGGACCCAGGAGTCCTGGAGCCCAGCCCCTCGGCTCACGAGACCCCTCCCAGGGCCGGGAGAGGACCCAGGAGTCCTGGAGCCCAGCCCCTCGGCTCTCGAGACCCCGCTCCTCCCAGGGCCGGGAGAGGACCCAGGAGTCCTGGAGCCCAGCCCCTCGGCTCACGAGACCCGCTCCTCCCAGGGCCGGGGAGAGAACCCAGGAGTCCTGGAACCCAGCCCCTCGGCTCTACGAGACCCCGCTCCCCTCCCAGGGCCGGGGAGAGAACCCAGGAGTCCTGGAGCCCAGCCCCTCGGCTCTACGAGACCCCGCTCCCCTCCCAGGGCCGGGGAGAGAACCCAGGAGTCCTGGAGCCCAGCCCCTCGGCTCTACGAGACCCCGCTCCCCTCCCAGGGCCGGGGAGAGAACCCAGGAGTCCTGGAGCCCAGCCCCTCGGCTCTACGAGACCCCGCTCCCCTCCCAGGGCCGGGGAGAGAACCCAGGAGTCCTGGAGCCCAGCCCCTCGGCTCTACGAGACCCCGCTCCCCTCCCAGGGCCGGGGAGAGAACCCAGGAGTCCTGGAGCCCAGCCCCTCGGCTCTACGAGACCCCGCTCCCCTCCCAGGGCCGGGGAGAGAACCCAGGAGTCCTGGAGCCCAGCCCCTCGGCTCTACGAGACCCCGCTCCCCTCCCAGGGCCGGGGAGAGAACCCAGGAGTCCTGGAGCCCAGCCCCTCGGCTCTACGAGACCCCGCTCCCCTCCCAGGGCCGGGGAGAGGACTCCCCCTCCCTTGGTTACTCACCAAGTTGAACATGGCCATGGTGAGGACGACCAGGATGGTGGTGACGCCCAGGGTGACCCGGAGCCAGGGCTGGGTGCAGACGGCCGTGGAGAGGGAGGGGACCCAGTACAGCATCTTGGGGCCTTTCTGGAAGCACTTCTGGGCGATCAGCAGATGGGAGGGTGGGGGCGGGGAGAGGGGGGGTTAGTTTGCCCCCAGCCAGGGGCTGCAGGGACGAGAGCGTCCCCTAGCTGGGGCATGTTGGGGGTGGGGGGAAGGCCAACTCTGGAGCTGTGAGCTTCCCCACAGCAGTGCCCTGCCCAGCTCACTTACCACCAGGTTCCCAGCGAAGCAGATGAAGAGGAGAAGGGTGAAGAGGAAGAAGGAGATGCCGTAGGAGATCCCTAGCGCTGGGGTCCTGGAGGAGAATGGAGGACAAACTAGAAATAATAGGGACCCCCGGGCTGGGCTAGCAGGGGGCTGCGGGTCGGGAGTGAGGGGCACCGGCAGAGCTGAGGGGGAGGGAGCCCAGGGCTGGGCTATCAGGGGGCTGCGGGTCGGGAGTGAGGGGCACCGGCAGGGCTGGGTTGGCAGGGGCTGCGGGTCGGGAGTGAGGGGCACCGGCAGGGCTGGGCTAGCAGGGGGCTGCGGGTCGGGAGTGAGGAGCACTGGCAGGGCTGGGCTAGCTGGGGGCTGCGGGTCAGGAGTGAGGGGCACCAGCAGAGCTGGGCTAGCAGGGGGCTGCGGGTCGGGAGTGAGGGGCACCAGCAGAGCTGGGCTAGCAGGGGGCTGCGGGTCGGGAGTGAGGGGCACCAGCAGAGCTGGGCTAGCAGGGGGCTGCGGGTCGGGAGTGAGGGGCACCGGCAGGGCTGGGTTGGCAGGGGCTGCGGGTCGGGAGTGAGGGGCACCGGCAGGGCTGGGTTGGCAGGGGGCTGCGGGTCGGGAGTGAGGGGCACCGGCAGGGCTGGGCTAGCAGGGGGCTGCGGGTCGGGAGTGAGGGGCACCAGCAGAGCTGGGCTAGCAGGGGCCTGCGGGTCGGGAGTGAGGGGCACCAGCAGAGCTGGGCTAGCAGGGGCTGCGGGTCGGGAGTGAGGGGCACCGGCAGGGCTGGGGGCCGGGGCTGGGGGTCGGGAGTGAGGGGCACCGGCAGGGCTGGGTTGGCAGGGGCTGCGGGTTGGGAGTGAGGGGCACCGGCAGAGCTGAGGGGGAGGGAGCCCAGGGCTGGGCTATCAGGGGGCTGCGGGTCGGGAGTGAGGGGCACCAGCAGAGCTGGGCTAGCAGGGGGCTGCGGGTCGGGAGTGAGGGGCACCGGCAGGGCTGGGTTGGCAGGGGGCTGCGGGTCGGGAGTGAGGGGCACCAGCAGAGCTGGGCTAGCAGGGGCCTGCGGGTCGGGAGTGAGGGGCACCAGCAGAGCTGTGGGGGGGGGGATCCCAACCCCTCTCTCATCCTCACTTGTGGGCCACCAGCATCTGGATGAGGAAGCCGGCGAGGAAGACCAGGAAGGTGCAGGCCGTGTAGTACTTGAAGGCGGGCAGGGCCGAGAGTCGATACTAGGCGGTGAGAGAGCGAGAGCTGCCGTGAGGGACCGCGGCCACCAGGGGGCCCCGTGCAGCACAGCGTCCCCAGGCACCCGTCACACCCAGGAACTGTTTACAGGGGGTTGGTGCCCTGTCGCCCTGGGGGCTGCGAGCTTCCCCCAGCAGTGCCCCCTCGCCCACCGGGAGCCCAGCTCACCTCCTTCTCCATGAGTTTCTCCTTGAAGTACAGGGTGATGCGGTTAAAATCCTCCGACTTCTTCCACTGCCTGAAACGGGGGACAGAGGGGAGTGGGTGGGATCTGGGACCCCCCCAACACACGTACCCCAGCCCCACTGCCCAACCCCCAGCTCTGCCCCCCTCCTCTTCCTCGCTGCTCCTCTCTTGCCTCCCCCCATGCACCCGGCCCCCTGTGCCTTTCCCCTGCCCCGATTCCTCACCCCCCGTGTCCTGCCCCCATGGCACGTTCACTTACATCCCACCTGCTCCCTGGGACCCCTCCCTCTTTCTCCCCCCTCCGCTTCCCGTGTACACTACACCCCCGTTCCCATGCCCCTCTTCTGCATTTCCTGCCAGACCTTCCTCCCTCTCCCCTCACACCCTTTTCTCCCCATCTACCCCCAGCACCCCTCCCTCCGCCCCCCACCCCAGGACCCTACTTCTGGGAGTTGAGCTGTTCCAACACCTGGAAGAATTTCTCATCCACCCCATCGAGCTCCTCATCTGACCCCTTGGGGGAGCGAACCCTGAAAATGGAACAGGGGGGGTGAGGTGTGGGGGAGGGGAGGGGAGAGAGCACCCTATAAGGCAGGGGTCCGCGGGGCCCTGCGGCTAAAACCCAGAGTCTGAGCCGGGAACCTCCCCCCCACCCCCCGGCAGGGTGAAGCCAGGAGCCGCAGGGTTGGAGGTGGGAGCAGCTGGGCTGAATTCCATCCCTGAGCCCCACGGGGCAGAAGCCCTGAGCCCATGGGCAGAGTTGGGGAGACACGGGGGTGTTGCCCCGTCCCAGGCTACAGTGCAAGAGCAGGTCGGTCCCGGGGCAGCTCCACACCCCTGGTCCCCCACCTCCTCCTCCCGCTCCTTGGCCCGGTCAGAGGTGGGAAGCCGGAGCCGGGCAGTGTGGGGCAGCAGGTGCCATGGGGCAGGCGGCCGCGTTCCCTCGGCTCCCGCTGCTGCTGCTGCTGCTGCTGGGCTTTGAAGCTGCTCCTCGGCTCCCAGCCCCCGTTGCTCCCGCAGCCCGTAAGAGCCGCCTGGGTGGGGAACCCGGCTCCCTGCCTGGCAGAGCCCTCGGGGCACAGGGACCCCAGGGGAGCCCTCCCGGCACGCAGCCCCGAGGTACCTCCCTGCATCTGGAGCGACCCCCTCCCTGCACCCTGACCTACCCCCCACACAGCCCTGAGCGACCCCCTCCCTGCACCCTGAGCGACCCCCTCCCTGCACCCGGAGCTATCCCTCCACCCACCCTCAGCCCCTAGATACCCCTCCCTGAGCTACCCCCCTGCCATCACACAGCCCCGCGCGACCCCCTCCCTGCACCCTGAGCTACCCCCCTGCCAATACACAGCCCCTAGCTACCACCTCCCTGCACTCTGAGCTGTTTTCAAACTTTTTGAGCTGAGCCCCCACCTTTCAGATATAATTTCTGGTTGCTCCCCCCCCCTCCACCCCAGGGTGGCCTGCTGAGGTGGGTCGGGGGTGGAGGTGGCGCTCCCTCCCCAGACCCCGCCAGGGAGCTGGCTGGAGCCCCACTGGCCCCTGTTTCCCCCTCCAAACAGAAATCAAACTACCCCTATGCCTGAGCCCCCCCACCCCAGAGTCCCCCCTCCCCCACTGGGCCCTGGGTTTTCATAACATGTTGGGGGGGGGGGCGCAGAACGCTGAGAACCGCTGCTTAGGGGACAGTGACCCTAGGAGGCAGTAGTGGGGGGGGGGGTGCCCCAATACGACCATAGGGGACCAGTGAAAGGGGAACCCCCAAACGCAGCCCACTAACCCCAAAATCACCCCCCACACTGACCCCCAAAAATCCCCATTGTGCCCCCAGCATAAACCCCTTAATACCTCCCCCACACTGCCCCAATTCACCAGCTTCCCCCAGCCTGATCCCCCCAAATCACCCCCACACTGACCCCAAATTCCTCATTTCCCCACAGCCTGACCCCCAAAGTAACCCGCACACTGACCCCCCAATCCCCTCTGAACCCCAGACACCCTCAACCACCCCCAATCACCCCCATTTCTACCCCTTGGAACCAAGACCCCAAATCCACCAAGGTGGGGGAAGCCGAATGGGCATCACAATTTGGGGTTCACTGATTCAGAGGGGGAGGGGTCTGCGGGCCCGGCAAGGAGCCCATCCCTCATTGCCTCCCCCAAAGATGTTCCTGCCCCCCTGACATTGTAACCTTACCGCTCCACTGACTTGGACTGGTTCAGGGACCCCAGGGAGCTCTCCTGTGGGGAGAAAAGGGAGGAGGGGGTCAGATTTATGGGGTGTTGTGCTGCCCTGACTGGGGGACTCAGGGAAAGGCCACTTGTGGGTGGCCTTTAAAGCTTGGCATGGGTCAGTCTCTACTACGACCCCTAGTGATGTGTGAAGGAACTGAGAACTGGGGCTCCGTTGGTTAAATAGTGTGTGCGGGGGGGCGCTGTGCTGCAGGGAGTGGCACCGAGGGCTCGGCGGGCGCCATGACACAGGGAGTGTGGGGAGAGCTCGGGGGGGCGCCGTGCTGCAGGGACTGTGGGGAGGGCTCGTGGGGCGCCGTGCTGCAGGGACTGTGGGGAGGGCTCGTGGGGCGCCGTGCTGCAGGGACTGTGGGGAGGGGCTTGGTGGGCGCCGTGCTGCAGGGAGCGTGGGGAGGGCTCGGCGGGAGGTGCAATGACACAGGGAGTGTGGGGGGAGGGCTCGGCGGGGGAGCACGGTGCTGCAGGGAGTGGCACCGAGGGGCTCGGCGGGGGGGCGCCGTGCCGCAGAGAATAGGGCTGGGGTGCGGAGGGGGCTCGGCAGGGGGGGCGCCGTGCTGCAGGGAGTGGCACCGAGGGGCTCGCCGGGGGGCACCGTGCTGCAGAGAGCGGGGCTGGGGTGCGGAGGGGGCTCGGCAGGGGGGCGCCGTGCTGCAGGGACTGTGGGGGGAGGGCTCGGTGGGGGGCGCCGTGCCGCAGAGGATAGGGCTGGGGTGCAGAGGGGGCTCGGAAGGGGGGCGCTGTGCTGCAGGGACTGTGGGGGGAGGGCTCGCCAGGGGGCGCCGTGCCGCAGAGGATAGGGCTGGGGTGCGGAGGGGGCTCGGCAGGGCTCACGCCGTGTCAAATGTCTCCCCCTGCTGGACACACCGAGTAGTTGTTCCTGGTGAATCCTGGCTGATCAGCTGGGATGGTGTCGAGGTGCTTGAGGTTGGCAAAGGGCTTGGCGGCCCCCCAGGACTCCAGGTAGCGGGTCATACGGACCGACGCCCTCATCTTCGGGCCCTCCCCAGGCAGCGGGGACAGGGTGTTGCTGCAGCTTTCCGCTCCCACCTGGTGCCATGGAGAACAACCGAACAGCCAGAGAGAGACACTCACCCCCATCCCATTCCCTGCCCCCCTTGAACCAGCCAGTCCCCCATCCGGCACCCTCTAGAGGGGACAGGCCCGGTGTCCCATTCCCTGCCCCCTTGAACCAGCCAGTCCCCCATCTGGGGCCCAGATGGGAACCGGCACCCTCTAGAGTGTCCCATTCCCTGCCCCCCTGAGCCAGCCCATCCTCCATCCTCGGAGCTGGATGGGAACCAGCGCCCCCTAGAGGGGAAAGGCAAGGCCCCCTATCCCATCTCCCCACCACCACCACCACTATTAACCCTTTGCACGCTGAACCTTTGCATCAGCACCAGTTAAGTGTCCTGTCGGCACCATAAACTCACCCAAGGATCAATGACCAGGAAAGTCTTTACTTTGTTCTCCTTCAGGAAGGGGTCACGCTGCCAGCGACAGGTTTCCTCCACAGCATAGACCCCTCCCAGGTGAGACAAGGTGGCCTCTGTTATATGCACCCTCCTGTGGAAGAGAAGCCATGCAATTCCTCTGTGCACCAGCAGGGGGCAGCACGCCACACCAATGTGCAATTCCTCTGTGCACCACTAGGGGGCAGCACACCTCACCAATGTGCAATTCCTCTGTGCACCACTAGAGGGCACCGCGGCACACCAATGTGCAATTCCTCTGTGCACCAGCAGGGAGCAGCCCTCCAGATATACACATATGTGGGCTCTGATGTTCCAAGCTGATGCCCCGTTTCTCCTGGGGAGGCTTTGACAATTCCAGGCATAATTCCTTCTTTCCCCTGCAGGGGGCAGCACCCCCCCCCCCCGCCACCCCGCAGAGACACAGGATAGTCCTTCCATCACCAAGAGAGGGCAGCAGCACAAAGGCATATAATTCCTCCCCGTGCCACCTGGGGGCAGTGCCACATGGATATGCAGTTGCTCCAGGAACCATTAGGTGTCAGCACAACATAACACAACACACTACATGGACTTTCTCCATTCCTCATAAGGGGGCAGCACAACACAACACACACAGATATGCAGTTCCTCCATTCACCATAAGGGGCAGCATTACATGCTCTATGGAGCACCTCCATGCACCCTCCGGTGGTGGCACAACACACACAAACACACGAGTTGCATCATGCACCGCTGGGGGCACCCCACACCCCCTCTCACCCTGGCACTCCTCCAGCCTCCATGTGGTTAGCCAGCGTCACGTCGTGGGACCAGACATCGTACTGCCACTTCTGGAGCCCTATGACCCCGCACAGCACGTTCCCCGAGTGCACCCCGACCCTCATGTTGATGTCCACACCGGTGGCATCCCGTAGCTTCCTGGGGGAGGACAAGAGGTGAGGGATGCAGCCCCTTAGAGCAGGCTCTGAAGCCCGTCATGGCAACCCAAGGCTGGGCCACCTGCGTTGAGTACTCCCAGGGGTGTGGATCTCCCTTGGCAGCCATCCCCACTCACTTGATAGCCTGGCACATGTCCAGTCCCATCTTGACACAGTTGCGCGCGTGGTTGGGGAGCGAGACCGGCAGGCCCGAGACGCAGTAGTAGCAGTCACCCAAGATCTTGATGCGCATGCACTCATTGTCCTAGAGAGAGAGAGGGAAGAGGGGGTCTGTCCTTCGTGGCAAGGCCATTCTGGTCCTCTCCTCCCATATTCAGAGTTCAAGGCGAGAAGCGACCATAGGATAACCCAGTCTGACCTCCTATACCCAGGAATTTTCACCCGGTTCCCCCTGTAGTGACCCAATCACCTGGGTTTGGCCAAAACAGAGTGACCTCCAGCCTGGATCTGAAGTCTTCAAGAGCTGGGGAAGCCCCTCACCACCTCCCTTGGGAGTTTGTTCCATTGGTTAATCACCTCCACTCTTAGACATTCAGACCTTATTTCCACTTCGAATTTCTCCATCATTAACTTCCAGCCATGGGTTCTTGTTCCTTCTCTGGTAGATTAAACAGGCTTTTAGTGCCCAGCATTTTCTCCCCAGGGAGGTCCTTGCACATCTCTCAGTCTTCTTGTTGACAAGCTCAACAGAACGAGCTCTCTAAGTCTCAGGCATTTTCTCCAGCCCCCGAATTATTTTTGTGGCTCTTCTCTACCCCTGCTCCAAGCCAGGGCCGGCTCCAGGCACCAGCAAAACAAGCAGGTGCTTGGGGCAGCACATTTCTAGGGCCGGCATTCTGGCGCCGGCCATCATAGGTGCCGACTCCAGGGCATGGAGAAAAAGTGCTCCCCCCGCCCCAACTCGCCGCCCCAGCTCACCTCCGCCTGCTCCCCTGAGCGCGCTGCTGCCACTTCTCTTCTGCCCGCTCCCTCTCAGGCTGGCTGTGCATGAAACAGCTGTTTTGCGCAGCAAGTCTGGGAGGGAGGAGAAGCCGAGCCGCAGGCACTTGGGGAGGCGGCAGTGGTGGAGCGGAGGTGAGCTGGAGCAGGGAGTGGTTCCTCTACCCCTCCTTACTTCCTGCACCCCCCCACCCTAGCTCATCTCCGCTCCGCCTGCTCCCCTGAACGCGCCGCTGCTCCGCTTCTCAGCCCTCCCTTGCCTGACAGGGAGTGGGGAGAAGCAGAGCGGCCGCACACCGGGGGGAGCAGGTGGAGCAGAGGTGAGCTAGGGTGGGAGGTCGTGGGGG
Organism: Mauremys reevesii; assembly: GCF_016161935.1. Lineage (NCBI taxonomy): Eukaryota > Metazoa > Chordata > Testudines > Geoemydidae > Mauremys > Mauremys reevesii. The sequence goes on from NC_052635.1 coordinate 6,240,601, forward strand.
CCCCCAGGAAGCAATGGGGAGGGAAATGCTGCACGCCCGGGGGAGGAGACGGGGCTGGGGATTTGGGGAAGGGGTGGAGTTGGGGAGGAGCCGGGGGGGCATGAAAAAAAGGGGAGAGGTGGCCAAAAATTTTTTTGCTTGGGGCAGCAAAAATCCTAGAGCCGGCCCTGCTCCAAGCTCCCAATGTCCTTGGTAAGAGGTGGCACCAGAACTGGATGCGGTGTCCCAGTGGCGCTCTCCCCAGTGAGGCAAAAATCACTTCCATTCCCCCGCTTGCCGCTCTGCTGCTATACGTCCAAGGATCGTGTTCGCCCGTTTTGCCCCAGCATTGCACTGGGAGCTCATGTTGAGTTGCTGGTCTGCTCCGCCAGCGCTCACGAGAGAGAGAGAGAGAAACGCCAGGTGAGGGAGGTGTTATTGACATTCAGGACCAAAGTTGGCATGAGAACAAATGGATCTAAAGTGTCCACCAACAAGGTTAGGCTTGAAATTAGATGAAGGTTTCTCACCATCAGAGGAGTGAAGTTCTGGAACAGCCTCCCAAGGGGAGCAGTGGGGGCAAAAAACCTAACTTGGTTCAAGACTGAGCTGGATAAGTTTCTGGAGGGGATGGTCTGACGAGGTTGCGTCCAATGGCACACGGCCTCATCCATGTCGGCTGCTAGCAATATCTCTAATGTCTGGAGACGGGGAGGGCTCTGAGCCACTACAGAGACGTGCAGGAGGTCAGACTAGATGATCACAATGGTCCCTTCTGCCTTCAGAGCTATGAGTCTATGACAAATATGAAATCCCTCCCTCCTCTGACCTCTGGCCGATCCTTGGAGATCTGGGCTTCGGGCAGGGGAGAGGGGGTCCCCTGGAGGCCCCCAGGAGAAAGTAGGAAGTCTTTGGGCTGGAGGGACCATGGGTCCCTAAAGGGTCTCAGTCCGAGACAGTGGGTCTCTGTAAGGCAGGAGTCCCCATCTCCCCCGGGGGGAGAGAGCGGAAGGGTTCCCATGGGGGTGCAAGGGCACCCTGTGGAGTGAAAGGGGGTAGAGATGGCACAGAAGGGGGCTGATCTCTGGGACGGTGTAGGAGGTGGATCCCTGGGGAGTTCGGGAGGTGTCTCTGGAGGTCCCTGGGGTTCCACAGGATGCAGGAGGGGTCCCCAGTGGGGTGGAGGGGTCCCAGGGAGGTGCCAGGGGCAGGGGCCTCCTGATGAGGGGTGCAGATATGTAGGGAGCTTCTGGGAGGCTGGAGGGTTTTTTCGGGGGGAGGGAGGGGAGATCCGGCTGTCTTACCTTGGCGATCTGGTCAAACTTGCCGAAAAGCTCGTTAAGCATCAGGACCAGCTCTTTTGGGGAGCACTCGCTGGCCAGCCTTGTGAACCCCACGATGTCGGCGTACAGGATGCTGTGGGGGCGGTTAGGAAGAGGGGAGACAGCATCAGGGTCCTGGGCGCAGGGGTGAGAGTCGGGGAGACACCCCCTAACCCTGCTCCACCGCCCTGGCAGCCCTCAGCTAATGGGGTGCTTATAAAGGGGGCTCATGGGTTCACAACACTCACCCCCCCCCGCTCCCTGCTGCCCCCTCGCGGCGTGGGGTGGGGATGGGGGTTCGGTACCTGACGTTCTTGTGGTGCTTGACGTAGAGATTGTGGAAATTGTTGGCGCTTTCCTGCCGCCCCCCGTCCCGCAGCCGCTCGATGATCTCGGCCTTCATCTCCATGGCGATGTACGCGGGCAGGATGGAGAGAAGGAGGTGCTCCTGCGGGGGGGGGAGGGTGTAGAGAGTGAGTGAGAGGCGTCGGGGTGGGTGGGGATGGATGGATGGATGGATGGACGGATGGGTGTTTATGGGGATGGATGGATATGGGGATGGGGTTGGATGGTGGGATGGTTGGGTGTTTATGGGGATGGATGGATATGGGGATGGGTTGGATGGATAGATGGGTGTGTATATGGATGGATGGATGGAAGGATGGATGGATGGGTGTTTATGGGGATGGATGGATATGGGGATGGGTTGGATGGATAGATGGGTGTGTATATGGATGGATGGATGGATGGGTGTTTATATGGATATATGGATGGATAGATGGGTGTGTATATGGATGGATGGGTGGATGGGTGTTTATGGGGATGGATGGATATGGGGATGGGATGGATGGATAGATGGGTGTGTATATGGATGGATGGATGGACGGATGGACGGACGGATGGGTGTTTATGGGGATGGATGGATATGGGGATGGGATGGATGGATAGATGGGTGTGTATATGGATGGATGGATGGGTGGATGGGTGTTTATGGGGATGGATGGATATGGGGATGGGATGGATGGATAGATGGGTGTGTATATGGATGGATGGGTGGATGGGTGTTTATGGGGATGGATGGATATGGGGATGGGATGGATGGATAGATGGGTGTGTATATGGATGGATGGATGGACGGATGGTTGGGTGTTTATGGGGATGGATGGATATGGGGATTGGATGGATGGATAGATGGGTGTGTATATGGATGGATGGATGGATGGATGGGTGTTTATGGGGATGGATGGATATGGGGATGGGTTGGATGGATAGATGGGTGTGTATATGGATGGATGGATGGATGGGTGGATGGGTGTTTATGGGGATGGATGGATATGGGGATGGGGTGGGAGGGGTAGATGGGTGTGTATATGGATGGATGGATGGATGGATATGGGGATGGATGGATGGTGTTTATGGGGATGGATGGATATGGGGATGGGATGGATGGATACATGGGTGTGTATATGGACAGATGGATGGATGGGTGTTTATGGGGATGGATGGATATGGGGATGGGATGGATGGATAGATGGGTGTGTATATGGATGGATGGATGGATGGGTGTTTATGGGGATGGATGGATATGAGGATGGGTTGGATGGATAGATGGGTGTGTATATGGATGGATGGATGGAATGGGTGGGAGGGAAGGAAAGGTATGGGTGGATGGACGAATGAGCATGGGGATGGGGAGGGATGGATGGGAGGGCGGGTGAGTGGATATGGGGAGGGAGGGATGTGTATGGGCTGGACGAGGGAGGGAGGGGTGCGTATGGCGATTAGATAGAAAGATGTGTATGGTGATGGATGGATGGACGGAAGGAAAGCGATGGGGGATGGGTGCATGGAGGGGGGTGGGGAAGGAGGGCAGTATATGGCTGCTGGAAGTATGGATGCACAGATTAGGGGTTGTGGTGGATAATCAGCTGAACATGAACTTCCAGTGCCACCCTGTGGCCAAAAGAGCTAATGCAACCCTGGGATTCATAAACAGGGGAATCTCGAGTAGGAGCAGAGAGGTAATTTTACCTCGGGATTTGGCCCTGGTGCTACTGTTCCTGGGATCCCGTGTCCAGTTCCCACCATTCAAGGAGGATGGTGATAAGTCAGAGGGGCCTCAGAGAAGAGCCACAGGAATGATTCAAAGGTTGGAAAACCTGCCTTTGAGTGATAGACGCAAGGAGCTCAATCTATTGAGTTTAACGAAGAGAAGGTTCAGGGGTAAAACGGTTACGGTCTGTCAGTACCTACGCGGGGAACAAACACTTAATAACAGGCTCTCCAGACTAGCAGACAAAAGGTCTCACACGACCCAATGTCTGGATGTTGGAGCTAGATAAATTGGGACGGGAAATAAGGCGTAGATTTTAAAAGGTAAAAGTAATTAACCACTGGAACAACTGACCAAGGGGCACAGTGCACTTCTGTCAGTGACCATGTTTAGATCAAGATGGGATTTTTTTTCTCTGTGATCTGCTCTAGGAATTATTTGGGGGCAGGCTCTGGCCTGTGCTGTACACAAGTTCAGACAAGATGGTCACCTTCTGGCCTTGCCAGGTGTGACTCTATCAGTCTGGAGATGGGATGGCTGAAGGGGAGAGAGGGACAGGCTGAGTCTGGCATATCGGTGGATGGATGGAGGGGTTATGTGGAAATCAGATGGATGGAAGGACCGAGTGGGTATGCGGAGGTGAGACAAATGGACAAATATCCAGATGTCCCCCTCCTCACCTGGTGCCGTTTCTCAGACTCCAGCTTGACTCGGGACTGGATGAGTTTGAAGGTCTCCTGGAAGGTCTCCTGCAAAGCCACCTCCATCAGGTGCTTGTGATAGGCTCCCACCAGGTTGCCACAGATGAAGATCACCGCGTTGGCCAGCAGCTGTGGGGGGCGGGGGTAGAGAGGAGGATGAGATGGGGCTCAGAGGGGGGCATGAAAGGGGAGATGGCATTGGGGAATCTCTGGGGCAACAGGGGGTGGACAGATGGGAGAGGCGATGGATGGGGGGCAGCCTCTACAGGACAATTGCGGGGGGAGAGGGGATGGGACGCAGCTAGGGAAAGGGGTCAATATGGGGAGACAGGGAAACTAGGAGGAGGGAGGAGGGAGACAAGGGGGGTTCTGGGAAATGCAGGACATCAATCGGACACGGAGTGGGTAGGAACAGGGATAAGGGTCAGCAGGGGGCAGTGAAGGGAATCAAGGCAAGGGGGCAGCAGGGCAGAGAGGGAGGGTGTTGCCGTGGGGGAACAAAGGACCCCAGGGGGGCAGCAGGTAGGGGGCTCTCACCTGCACAGCCAGGTCAGCCCGGGACTCCCGCCCGGCTGACAGGTAGACCCCCAAAACGATGATGTGGGAGAGGGAGGAGGCGAGGCCAGCGACCACGGCATCCCGCATGCACACGGGCAGCATGGTGTACACGGTGAAGATGATGAAGAGGAAGAATGAGACCTAGAGGGGGAGTCAGGCCAGGCAGGACTCAGCATGGAGAATTATTTCCATATAACGGCCCCTTCCCACCCCCACCCTCTGCTGCCCCCTGGTGCCCATTATACAGTACAGCCGCCCCTCCCCCGCCCCCACCCTCTGCTGCCCCCTGGTGCCCATTATACAGTACAGCTGCCCCTTCCCCCCCACCACCCTCTGCTGCCCCCTAGTGCCCATTATACAGTACAGCCGCCCCTCCCCGCCCCACCCTCTGCTGCCCCTAGTGCCCATTATACAGTACAGCTGCCCCTCCCCACCCCACCCTCTGCTGCCCCTAGTGCCCATTATACAGTACAGCCGCCTTCCCCACCCCACCCTCTGCTGCCCCTAGTGCCCATTATACAGTACAGCCGCCTTCCCCACCCCCACCCTCTGCTGCCCCTAGTGCCCATTATACAGTACAGCCGCCCCTTCCTGCCCCACCCTCTGCTGCCCCTAGTGCCCATTATACAGTACAGCCGCCCCTTCCCGCCCCCACCCTCTGCTGCCCCTAGTGCCCATTATACAGTACAGCCGCCCCTTCCCGCCACCACCCTCTGCTGCCCCTAGTGCCCATTATACAGTACAGCCGCCTTTCCCACCCCACCCTGCTGCCCCTAGTGCCCATTATACAGTACAGCCGCCTTCCCGCCCCACCTCTGCTGCCCCTGGTGCCCATTATACAGTACAGCCGCCCCTTCCCGCCCCCACCTCTGCTGCCCCTAGTGCCCATTATACAGTACAGCCGCCCCTTCCCACCCCACCCTCTGCTGCCCCTAGTGCCCATTATACAGTACAGCCGCCCTTCCCACCCCACCCTCTGCTGCCCCTAGTGCCCATTATACAGTACAGCCGCCTTCCCGCCCCACCCTCTGCTGCCCCTAGTGCCCATTATACAGTACAGCCGCCCCTTCCCCACCCCACCCTCTGCTGCCCCTAATGCCCATTATACAGTACAGCCACCCCTCCCCACCCCACCCTCTGCTGCCCCTAGTGCCCATTATACAGCACAGCCGCCTTCCCCACCCTCTGCTGCCCCTAGTGCCCATTATACAGTACAGCCCCCTCCCCACCCCCACCCTCTGCTGCCCCTAGTGCCCATTATACAGCACAGCCCCCTCCCCACTCCCACCCTGTGCTGCCCCTAGTGCCCATTATACAGTACAGCCGCCCCTCCCCCACCCCCACCCTCTGCTGCCCCCTAGTGCCCATTATACAGTACAGCCGCCTGCAGGTCTCACCTGGTCCCAGGCACTGACCACCCCGCTGGTGAATACAAAGATGTAGCCCATGGCTAGGAGACAAGCCCAGATGACGGCCGAGAAGACCCTTGTGCACTCCTGGAAGATGCTCTCGATGCAGACCAGGATGAGGATGAGGGAGAAAACAGCCAGGGCCACGAATAGGGTGACGAGGAAGCTCAGGTTGGAGGAGAATTCCTGGTGGTCAGAAACATGGCGGAGTGAAAGTCCAATCACTGCAACGCCCTTTGAGGCACCCAGCCGCAGGGTGCGCAGCTGCAGCCTTTGGCCACTGGGTGGCGATGTTGATCTCTTAACTCTTTGGGGAGCAGCTAAAGCTCTCTGGGGGCTGGCCAGGTTTAACCAGCCTGACCCGGTCATCCAGCTCCCTCTCCCCGAGTCCCCCTCATCCTCTGCCTACCCCGGGCCTCCACAAGCTCGGAGGATGGACTGGGGCAGGAGGTGTTGGGGGTCAGGGGATGGGGGAGTGGAGGCAGGAGGTGTGGTTGGGGGTCAGGGGATGGGGAGTGGGGCGGGAGGTGTGGTTGGGGTCAGGGGATGGGGAGTGGGGCGGGAGGTGTGGTTCGGGGTCAGGGGATGGGGAGTGGGGCGGGAGGTGTGGTTCGGGGTCAGGGCATGGGGAGTGGGGTGGGAGGTGTGGTTGGGGTCAGGGCATGGGGGAGATGAGGTGTGGAAGAGATGGGGATTGTGGAGGACGGCTCAGAGGTCTGGGGACAGCAGGGGGCCGGGTCGTGGGCAGGGGACAGTGTTAGGATGGGTTGGGGGTTAGGAACAGTGGGGGGATGGGGTGAGGAGTGTGGGGCCAGGGGACCACCGGGGCTTAGATTGGAGAAAGGGTTGGTGGGAGGGGTCTGGGGGGGAGCAGGGAGAACATGGTGGGGGCAGCGGGGGAAAGAGGGTAGAGGGGAGGGGTTGTGGGGAGACAGTGGGGGACGGATTGGGGTAGCTGGAGGGAGGGGGCAGTGGGGATGAAAGTGGAGGGGGCAGGAACAACATGTCCCAGAGGGGCAGCAAAAGGGAGGGGGTCATGAATGGGGCCCGGTAGCTGTCATAAGACCCCTGGAAGTAGATTCCACTATGGGTCACTTGGGGGCAGTGCCCCCGTCCTTTCCCAGTGCCCCTGTTCCTGCTCCCTCCCCCACAGAGCCCTCCCCCCACACACCAGCCCCCAGCTCTCCAGCCCCTCCGCGGACCCCTCCCCACATGCCAGCCCCCCAGCACCCCCTGGGCCCCTCCTCTCCCAGTGCCCTCCCCACACACCAGCCCCCAGCTCTCCAGCCCTTCCCCACAAGCCAGCCCCCCAGCCCCTCCCCAGACCCCTCCCCACATGCCAGCGCCCCAGCACCCCTGGGCCCCTCCTCCCAGTGCCCTCCCCACACACCAGCCCCAGCCCCAGGCCCCTCCCCACACTGCAGCCCCCAGCCTCCCGGGCGCTCACCCTCCCGCTGGCCAGGTGGAGGGTGAGCAGGGCCAGGCAGGTGCCCAGCACGATGAGCAGCAGCAGCAGCAGCAGCGGGTACAGCTGGCTCAGGCTGTAATACGTCTCGTAGAACAGGGCTTCCCGCTGGGCCGGGGGGCGCCGGCGACAGCCCATCCTGTCCTGGGGGGACCCCCCTTCCCCAGCCCCCGGGCACCCCCCAGACACCCCTCTGGGACCCCTTCCCAGCCCCGGGCACCCCAGACACCCCTCTGGGACCCCTTCCCAACCCCGGGCACCCCCAGACACCCCTCTGGGACCCCTTCCCAGCCCCCGGGCACCCCCAGGCACCCCGCGGGGACCCCTTCCCCAGCCCCGGGCACCCCAGACACCCCTCTGGGACCCCTTCCCAGCCCCGGGCACCCCAGACACCCTCTGGGACCCCTTCCCAGCCCCGGGCACCCCAGACACCCCTCTGGGACCCCTTCCCAGCCCCGGGCACCCCAGACACCCCTCTGGGACCCCTTCCCCAACCCCGGGCACCCCCAGACACCCCTCTGGGACCCCTTCCCAGCCCCGGGCACCCCAGACACCCCTCTGGGACCCCTTCCCAACCCCGGGCACCCCCCAGACACCCCTCTGGGACCCCCTTCCCCAGCCCCCGGGCACCCCCCAGACACCCCTCTGGGACACCCACCCTCACCGCTGCTCGGGGACCCCCCTTCACATCCCCCAAGGGATCACCCCTTAACTGGCCCTTCCCTCCCTCTTGGGTTCCCCCACCCCCTTTGCCTCCCTCGAGGATCCCCTTTGGGGTCCCCCCCTTCACCCCTTCCCTGGCTCCCCCGCCTGGGAGTGAAAGGGTTAACTGGCTCCCCTCCCCCTCTCTGGGGGCCAATGTCCCCCTTTAGGGACTACTCGGAAAGTCCTGAAGGCAAAGAGGGAGGGGCCCCTCTCAGGGAACTTTGGGGGTGCAGAAGCGGGGATCTTCAGGAGATTCGGTGGGTGGGGGGGGCTCTTCGCCAGGCTGGGGAAGGAAAGGGAAAAGTTCATGTCAAGCCTGACCCACAGCCCAAACCCCACAGATCCCAACCCAGCCCTGGGCTCCCTCCCCACCAGCTCTGCCGGTGCCCCTCACTCCCGACCCGCAGCCCCTGCCAACCCAGCCCTGCCAGTGCCCCTCACTCCTGACCTGCAGCCCCTGCCAACCCAGCCCTGCCGGTGCCCCTCACTCCCGACCTGCAGCCCCCTGCTAGCCCAGCCCTGCCGGTGCCCCTCACTCCCGACCCGCAGCCCCCTGCCACCCCAGCCCTGCCGGTGCCCCTCACTCCCGACCCGCAGCCCCTGCCAGCCCAGCCCTGCCGGTGCCCCTCACTCCCGACCCGCAGCCCCCTGCCACCCCAGCCCTGCCGGTGCCCCTCACTCCCGACCCGCAGCCCCTGCCAGCCCAGCCCTGCCAGTGCCCCTCACTCCCGACCCGCAGCCCCTGCCAGCCCGGCCCTGCCGGTGCCCCTCACTCCCGCCCCTCAGCCCCTGCCCCCCCAGCCCTGCCGGTGCCCCTCACTCCCGACCCACAGCCCCTGCCCGCCCAGCTCTGCCGGTGCCTCACACCCGCCCCGCAGCCGCGGCCCGCCCCGCCCTGCCGGTGCCCCTCCCTCCCGCCCCGCAGCACCTGCCACCCCAGCCCTGCCGGTGCCCCTCACTCCCGACCCGCAGCCCCTGCCAGCCCAGCCCTGCCGGTGCCCCTCACTCCCGACCCGCAGCCCCTGCCAACCCAGCCCTGCCCGTGCCCCTCACTCCCGACCCGCAGCCCCTGCCAGCCCAGCCCTGCCGGTGCCCCTCACACCCGACCCGCAGCCCCTGCCAGCCCAGCCCTGCCGGTGCCCCTCACTCCCGACCCGCAGCCCCTGCCAACCCAGCCCTGCCGGTGCCCCTCACTACCGACCCACAGCCCCTGCCAGCCCAGCCCTGCTGGTGCCCCTCACTCCTGACCCGCAGCCCCTGCCAGCCCAGCCCTGCCCCCCTCAGCTCTGCCGGTGCCCCTCACTCCCGACCTGCAGCCCCCTGATAGCCCAGCCCTGCCGGTGCCCCTCACTCCCGACCCGCAGCCCCTGCCAGCCCAGCCCTGCCAGTGCCCCTCACTCCTGACCCGCAGCCCCTGCTAGCCCAGCCCTGCCCCCACAGCCCTGCCGGTGCCCCTCACTCCCGACCCGCAGCCCCCTGCCAGCCCAGCCCAGCCCTGCTGGTGCCCCTCACTCCCGACCTGCAGCCCCCTGCCAGCCCAGCCCAGCCCTGCCGGTGCCCCTCACTCCCGACCCGCAGCCCCCTGCCAGCCCAGCCCAGCCCTGCCGGTGCCCCTCACTCCCGACCTGCAGCCCCTGCTAGCCCAGCCCTGGGGTCCCCCTGCTCAGCCTTTGCCCCACCATGTCTCTCTCTGAAGCCCTAGGAGACAGGCAGGTATCCCCATGTTCGCTCTACGCACCCCTCTATCTATGTGTCCATCCCACACCCGGCTGTCCGTCTGTCTGTCTGTCCGTCCGTCTGTCCGTCTGTCTGTCTATCTAAGAGGCAGGATGGCCCAGTGGTTAGAAGGCAGTGACCTGGCTTCAGTTCCCAGCTCCGCCCCACATGCCTCAGTTTCCCCACCTGCACAATGGAGATCGTTGGGCCCTCGGGAGGCTGCCCCGATGGGGGTGGGGTTAAGCTTGAGGGTGCATAGGGACGGGCACCCCAGCCCCCCTACTTAAGGAGACATCCCCCCATGGATCCCACCCCCACCCTCGCCCCTATGGGACACCCCGGCCCGGATCTCCTGCCCCCTCACCTGGCGGCTCCAGCTCGGGGAAGACCGAGATTGTAGCTTCTCCGCCCTGGTGCCTGGCCGCAGCGAGCGGGCGGGATCCCTTCCCCCCATCCCTCCGCCTTAACGCTTTCACGGCCGGGGCGGAGAGGCCGGCATGGGGAAAGGGACCCAGGCGTCCGGGTCAGCTGAGGAAGACACCGGCATGGGGAAGGGGACCCAGGCGTCCGGAAAGGACCCCCCAGAACTTCCTCAGCTGTCCCGGGGGAGAAAGGAAGATCGGGAAGGGGACCCAGGCGTCCGGGTTCTCTGGGGAAGAAATCGGGAGGGGCCCCAAGAGTCCGGGAGGGGCCCCATCGCTCTCGGCTCCCGGCAGGAATTGGACCCAGGAGTCCCGGGTGGCAGGGTTCACCCCACCTTCGCTTGGGGCGGCTCGCTGTGACCCGGGCTCCGTGGGGTTAACTGACCGGGGGAGGGGCGGAAATCATCTGCCCCTCCCCCCCTCCCAACCGGCTGTTCCCTGCAGGACCAAGAGTCAGGTAAGGGGGCGGGGGGTCTAGTCCCAGCGACCTGCCCCGCCCTGCTGGTGCCCCTTACTCCCGACCCGCAGCCCCTGCTAGCCCAGCCCTGGGTCCAGCTGGGTGCCTGGTGGAGGGCAGGGAATATGCCCAGAATTACACACACACACACACACACACGTGTAAGGACACACAACATCCACACTCACAGCTGGACTCAAACACAGGTCACCTGCCCCACTCACAACCCCCCACAGATCAAACCTGGGGTGAAGTTCAGCAAATGAAGCTCCCTTCCCGGAGCCGGGGACCCCAGGCAGCTGCCCTGCGAACTCTAGGGTGGGGTCTAGTGGTCAGAGCAGGGGGGCGGGGAGCCAGGACTCCTGGGTTCTAGCCCCAGCTCTGGAAGGGGAGTGGGAACTAGTGGTTGGAGGGTGGGCACAGGAGACTGTGTCACACTCAGGGCCGGCTCCAGACCCCAGCGCGCCAAGCGTGCGCTTGGGGCGGCGTCCCACGGGAGGGCAGCAGGCGCCTCTGGTGGACCTCCTGCAGACGTGCCTGCGGAGGGGCCGCTGGTCCCGCGGCTCCGGTGGAGCATCCGCAGGCACGTCTGCGGGAGGTCCACCGGAGCTGCGGGACCGGCGACCGGCAGAGCGCCCCCCGTGGTGTGCCGCCCTGCTTGGGGTGGCGGAAATCCTAGAGCCGCCCCTGGTCACACTGGTCCAGTTCCTACTGCTCTAAGTGCCTCTGTTTCCCTTTATGGATTATGGGGATAAAAGGCCTTAGGGGAACCAGAAACCAAAATCTTATTAAACTAAATGGGAGCCTGGTGCCTAAACCCCTTGGGCCCCACAGCCCCTCCGGCCCAAATGGGGCTGGGAGATTGGCCAATGGGAAGAGTCACCATGGGAAGAGAAAGTGCTGGGGTGGGTCGTGTCAGCTAATGACCTACAGCCTGAATCCCCAGGGGGACATCAGCCCCCAGCTAGCCCCACTCCGCCAGTGCCCCTCACTCCCGACGCGCAGCCCCCCGCTAGCCCAGCTCCGCCGGTGCCCCTCACTCCCGACCTGCAGCCCCCCGCTAGCCCAGCTCCGCCAGTGCCCCTCACTCCCGACACGCAGCCCCCCGCTAGCCCAGCTCCGCGGGTGCCCCTCACTCCCGACCCGCAGCCCCCCGCTAGCCCCACTCCACCGGTGCCCCTCACTCCCGACGCGCAGCCCCCCGCTAGCCCAGCTCCGCCGGTGCCTCTCATTCCCGACCCGCAGCCCCCCGCTAGTCCCGCTCCACCGGTGCCCCTCACTCCCGACCCGCAGCCCCCCGCTAGCCCAGCTCCACCGGTGCCCCTCACTCCCGACCCGCAGCCCCCGCTAGCCCAGCTCCGCCGGTGCCCCTCACTCCCGACGCGCAGCCCATCCCAGCCGGAGTCTCCCATCCTCCAGCAAGCTGGCGGAGGCCCAGCAGACTCATTTGTCTCTCTGCGGCTCGGAGCAGATTAGCCCATTCAGAGCGATCGGCTCCCCACTTAGGGGAGCAGCCACTGGGCTACAACGGTTTCCTGGAAACTCACCGTCCCGTTGGGAATCCGCTAATGGAGTCCAGTTCGTGACTAGGCAAAGCGCCTCTTCCCCCATTTAACCCCCAGGGGGCGTCTTTGTTCACCCAGGCCCAGCCCCTACATGGGGACAAGGCCACTGTACTGGGGAGACCAACTGGCTGGGTAAACTGGCCAGGAGCGGGGCCTGGTGGTTAGAGCAGGGGGGCTGGGAGCCAGGACTCCTGGGTTCTATCCCTGGCTCTGGGAGAAGAGTGGGTTAGAGCAGGGGGGCTGGGAGCCAGGACTCCTGGGTTTTATCCCTGGCTCTGGTGGTTAGAGTGGGGGAAGGGGAGCTGGGCACCAGAACTCCTGGGTTCTCGCTCTGAAAGGGGAGTGGGGTCTAGTGGTTAGAGTGAAGGATGGGCTGGGAGCCAGGACTCCTGGGTTCTCTCCCTGGCACTGGGAGGAGAGTGGGGTAGAGCAGGGGGGTTGGGTGCCAAGACTCCTGGGTTCTAGTCCCATTGCTGAGCAGGGTGCTGGGTTCAGAAATTCCAGCCCAGGTCTGATGGGCAGAATGAGGAAGGTCCTGGGGAGGAGCAGAGGCTGAGAGGAAACTGATCTGGACCTGAAAAGCTGGTTGGGCTGGTTCCTCTTAGCTCAGCGCCCGCCCGGGGCAATCCTCCTGCCCGCTCCCGGCCCCTCCCAGCTCTTCCTTGTATCCCCTTTTACAGAGGGATCGGGGTCCCCCATAGAGGGCAGGTCCCCAGGACCCCCTCCCCCACTGACCTTCCTGGCCCTCATCTGCCATGTCCGCTCTCCCTAGTTCCGTCCCTGGCCCCCTGGGAATCACGGCCAGTGTCTGCCAAGCCGCTGGGGCTGGTAATGAGCTGCCAGCCGGGGCTGACAATGTGCCCACTAGCAGGGGGCTGCGGGTCAGGAGTGAGGGGCACTGGCAGAGCTGGGGGAGCAGGACTGGGCTAGCAGGGGCTGCGGGTCAGGAGTGAGGGGCACTGGCAGAGCTGGGGGGCAGGGCTGGGCTAGCAGGGGCTGCAGGTTGGGAGTGAGGGGCACAGGCAGGGCTGGGTTGGCAGGGGGGCTGCGGGTCGGGAGTGAGGGGCACCAGCAGGAGCGGGGGGCAGGGCTGGGTTGGCGGGGGCTGCGGGTCGGGAGTGAGGGGCACTGGCAGGGCTGTGGGGAGCAGGGCTGGGCTGGCAGGGTGCTGCAGGTTGGGAGTGAGGGGCACCGGCAGGGCTGGACTAGCAGTGGGCTGTGGGGTGGGACTGAGGGACACTGGCAGAGCTGGGGGGCAGGGCGAGCAGGGGCTGCGGGTTGGGAGTGAGGGGCACTGGCAGGGCTGGGCTAGCAGGGGCTGCGGGTCTGGCGTGAGGGGCACCGGCAGAGCTGGACTAGCAGGGGGCTGCGGGTCGGGAGTGAGGGGCACCGGCAGAGCTGGACTAGCAGGGGGCTGCGGGTCGGGAGTGAGGGGCACCAGCAGGAGGGGGCAGGGCTGGGTTGGCGGGGGCTGCAGGTTGGGAGTGAGGGGCACCGGCAGGGCTGGGTTGGGGGCTGCGGGTCGGGAGTGAGGGGCACTGGCAGGGCTGTGGGGAGCAGGGCTGGGCTGGCAGGGTGCTGCAGGTTGGGAGTGAGGGGCACTGGCAGGGCTGGGTTGGCGGGGGCTGCGGGTCAGGAGTGAGGGGCACTGGCAGGGCTGGACTAGCAGTGGGCTGTGGGGTGGGACTGAGGGGCACTGGCAGAGCTGGGGGGCAGGGCGAGCAGGGGGCTGCGGGTCGGGAGTGAGGGGCACCGGCAGAGCTGGACTAGCAGGGGGCTGCGGGTTGGGAGTGAGGGGCACCGGCAGAGCTGGACTAGCAGGGGGCTGCGGGTCGGGAGTGAGGGGCACCGGCAGAGCTGGACTAGCAGGGGCTGCGGGTCGGGAGTGAGGGGCACCAGCAGAGCTGGACTAGCAGGGGGCTGCAGGTTGGGAGTGAGGGGCACCGGCAGAGCTGGACTAGCAGGGGGCTGCGGGTCAGGAGTGAGGGGCACCGGCAGAGCTGGACTAGCAGGGGGCTGCGGGTCGGGAGTGAGGGGCACCGGCAGAGCTGGACTAGCAGGGGGCTGCGGGTCGGGAGTGAGGGGCACCGGCAGAGCTGGACTAGCTGGGGGCTGTGGGGCGGGACTGAGGGTCCCACCCGGTCCCTGATTCCCCTGCCAGTTTCCCGTACGTCACAGGAAGGGCCTGGCTGGCCGATAAGCGCCCGCGCCCTGAGCTGGCGCAGACCCATGGCTCCAGATTTCCTTCCTGCTGCTGAGCCCTGCACCGGCTGCTCCCTGACCCCCGGGCCCCGCCAAGGAGCAGGGCAGAGCTCGCCTTCGGCAGAGCAGGGAGGGGCCAGGCGGGGAGGATCCCTCCAGCCTCCTTGGCCTTCGCTCCTGTTCTCCCCCATCTCCGCCGCGGGGCCGTAATGCTGCCTGGGGAGGCAAGAGGGGATTAGCAGAGCTGCTGAGCCCCTTCCCCCAGCTCCGCTCCAGATGTGCACAGTACCCAGCGGTGAACGGCTGCCGGGGTCCCAGATAGCTCTGTCCCCAGCTGCGCCTCACCTCAGAGTGGGCAGCCACCAGCTGGGAAGGGGGCTGGGGGGCAGATCTGGGAAGGGGGCATGACCCAGCTGGGCCTGATCTCTCCTCCCGCCCCCATCCCTGCCAGGCTGTGGGGGGTGGGGTTTCCAGGAACGGAGACGCCCGAGGCCCCACCTGGCAGGTGGAAACATCACATCCCCCAACCCCCATCTCTGCTCCCCCCTGTGGCCCCACCAGGGTGGACTCAGCACCTGATGGGCCCCAGATGGTGACTCCCCTTTTCCACCCTCCTCCCCAGCTGGCGTGGCGGGCGGTCCAAGCACTGAGACGGCAGGTCCCCCACTCCTGAGTGTACGGCCCTGAGGTTTCCTGCCTTGCATCCCCGCTCACAGCCACGCCTGGAACCCCCCTCCCAGGCAGATCCTCCCCCTTCCAGCTGGGCCCTGACAGTGCAGCTCCTACTCCTGCTCCCTGGGGCTGGTGAGTGGGGGCAGGGGGGCATCAGGGGCCCTGATCTCGGTCAGGGGAGGGGGTCACCAGCTGCCTGGATCAGGAGCCTGAACTAACTCCTCTCGGGGGCTCTGCCAGGGGAGATCATCGGGGACGGGAAGCCCGGCCTCACTCCAGACCCTACATGGCTTTCGTGAACAGAGAGATAAGACGAAATCGAGGAAGCAGGTGTGGAGGGTTCCTGATCCGGGAGGGTGTGGTGGTGACGGCGGCTCATGGTAACTGCAACCTGCCCTAAGAAATGCAAGAGCCCCTGTCCCGGAGCCAGCCAGTTCCACACCCTGGGGCCAGGTCAAAGCCGGTGCCCCCTGCAGAGGAAAGACCCTGGAGTGCTGGCTTCTCTACACTGAGCCTGAGTGCCAGGCCGCGTCTACCCCCACCCACTTTAGCGAGGTTACTGACCTGTGACGAAGTGGGGGGGTTCTTAGTGTTTTGCAGGAACGCTGTGTGTGCCTCAGTTTCCCCATGTGCTGTGTGTGTAACGAGGGGGTGGGAGAGGGGGTTTGTTGTTGCAGAGGACCCCGGGGTGACCTCGCCTAGCGGTCAGGACCCCGGACAATGGCCGGGAGATTGGGTACCCCAGCAACTGGTGACCGGGAGGCCCAGGCCAGCTTGGAAGGCAGCCGGTCCTGGCTAGTGGGGGACAATGGGCTGAGGACAGAGGACCCCAGTGACCTGACTAGCTGGTTCCAGCCAGTGACTTTGCTAATGCTTCGTACGTAGCCTGTTCCAAAACTAGGCAAAGCTCTAGATGAGTTGATGGCCCCCCTGGAAGAGCTCTGTGTACCCCAGGGGTACTTACCCCTGAATGAGAACCACTGGTACAGGATGATCGGCAGGAAGGAGGGGGCAGCTGGACTGGGGAAAGACAGGGCAGCCAGAGCCCCCCGGGACATGGGGGAGAGCGAGATGAACTGGGCTGGGGGTTGCTAGGCCCGAGGGCCCGGAGAGTTTCCTGTGCTGGGTTCAGGGGTTCGCTAAACCTGCTTTACGCTGGCTGAGAGTCGCTCCAGGCTAGGGATCAGGGTGGCATTGCTCCCTCAGGGCGTGGAGCCCCGGGGCGGGGAGGGGGAGGGACAGTGCAGAGACTTTGCCGCTGAAGGCTGAATGGACCCAGAGGCAGATAGGAAAAGATCCCGGGGTGTACGAGCAACCCCCTGGAGGTCCGCACCCAGCTGGGGGAAGTATCTCTGCAAGGGGGGGCACTAGCAAGACCCATGCGGGGGGGGGCATGAATGTCAGAGCAGGCAGACCCCCTCCATGGGACCTGAGATGTAATTACTGCGGCAAATGGACCCCAGGCGGTGCCATACCCACAGACACAGGGACTCTTCGCACAGGAGCCCCTCGAAGGGTTTACGTGGCCAAGGGAAGGCAGCCTGTCAGGCAGCTCAGAGAGGGGCCTTGTGTTTATCCCTTGGGAGAAGCAGCCACCCAGCCAGGGTCTGGTTGCAGAGCTGGCCGGGCAGGGAGGAGAGCCAGACGGGCGTCCGCCCCAGCCCAGCAGTATTCTCCCAGGCGCAGGCCCCTGTGAACCCCAGTGGGAGCAGAAGGTGGGGGTCAGCGGGGAGACAGTCGTGGGGCAGAGAGATTCTGGGAGCAAGAGACCCATGTCGATGTGGGACAACCCCACCGGCTGCTGAGGGGCCGTGTCACTTGGGGGAAGGCTCCCAGATATAAAGCCATTCGCCCTGCCTATGGCTCAGGTCCCTGTGCAGACACAGGGTGGATTGGGGAGGCTCCACCGGCAGGGGGAGCGCAGGGCGGAGCCCAGTGGGGCATCGCCCCCTCATCCCCCCAAGAAGCAGGTGGGAGGGAAATCCAGGGGCAATGGGACACGGCTGCTGAGGTGACGCTGGCACGACTGAAGTGGTGGGCCGGGGCCAGGGAGTGCCCATTGCAAACCTAACCCTGAGGGGGGTGCTCAGAGGATACAGCTACGGGGGGTGCCCCAAAGGGGCTGGGGAGCGCAATCGGGGAGGTGCTGATAGGGGATGGATTGGAGAACTGGCTGGACGGCACCTTTTCTGGGGCACCAGCGATCGACCTTACAGGGGAGGTAACACCTCCCACAAGGGGGAGTGAGGGTACGTCCACACTACGAAATTGGGTCGAATTTATAGAAGTCAGTTTTTTAGAAATCGTTTTTATGCAGTCAATTGTGTGTGTCCCCACACAAAATGCTCTAAGTGCATTAAGTCGGCGGACTGCGTCCGCAGTACCGAGGCTAGTGCTGGCTTCCGGAGCGTTGCGCTGTGGGTAGCTGCGGGTAGCTATCCCACCGTTCCCGCAGTCTCTATGCCCCGTCCAGGATGCTGTGCGTGGGGGGGGGGCAGGAAAAGAAGGCATCGTTCTGGGTGAGTGTGGGACAGGGGCACGTGGTGCCCGGAACAAGGTGCTGCTAGAACAGGAGACTGACAGGGCTGAGCAGAATGGGGAGAGCCAGGATCCATGGTGAACCAGGCAGATCCTGGGAGCCAGGAATCAAAACTAACTAGAGCCTAGGACCCAAGGATGGAGGGTAGAAATGAGGAACTGGAACTGGCCAGAGCCTAGAAATCAGGGATAGGGGCCAGCGGAGTCCCTGGGCTGTGGGGTGAGAGCCCTGGGCAGGTCCCGGGAGTGACTTGACCGTGAGTCCCCAGGAAGTGGGGTACAGAGGTGGATTTCAGGAACTTGAATACAGAAAGCAGCCCTCCCTTTGCTTGGACCTGTGTAACCCCGCACCTGCTGTTTGCGTCTCAGGGTGAGTCTAGGGCCTCCCTGGTCCATGATGGGAAGGCCCAGGGCATTGTCTCCCATGGCCCCGCTGATGGGTCAGCACCCAGAGTGTTCACCAGAGTCTCCAAATACATGTGCCGGGTCAAGAAAACTCTGCACAAGCTGAGGCTTAGAGGGGAGCGTCCATCTCCTGTAGTGTGACTGGAGCAATAGATGGGTATTGCAGAGGGACAGCTGACTGGCTGGCTTGGTACGGACGGATGGATGGATGGATGGATGGACATTGCAGAAGGGTGGATGGATGGATGGATGCTGGATATTGCAGAAGGGTGGATGGATGGATGGATGCTGGATATTGCAGAAGGGTGGATGGATGGATGGATGGATGGATGGATGGACATTGCAGAAGGGTGGATGGATGGATGATGGACATTGCAGAAGGGTGGATGGATGGATGATGGACATTGCAGAAGGGAGGATGGATGAATGGATGGATGATGGACATTGCAGAAGGGAGGATGGATGGATGGATGGATGATGGACATTGCAGAAGGGAGGATGGATGGATGGATGGATGGATGGATGGATGATGGACATTGCAGAAGGGAGGATGGATGGGTGATGGACATTGCAGAAGGGAGGATGGATGGATGGATGGATGATGGACATTGCAGAAGGGAGGATGGATGAATGGATGGATGATGGACATTGCAGAAGGGAGGATGGATGGATGGATGGATGATGGACATTGCAGAAGGGAGGATGGATGGATGGATGGATGATGGACATTGCAGAAGGGAGGATGGATGAATGGATGGATGATGGACATTGCAGAAGGGTGGATGGATGAATGGATGGATGATGGACATTGCAGAAGGGAGGATGGATGAATGGATGTATGATGGACATTGCAGAAGGGAGGATGGATGGATGGATGGATGATGGACATTGCAGAAGGGAGGATGGATGGATGGATGGATGTGGTAGATAAGAAGACAGACAGCTGGATATTGAGAGGAAAGATGGACAGAAAGCTACTGATGTTCCAGAGAAATGAACAAACAGCAAGTTGAGCCTGCTGTGAGATCTCCTCCCAGTCAGAACTGTCCTTGTCCCATCACCCATCTGCCCCACAGTCTTTGCTGGTTCATTGCACACTCTGCCTTGTATGACTTCAAAGAAAGTTACACACTGAACGTGTCACCTTCCCAGGCACTGAATGAACTGGCCAAGCCTCGAGCTAGGAGCCATCGCTGCGGCGGCCAGGCTGAACCAAGCGAGAGAGGACGGATGGGCTTGGGCGTAAGGCACTGCCAATGGGGCACAGTGCCCCCGTGTTCCATTCCCTGCTCTGTCACTTGGCCTGGGCTTTGCAAATAGGTTGAGGCATTAGATGCCTAAATCCCATTGGGTTGAGTGAAGGGCCCAAATCCCTTGGGTGTCTGTGAAAATCCAGCTTCCGCTGGGCTTGTTTCCCCATCAGTACAAGGGGTATGAGCATCCATTGTGTGTTTGTCTCGGCTATGAATTGTGTGAGCTCTTTGGGGTGGGGACTGGCTCTCACAATGGGGCCCTGAGCTCGGTCGGGGGCTGGGCAGCGCCCAGCTCCAGTCTCGGTTAGGGCCTCTAGTTACTCTGTGTTGAAAATATGGCTAATACAAATCACCATAACCTCCACTCTGTGGCCCTGGTGCCCTGGAGGTGACAGAACCAGAGAGAGAAATAAAACAGGAAAATTAACATTGTACAGGGCTCCTGGGTTCTATCCCAGCTCGGGGAGGGAAGTGGGGTCTAGTGGTTAGAGCCAGGGGGCCAGGACTCGTGTGTTCTCTTCTCAGTACTGGACAACATTTTTCTCTTGATTGTCAGTGGCTTTTCTTTATATCCAGGATGCTGGTCTGCACTGCTGGGTCAAACAAAGAGCCCTCTGGACTCTGTGTGATTCCTCTGTGTAGCTGAGAGTGAAAGGGATTGAGAAGTGTCACAGCCGAGCTGTTGGAGTGCCCTAAACAATGGTTGCTGGGAGCCAGGACTCCTGGGTTCTATCCCAGGTCTGGGAGGGGAGCAGGGCCTAGTAGGTTGGAGCAGGGGGGCTGAGAGCCAGGACTCCTGGGTTCTATCCCAGATCTGGGAGGGGAATTGGGTCTAGTAGGTTGGAGCAGGGGGGCTGGGAGCCAGGACTCCTGGATTCTATCCCAGATCTGGGAGACGGAGAGGGTCCAGTGGGTTAGAGCAGAAAGGTCTCAATCCCTACTGTGTCCGTATGATGGAGGCTGGGATGGGGCAGTGTCTCCTCCCCTTTCCAGCATTCAGGGGGCAGATGGGCAGAGAGCTCCAGTCAGGCTGGTTACAGGCCGACCCAGGCTCTCTACCCCCACAAGCAAGCAGAGGTGTTATTGCCTCCCAAGTAGTACGTGAAGCGTGGGAACAAAATCTCCATGAGGAACCGGCCTGAAACACTGAGGCTGGTGCAAATCAGGCTACGGGGGAATTTTGAATGATGGGGCCCGGGGCCTTGGCCCTGCAGGGGCACTGGCTCCCAGCTGGCCCCAGGGCAGGGGACTGGCTGGCTCAGGGTGTCAAGGCTGGAAGCGAGGAGGGCATCAGCGAGGTGCTCAGTGGGGTCTCTGCAGCCTTACCCACCGGCTGGGCGGCGCAGGGTGTCTTTGGGACTGAGCGGGTCGTCATGCTGCCGGAGGGCCAGCAGCTGGCGCCAAAATAAACCCTGGAGAATGGCTGCCCCAACCTGTCCACAGCCCTGAGGGATGTCCCATCCTGAGGGGCTGAGCCGGGGGGCTGGACCCCTTTGAGCCCCTGGCTGCACCCCAGAGGTCCCCCTGTTCTGGGGTCACCCCATTAAGAGCCCCACAGAGATCTCCCATTTTGGGGGTTGTCCCATTGAAAGCCTCCCCCCTCCAAAGATCTTCCTGTTTTAGGGAACACACCATTGGGGGCCCCATCTCTGGCTCCCGCAGCCCATCACCCAGTGCTGAGCCCCCTGGCTCTCTTAGCCTGAATTTGGAAGGCTCCCTTCTGAGCCCTCCAAATCCTCCTCCCCCTTGACACCCCCAACTCCTCCCTAGGGGTCATCGTTCCCTGCTTACTTATACCCCCGGCTCCCCATGTCCCTCTCTGGGAGGAGTCACCCCAATTTCAGACCCTCTCCCTCCATTCTCAGAGCCCTCCCCAAAATCCTGGCTCCGGGGTGTCACCCCATTCGTGTGCCCCCTTATTTCCCCAGATCCTCCCCCGCTCTGAGTGGGGATTCCAGGAAACTTTGAAGATTCCTGAGCCTGCCAGCGATGCTGTGGGAATGTGACCAAGCCTTTCAACAGAAGCGAGCAGCAGAAGTACTCGATCCATTACCTGAGCAGGCACTCAGCCCAAATGAGCATCGAAAGTAGCGTCTTCTGAAAAGCAACAAAGCAAAACCGTTATCAATAAAAAACTTGTAACGGTTTTACATCCATACAATGTTGCAAATGGTTTTAAACGTACAAAATACAGAGATTTTCCTACCATGACTGGCAAAAAGGTAAAACAGTGACACGGGCTCTACCCACATCTGCAGACTCCAGAGGCACACGGAGGAAGCCGTGGGGGGCACCTGAGAAAACCGAGGCCATGATGTGGATCCGATAAAAAAATTTGTGAAGTGAAATTTATATTCATGAGTAAGGCTAAAATTTTGTCATGGATATTTTTAGTAAAAGTCATGGCTAATTAAGAAAAATTCATGGTAGCCCGTGACCTTTCCCTGACTTTTACTAAAAATATCTGTGATAAAATAGGAAGGGACTGGGCAGCTGCAGGGTGGCTGGGAGCTCTTGGGTCCCCACCACACGTGGGGGCTCAGAGCTCCAGGGTCCTCCTGACCCCCACGGTGGAGGGGAGCTGAAGAATCCCCTGTCCCCTCCCCAGCGGTGGGGAGTTGTGGGAATCCCCCTCCTGCCACCACACTGGGGAGCTGTGGGGGTCCCCATGCACCCCCTGTGGTGGCAGGGGCTCCAGAGGTCCCCGTGCTTACCCATGGTGGAGGGGAGCTGTGGGGGTCCCCCTACCTCCCACAGCAGAGGGGATCTGAGGGGAAGTCATGGAGTCTGTGACAGAATCGTAGCCTTACTGATGGGTCATGCATCAAAAAGTGCCACAAATTCCCCAGTGGAGAATGATTGAGGGGCTGCCTGGGTGGGGACAGAACATGGAAACTGGGGGAGGTTTTATGGGAGGCTGGGAGCTATGGGGTACCGGGATGGTTGATGGGTGGGGAGGAGCATGGGATGGTTCAACTCCTCCCTGCACCCCTTTGCCAGGGGTGGTCCATGTGTCTCCAGCCTAAGCTGGTGGCCCTGGGAGAGCCGGTCACTGGATCCACATCTGGTCACTCGGTGGCTTCTGAGCAGGAAGGTGCCTCCTACTAGCTCAGCCAGAGCCAGAGCAGAGTTGAGGGTCCCTGGCTGTGTTGCGCCGGGTGATACGGCCCCCTCTGCCCCCTCATAGGGGAAGCCCAATTGACCCACCTGGCGACCCTGCCACCTGGGGCTCACGCCTGCCCTCTCTCAGCCGGGGGGGGGGTGTGTGTGTGTTGGTGGGGGGGGGTATAGGGATCACAGCTGAGGGGGGAGCGACTTCCCACAGCCACAAGCCCTCTATCCAGCCAGGCCTCAGCACGGAGCCCCTGGGATCTCCTGCTAAGCAGGGCCAGGCTGGCTTGGTACTTGGCTGGGAAACCAAGTGCTGCGGGGTGGAAGCTCAGCAGGGGGCGCTCTCCCCCACCAGTCAGTGCTGACTCCAGTGCAGTCCGGGGGGCACTGAGCTGCAGCGGCTGGGCTGGGAGGCTCTGGGGGGCACTAGGGGGCGCTGTGCTGCAGGGGCTGGGCTGGGGGGGCACTAGGGGGCAGTGTGCTGCATGGGCTGGGTTGGGAGGCTCTGCGGGGCACTAGGGGGCGCTGTGCTCCAGGGAGCGGGGTGGTGGCTCAGGATGGGCACTAGGGGTCACTGTGCTGCAGGGAGGGGGCAGGGGCTCCGGCCGGGCACTAGGGGCGCTGTGCTGCAGGGGCAGGGGCTCAGGACGGGCACTAGGGGGGCACTAGGGGCGCTGTGCTGCAGGGAGGGGCAGAGGCTCAGGACGGGCACTAGGGGCGCTGTGCTGCGGGGGCAGGGGCTCAGGACAGGCACTAGGGGGCGCTGTGCTGCAGGGAGGGGGCAGGGGCTCAGGACGGGCACTAGGGGGTGCTGTGCTGCAGGGGGGCAGGGGCTCAGAACTGGCACTAGGGGGCGCTGTGCTGCAGGGAGGGGGCAGCGGGTCAGGAGGGGGCGTTGTGCTGCAGGGAGCATCACTCACCTGGCCTCCTCCTCTGGTACCAGCCCAGGGACCCAACTCCCAAGGCAGCAAGGATGCAGCCAGCAGCGATCGCCCGGACACCAGCCTGGCCTATGGCCTGGGAATCTGGAAATGCCCCGAGACTGAGCAATGGGCCCACGCAACCCCCTGCGCCCCTCCCCTGGGGTCTGCCCCATATCTGCTGTCTGCCCAAGAACTCTGAGCTAGCATCCCCCTCCCCTAGCTAATCTCCCCCGCAAGCCACCCGTCCCCCCATGTGTCTGCCCTGCAGCTAGACATCCCAGTGCTCACCCCAGGGCTGGCTCCAGGCACCAGCGAAAGAAGCAGGTGCCTGGGGAGGCCAATGGAAAGGGGCAGCACGCCCGGGTCTTCGGTGGCATTTTGGCAACGGATCCTTCACTCCCTCTCGGAGGGAAGGAACCACCGCTGAATTGCCGATGAAGAATGAAGCAGCACAGTAGAGCTGCCGCCAAAGTGCCGCCGATCACGGTTTAATTTTTTTTTTTTTGGCTTCGCCACTTGGGGCGGCAAAAAAGCTGGAGCCGGCCCTGGCTCAACCCATGAATACATGTGAGCAGATGCGGACCACGTCAGACATCGGTGTCCAGCACCTGGGATGGTTTTCTCTGACTTGGCTGAGCCTCTGAATCACCACAACAACACGAAAGCTGTTTATCAATGTTCGTAGCATCATAGAATATCAGGGTTGGAAGGGACCTCAGGAGGTATCTAGTCCAACCCCCTGCTCAAAGCAGGACCAACCCCCAACTAAATCATCCCAGCCAGGGCTTTGTCAAGCCAGACCTGTCATAAACAGATAGTTAAGGGTTAATGTCTCTTTTACCTGTAAAGGGTTAAGAAGCTCAGTAAACCTGGCTGACCCCTGACTAGAGGACCAATAAGGGGACAAGATACTTTCAGATCTTGGTGGAGGGAAGTCTTTTGTTTGTGCTCTTTGTTTGGGGGTTGTTCGCTCTTGGGACTAAGAGGGACCAGACATCAATCCAGGCTCTACAAATCTTTCTGAATCAGTCTCTCATGTTTCAAACTTGTAAGTAATAGCCAGGCAAGGCGTTAGTCTTATTTTTGTTTTCTCAACTTGTAAATGTTCCTTTTTTGGCTGAGAGGATTTTTCCTCTGTTTGCTGTACTTTGAACCTAAGGCTAGAGGGGGTACCTCTGGGCTGTCTGAATCTGATTACCCTGTAAAGTATTTTCCATCCTGATTTTACAGAGATAATTTTTACCTTTCTTTCTTTAATTAACAGCTTTCTTTTTAAGAACCTGATTGATTTTTTTCCTTGTGTTAAGATCCAAGGGGATTGGATCTGGACTCACCAGGAATTGGTGGGGGAAATGAGGGGGGATGGTTAAATTCTCCTTGTGTTAAGATCCAAGGGGTTGGGTCGGTGTTCACCAGGAACTTCGTGAAAAAGCCTCTCAAGGCTGCCCAGGGAGGGGAAGGTTTTGGGGGGGACAGAAAGTGATCCAGACACTGAAATTTCTGGATGGTGGCAGTGTTACCTGATCTAAGCTAGTAATTAAGCTTAGAAGTGTCCATGCAGGTCCCCACATCTGTACCCTAAAGTTCAGAGTGGGGGAGAAACCTTGACATGGTGAGCAGCGGTGAGGGATTTTTTAGGAACCAAAAGCCAGTAGGATTTTTTTCTCCTTTCTAGCTGCTTAGAAAGCAGCCTGAAAGCAGAGGTGTTAAGTTTTTTTAACAAGGGTCTTTGTTAAGAGGAGGCTTCAAGCTGTGAGCAAGCAGCCAGCAAAAGGAATTTACAAGCTGAATTGTTTTCTTTCTTTCTACCTCTCGGGTATAGCTAGTTAGAAAGTCTCTGTTAACCAAGCAGCCCTGAGCTGAGTGCATCCCTGTTTCAGAGAGCTACAGAGGGGTGTGGCCAGCACAAGAAAGCAGGAAAATGAGTACCAGTGGAGCAACTAACAAACTAGAACTGGCTAGGCTGGAAGCAACAGAGAAAGACAACGAACATAAGAGATGGATGGAACTAAAACAATTAGAAATTAATGCAGAAATAGCCAGGGAAGAAGCGGCCCACAAGAGAGCTATGGAGATGAAACAAAAAGAGATGGAGATGAAAGAAAAAGAGATGGAGGTGAGAGAAAGAGAAGAGAAAGCCAAAGAGGCTGACCACTGGAGAGCTAGGGAGATGAAACAAATAGAGATGGAGGCAAAGGAAAAAGAGAGGGAAAAAGAGAGAAAGCATGAACTGGAATTAGCAAGGACTAAGCAGGATGTACCAGCCAACCCTAACAACCCTTCTCCACGTACAGTTTCCCATCCCAGAAAATTCCCCACCTACAAGGCAGGTGATGATACTGAGGCCTTCTTAGAAAATTTTGAAAGGGCCTGCCATGGGTACAGCATCTCTACAGACTAGTACATGATAGAGCTGAGGCCACAGCTCTGTGGACCCTTAGCAGAGGTGGTGGCTGAAATGCCTAAGGAACACATGAACGATTATAAACTTTTTCAAACCAAGGCCAGAATCAGAATGAGGCTAACACCTGAGCATGCCCGTCGGCGGTTCAGATCCCTAAGGTGGAAACCAGATGTGTCATTTACCCGACACATCTACCACATTGGAAAGAATTGGGAGGCCTGGATATCAGGAGCAAGTGCTGAATCTCTGGAAGCTCCGTCCTTTCTAATGCAAATGGAGCCATTCTTCGAGGGTGTTCCTGAGGAAATAGAAAGGTACATCCTAGATGGGAAACCCAAAACTGTAACCGAGGTGGGGGAGATTGGAGCCAGATGGGTGGAAGTGGCAGAAAAGAAAAAAACTACTAGCAAGGGGAGCGAATATCAGAGGGGGCAAACCGAAAATAAACCCTATCACCAGGGGCAACCCAAGATCCCACCTACAACACAAGGAAAGCCCCAGACACCCTATTGTCCCACCTCACCAGCCTCCAGCAACCCACCTCGATCCAGTGACCAGTCAGCTGGGCGATGTTTTAAATGTAATGAACTGGGACATATAAATGCCAACTGCCCCCAAAACCCCAATCAATTACAGTTCATTACACCACCATCACACCAAAGATCCCCAGGCCCAGATGCCTCTCAAATACCCTCGGAGTGAAGGGAAACCTTGAGAGTGGGCGGAAAGAAGGTTATCGCGTGGAGAGACACTGGGGCACAAGTGTCAGCTATCCACCAATCCTTAGTGAACCCCAAATTCATCAACCCAGAGGCCCGAGTGACAATTCACCCATTCATGTCAAAATCTGTAAACTTGCCTACAGCTGAATTGCCTGCCCAGTACAAGGGCTGGTCAGGAAGGTGGACTTTTGCAGTCTATGACAATTATCCCATCCCCATGCTACTGGGGGAAGACTTGGCCAACCATGTGAAGCTGGCCAAGAGAGTGGGAATGGTCACACGCAGCCAGGCCAAGCAAGCTTCCACACCCATCCCTGTTCCTGAGCCGTCCACAAGGGCCCCGTCTGTGTTACCAGAGACCCAGACAGAGGTGGTGGAACCGTATCCCCTGCCAATGACTGCAACAGCCCTAGTGCATCCAATCCCAGACCCGGAACTGGAAAAGCAACCAGCACCAGAACCGTGGCCAGCACTGACTCCAGCGCTTGCAAGCCCATCTACCACTCCAACGCCAGAGGGCGCCAGTGGACCTGAACTGGCAGAAGCAGCAGACAACCCTACCCAAGAGGCTCAGCCAGAGCCTGAAATATCACCTAGTGCAGCAGCGGAAAGCGGTTCACAATCAACAAAAACAACCTCATCACCTACATCGCTTCCAGAGGGACCAAGCCCAAGTCCACAGTCTAAGGAGGAACTGGCATCTCCAGCCTCAAGGGAACAGTTCCAGACTGAGCAGGAAGCAGACGACGGCCTTCAAAAAGCTTGGGCGGCGGCATGGAGCACCCCACTGCCTCTCAGCTCTTCTAACCGATCCCAGTTTGTTGTAGAACAAGGACTTTTATACAAGGAAACTCTTTCTGGTGGACACCAGGAAAAATGGAATCCTCATTAACAGTTGGTAGTTCCAACTAAGTACCGGGTAAAGCTCTTAAGCTTAGCCCATGATCATCCCAGTGGCCATTCTGGGGTGAACAGAACCAAAGAGAGGTTGGGGAAGTCCTTCCACTGGGAGGGGATGGGCAAGGACGTTGCTAATTATGTCCGATCTTGTGAGGTGTGCCAATGAGTGGGAAAGCCCCAAGACCAGGTCAAAGCCCCTCCACATAATTGAGGTCCCATTTCAGCGAGTAGCTGTGGATATTCTGGGTCCTTTCCCAAAAAAGACCCCCAGAGGAAAGCAATACATACTGACTTTCATGGATTTTGCTACCCAATGGCCGGAAGCAGTAGCTCTAAGCAACACCAGGGCTAAAAGTGTGTGCCAGGCCTTAGCAGACATTTTTGCCAGGGTAGGTTGGCCCTCTGACATCCTTACAGATTTGGAAACTAATTTCCTGGCAGGGACCATGAAAAACCTGTGGGAAGCTCATGGGGTGAATCACTTGGTTGCCACCCCTTACCACCATCAAACCAATGGCCTGGTGGAGAGGTTTAATGGAACTCTGGGGGCCATGATACGTAAATTCGTGAATGAACACTCCAATGATTGGGATCTAGTGTTGCAGCAGTTACTTTTTGCCTACAGGGCTGTACCACATCCCAGTTTAGGGTTCTCACCATTCAAACTTGTGTATGGCCACGAGGTGAAGGGGCCATTACAGTTGGTGAAGGCGCAATGGGAGGGGTTTACGCCTTCTCCAGGAACTAACATTCTAGATTTTGTAAGCAACCTACAAAGCACCCTCCGACACTCTTTAGCCCTTGCTAAAGAAAACCTAAAGGATGCTCAGAAGGAGCAAAAGGCCTGGTACAATTAACATACCAGAGAGCGTTCCTTCAAAATAGGGGACCAGGTTATGGTCTTAAAGGCGCAACAGGTCCATAAGATGGAGGCATCATGGGAAGGGCCATTCACAGTCCAAGAGCGCCTGGGAGCTGTCAACTATCTCAGCTCCCAGGCGCTCAACCGTAAATGGCCCTAAAGTGTACCATGTTAACTCTCTAAAGGCCTTTTACTCCAGAGACTTAAAGGTTTGTCAGTTTACAGCCCAGGGAGGAGATGACGCTGAGTGGCCTGAAGGTGTCTACTACGATGGAAAAAGTGACGGTGGCGTGGAAGAGGTGAACCTCTCCACAACCCTGGAACGTCTGCAGCGGCAACAGATCAAGGAGCTGTGCACTAGTTTCGTGCCAATGTTCTCAGCCACTCCAGGATGGACTGAATGAGCATACCACTCCATTGACACAGGTAATGCTCACCCCATTAGAACCCCACCCTACCGGGTGTCTCCTCATACCCAAGCTGCTATAGAACGGGAGATCCAAAGCATGGTACAGATGGGTATAATCCACCCCTCTAACAGTGCATGGGTATCTCCAGTGGTTCTAGTTCCCAAACCAGATGGGAAAATACGCTTTTGCGTAGACTACCGTAAGCTAAATGCTGTAACTCGTCCCGACAACTATCCAATGCCACGCACTGATGAGCTATTGGAGAAATTGGGACGTGCCCAGTTCATCTCTACATTAGACTTAACCAAGGGGTACTGGCAAGTACCACTAGATGAACCCGCCAAGGAAAAGTCAGGCTTCATCACCCATGCAGGGCTGTATGAATTTAATGTGCTTCCTTTTCAGCTGCGAAATGCACCCGCCACCTTCCAAAGACTTCTATATGGTCTCCTAGCAGGATTGGGAGAATCTGCAGTTACCTACCTCGATGATGTGGCCATTTTTTCTGATTCATGGGCAGAACACCTGGAGCACCTGGAAAAAGTCTTCGAGCGCATCAGGCAGGCAGGACTAACTGTTAAGGCTAAAAAGTGTCAAATAGGCCAAAACAGAGTGACTTACCTTGGACACCAGGTGGGTCAAGGAACGATAAATCCCCTACAGGCCAAGGTGGATGCTATCCAAAAGTGGCCTGTCCCAAAGTCAAAGAAACAGGTCCAACACCTCCCTAGGTAACCCATTCCAGTGCTTCACCACCCTCCTAGTGAAATAGTTTTTCCTAATATCCAACCTAAACCTCCCCCACTGCAACTTGAGACCATTACTCCTTGTTCTGTCATCTGCTACCACTGAGAGGAGTCTAAATCCATCCTCTTTGGAACCCCCTTTCAGGTAGTTGAAAGCAGCTATCAAATCCCCCCTCAGATGGAAGGTTAGTCGAGAAATCGGAAGGTTCACAGCTGACCATGTGCTGCATGGAACTAACACAAGCTCTAGCACCTGCCTGTTGCTCGGAGACAGGGTACGTCTATTGGGCCGGGGTCAGAGGATCATTCAAATATAAACTGTCCATGTTTTAGAACAAACCTGGTCTCTGATTTCTTTCAATGGCCCTGCCACAAAGCCCCCACCCACTGTGACATGACCAGGAACAGCAGGCCACACTCACACAGTTGTTCTTCACGCCACACAATGCATGGGAATCAGGTTACAGGAGTGGGGAAGACTTCAGAGAGACGCATTCCCCGGTTATGGTGATGGGGAGCTGGGTATAGTAGTAGGGTGGGGGCCAGGTTGGAGGAGGAGACGCAGTGAACGGGTCAGGGACCTGGCTGGGGAGATGTGCTGAAGCAGGGCTGGTACGGCCCAGCTGATGTGTGTTGGGGGCTGGCTGGCTCGATATGCAAATTGCAGGACATGAGATACAATGACTAGTTGACCACTAACTCCTACCAACCACATCTCTTCTTCTGTTCAAAAAAGGGTTAATGCAGCGTGAAGGTTGCTTGGTGGTATTGTCGCCCCATGGCAGAACAGTGCGTTGAGCAAAACTCAAACTTCAGGAAACCAGGAAAGGCCAAGGTAAGGTTGATCCACACCACCAGGGCTGGCTTTAGGCACCATGGGGCCCGATTCGAAGGACCTGCTGCCGAAGTCCCACCAATGTCTTCAGTGGC
Source organism: Mauremys reevesii (assembly GCF_016161935.1). NCBI lineage: Eukaryota > Metazoa > Chordata > Testudines > Geoemydidae > Mauremys > Mauremys reevesii. The sequence continues at coordinate 6,271,031 of NC_052635.1, forward strand.
AGCTCAATCGCTGCCGCGGAGGAAGGTCTCTCCGCCGAAATGCCTCCCTCCGCGGCAACGACTGAGCTGCCGCCAAAGACAGTGGCGGGACTTCGGCAGCAGCTCCTTCGGGATGTTGCGGGGCCCTCTTAGGGGCGTGGGGCCCGATTCCGGGGAATCGTCCGAATCGCCCTAATGCTGGCCCTGCGCGCCACCATCCCTCTACCCTCTTCAAGCAGTGCCTCAGTACACACAAACACTGGCCCTTGGAGCTAGAAGATCCTTGAGGCTGGAGATCCTGGCTTACAGTCACACATTTAGCCAACTCTGCAGAACGAACACCACAGGTGGACAATTGAAGAACCATGTCACAGCAATTTACAACTCCCTTACGCGTATTCACAGGATACGTTGTGATAACAGGGCCTACAAATTTATCCTAACTGTGAGTTTAACTGTGAAAAGTCAGTGGGAGTTCATAAGAAGTCACAATAACATATAACAGGTGGTTTCTGTGACTGGTAATAGTTTTGGAGGTTTAATGACAGGATATTTTTAAGGGAAAAAATTGTAAAAACCAAGTGTTTTGAATTGTTAAAGGTTACGTGGCTAAAACAGACTTTCACTGAAATGACATCTTGGGTTGTAACCCCTTGGCTGTTGTAACCCCTGACTTTCTGTGATAGTGTCCAGTAGTTTGTGTAGTTGTTCCCTGCATGTAGGACGGCGCAGTGCTTAGGGTTGCTGGCTTTTGACTGGAACGCCCGGTAGAAAAGGGACCCTGGTAGCTCTCGTCAGCACCGCTGACCAGGCCATTAAAACTCCGGTTGGTGGCGCAGCGGGGTTAAGGCAGGCTCCCTACCTGCCCTGGCTCTGTGCATCTCCCGGACCCTAGGCACATGTGCGATAAGGGAAGGTCTGTGCACTGCCCCTGCCCCAAGTACAACCTCCGCAGCTCCCATTGGCCAGACATGCTGACCACTTCTGGGAGGAACCTGCCTTAGCCCCGCTGCGCCGCCACCCGGGAACCACCCGAGGTAAGCACCACCTGGCTGGAGCCAGCTCTCCGAACCCCCCGCCCCAGGTCAGTACCCCCTCCTGCACCCTAACTCCCTCCCAGAGCCGGCACCCCAACCCCCCACCCCAGGTCAGTACCCCCTCCCTCAGCCAAACACTCTCCCAGAGCTCGCAACCTGCACCCCCTGCCCCATCCCTGAGCCCCCTCCCACATCCAAACTCCCTCCTGGAGCCTGCACCCTCACCCCCTCCCGCATCCCGACCCCCTGCCCCAGCCCAGTGAAAGTAAGTGAGGGTGGGGGAGAGTGAGTGACGGAAAGATGGGGGGGCTGGAGTGTGGGGCGGGGCCTCAGAAAAGGGGCAGGGCCTCAGGGAAGGGGCAATGGTGTTCGGTTTGTGCAATTAGAAAGTTGGCAACTCTAACACTGCTAGGGACGCAGATGAGATCCCATGACAGGCCAAGTTGTCTTCATAACTGGTGGTGGTAAAAGAGGTCTACCATAGACTAAAAATGCCTGGGATTTTTTACCATCTTTGGGTGTTGCAACGGGTTCATGACAGCAAAAGTGGTTCCAAAAGATCATCATTTTGTTGCTCCTTTTTAAAAGTGGCAACACGCTTGAGGAAGAATGCGCCCGGGGCTGACGTTTTTCTCCATGTCAGCAAGCTCACCCCCTAGTGCGCTCAGTTTTCATCCTTTGTGCTAATGCCCCACTTTAACTGTGTAAACGGTAAAGAGGGGGGAAGTTTTTCCATCTTTGCCCATTCTGGGCATACAGCCAAGGCAGGGATAACAGCTGGTTTGTTCTTAAGTATCTTACAACCATATAACAGCAGCAGTTTTCCGTTTCGTTTTAGCGACAAAGGAAGTGAGTTGTAAGTTTGAAAGCTTTGTTAATATCTGAAAGGTCCAACAGTCATTTTTTGTAATGTTGGATCAAGTTAAGATGTGTAAATCTCAATTTTAGGATAAGGAATTTGCCACCCTTAAAATATAATCAAATATTTTTCTCCCCTTCTTCTAAATACTTAAACTGAAATCAGATATTTTCTGATATTTTGGCTTTTGTAATTGTGGTTTTATGAAGAAATGTCCGATCCTAGGTGGGACTGGCTCATAAATGAGAGGGGCTGTATGGTGCTAACTGGGCCTACAGAGTTACCCGAATTGGGAGCTGAATTGGGAGGAGTGAGCGAAGCTCATAAGACATTGCATGGGCCAGTCCAACCGTCCTGCAAACTGCTCAGCTCTGTCCTGCTCTGCGTTCCGTGGGCTGCTCCAACCATCCTGCAAACTGATCCACTCTGTCAGCTGCTTAGCAATAGATCTTCAGGCTCCCCCACTAGTTAACACTGCACTCAGTGATCTCAGCTCAGTAAGTTTAGCTCTTTTAGTGATTTCAGCTTGTAGTAGGGGAGCCCCAGTGCTGGTGCACCATTGGCCCAAAGTGAATTCAGTTCAGCAGGTTCTAGATAGATTTCTAATAAAATCAAAATTAGCTCCACTATTTAACAGTGGAAAGAAAAGAAGAAAAGCTACAGTTAGTATTCCAGGCCCTCAAAAGAGGCCCAGACCATAATCAGGGTAACAACACTTTATTCCTCCTGCCTCATTAACAGAGAAATTGGGGATCCCACAGCTGTCAAAGTGACCATTTTAGGCTGCTGTGGGCTATGCTAGGCGGGGTGGGTGTGCCTATGCAAACAAGATCAGCCCCTGAAATTCTTTTCCACACTCACCATAATTCACCACCAGATGTTAGGGTAGAGCTCATCCTGACTCTGCTTACACTTATATAGGCTCCTATAACCCCCGACCCCCTGTCCCAGTTTTTCACATTTGCTGTCTGGTCACCCTACGTCGCAATAACCAATAATAGCAAATGTTGATGGGGAAGGCGCAAGGAAACCAGATAGAGAAACTGGATCAATCTAAACTAGAAAGGCTACTTTGATATAACCCCAGGACCGTGCTGAAATCATGCTTGTTAAAACCAGATGACATGGAGCCAGAAGTTAATGACCCAAAATTGGTGTGTTGGAATTTAGATCTAATTGGTGGACAAAATAATAAGGGGATGGGCCATTCCACCCATCAGTGCCCTTTTTGGGTCCTTAAAGAAATAGATTGGGTGGGGGGGAGAAGCAGGAAAGGAAAGAATAAAAGAAAGATCAGAAGGAAAGAACAAACCGAGGTTACTGGAGTGAGCTTCACCATTATGGCTGCCACCCCCCCACCCCCCCCACCCCACACACACCCATCTCCTGGGACCCTGGATCTTCATTATCTTGAGAGACATCCTGAGACCAGACTGGCCAGAGAGAGGTACCCAGATCATATCATCACTCCTCCCAGCTCCAGCTGAATCCCAAACTCCACCTGGGATCAAACGGGATCAGACTTTAACAACAACAGCTCCAGCCAGTGTCAGCTAACTTCTCTTTCCCCCAAAGGACAGTTACGGCCATCTTTGATGTTGCCTAAGAGTCTGTCGTACAAAGGGGTTTTTCCTCCTGGAAACTCTCTCCAGCTACAGGGACAGGGAACAAGGGATGTTGTTATAATGAGAGCCTCACTTAATACTTTACATTTCAAAGGCTTTACGTGTTTTTCCTTGTTTCTTTATCTTTAATAAAAGGTTGGGGTGTTTGCCATGGTCCTAAGCAGGCTGAGGTCTCTGTACACCAAACTCTGGACCTTTCAAACACTGTTTAATGTTGGACAGTGGCTGGGTTATGTTAAAACCTTTGGCCCATATAATCCATTTAAATGAATACAAGCGCTCCCTGCACCATGCTGGAGCTAGGTGGGCGGACACGATCCTTGGGTGTATAAGCCAGGGGATATCAAGTGGGAACAGGGAGGTGGGGTCATCTTGGAATATTGTCTTGGTTGAACTATGACTGGAGACTGTGTCCAGCTCTGATGTCCACATCTCCAACAGGATGTTGGCAAATTGGAAAAAGCTACAAGAATGAGCTGAGATCTGGAGACCCTGCCTGGTGGGAGAGCTCCAAGGAGAGCGATCTCCTGAGATTTTAGTAGGCTGCAGTGAGGCAGTGGCTTCCCTCCAAGCCTGAGAGAGTGGGACCATTACACGTCCCTTAGTGGGTGGAGCCAAGCTCCCCCCAACCCGTGCTCCGGAAGCAAAGGGGGAGGACAGGAAGAATAAAGAGAGGGCCGCCAGCTCAGGCGATGCTGAGCTAAGGAAGGAGGTGGACGTCTCAAGCCCTCTACAGGATCCTGGACCAGACGCCAAACTGCACAGCGCCCTGCCACTGGAGGCAGCTGGGAGCCATGAGGAATTGCTGGAGCTACTGTTGGCCAACTGGGAGCTTGAACAGTGAGCCACCCTCCTGGCCCCCTATCTGATGGGGCCAGCCCAAGCGGCGTACTGTGGGATCCAGGTTGAGGGGACCCAACACTACGGGCAGGTGAAAGGGGTGATTCTTGATGCACTCAGCATCATGCCCCAAACCTTTCAACAGCGATTCCGGGGAAGGACTTACCCACCTGGCGCCCAACCAGGGAGCCTGAGAGGTGCTCTGCCACTGGCTGGCAATGATGAGTGTGGCAGTTTCCCTTATGGAGGACGTTTTGGCCACAGAGACCCTTGTCAGGCCCAGAGCCAGGGCTGCAACACTGGGGATGACCCTGCCACAGGAAGAGAGGACTCACAGTCAAAAGAACAGGAGTACTTGTGGCACCTTAGAGACTAACAAATTTAGAGAAGAACAAACTATCTAACAGGACTCCTGCTCTTTTTGCAGACACAGACTAACACGACTGCTGCTCTGAAACCAGTCAAAAGAACAGGGCCGGCTCCAGGTTTTTTGCCTCCCCAAGCAAAAACATTTTTGGCTGCCCCCCCCCCCCGTCCCAGCCCTGGGCTCCCCCCGCATCCCCCTGCTGCCCCAGCCCTGGGCTCTCCCCCCCTCCCCACCTACACCCTCCTTCCGCCGCAGCCCAGGGTCACTGGTAACTCGCTCCCAGGGCGGGTCATTGTGAAGAAGCAGGGACTGTCTGTGTGCGTGGTAGGCAGAGACAGGTATGCAGCTGTAACATGAGCCTGGCCTGGGTCTGGCTGGAGGTAGACAAGTGGAGGCATTGCTCGGTTTTGGGAGCTGGGAGGTGGGTTTCAGGGGATCCTAGGCTGGGATCCAAGCACCCTGAACCCCCAGAAAGGCCAGATTGAGGGGTCCTGGCTCTGCACACAAGCTGGGCTGTATCCTGTGTTCCTGTTGTTCAATAAACCTTCTGTTTTACTGGCTGGCTGAGAGTCACTGTGAGCCCAGGAAGGTGACAACTGGTGGCAGCGGTGGGATTGGCAGCACAGTGACTGGGTGGGAGAGTGTGGCCAGAGAGCAGGACTTTGCAGTAACAGGGCAGGAAGATGTATTCCAGAAGCGTAAGTGTGAGCTGGTGGAGCTGTGCAGCAGGGGGCTGCGCCATGGAAGCTCACCAAGGCCCAGCTGATTGCCCGGCTGGAGGAGAGATCGCAGGAATGAACCGGTCCCTGTCTCTGAGGAAGCAGCCGGGCAGATGCAGCGCAGGCACCAGTGTCTGTACCGCTGGGAGTGGCCAGTCGCGATGAGAGGCTCCCGAGACCTCCGTGGAACTCAGGCGGCTGGAGTTGGAGAGAGAGATCAAACGGATGGAAATGGAGGAGCGCTGAGGGCATATGAGGAAAGACAAAGCCAGCGAAAATGAGGCGAGAGAGAAGGAGGAGCAGCGCAGACATGAGCTGGCCATGGCCCAACTGAACAACAGGAGGACATAGACACCTTCCTGGCCCTTTGAGAATGCCTGCGCGCTGCACCAGGTTGACCCTGCAGACAGGATCTTACTGGACTCCACCCCCGTGGAGTGTACAGCCGAAATGAGAGGGAGGCGCGGGACTACAACCTGTTCAAAGAGGCCCTGAGGTCACATACCTGCAACTGGTCTGGGGCCCAAACCAGAGAGGACCTGCTTGACCTAGTCGTACTGGAGCACCTGTATGATCAGTGCCCAGCTGACCTGAAGCAGTGGCTGATGGACCAGAAGCCGGAAGAACCGCGGCATGCAGGGGGCTGGCCGACCAATACCTGGACAGTCGGGCAGGGGATGGCAGGGAGGAGTCTCGAGGAGCAGGCCTGCCTCACGAGAGAGAGAGTCACCATGGGGAGAACCCCACAAGAGGGGAACGTCCAGGCTCAGAGACAGACCAAGCAGACCCAACCCGCAGAGGGTTGACTGGGTACAGACCCAATTGGATGAGGGCAACCTGCCCAAGAGGGGCAGCGGCCACCTGGGAGGAGGAGGAGGGCCCCGGTCAGCGCCTCTGGGGGCTGGATGCAGTGCCTTGTTCTGGAGGTGGATGGGAAGAAGGTCACTGGGTACTGGGACACAGGCGCAGAGGATGGTGCCTGATACCTACCTGTCCCTGATGGGCGGAGCGGGACCCCATTCAAGGTGCCTGTGGCGAGGTGCACCTGAAGTGGGGGGTCAGGAGGGCCCCAAGGATGGAGGTGCTGATGGGGGACCGAGACCTGGCCCGTACACCCACGGTGTACCCTGTGTGTGTCAGAGTCGGCGCAGGGGCTGCACCACCCTGACAACGGGAAAGTACTCTGCCCGAGTGCCCATGCCCCAGCTGCTGAGTTCCAGGCCGGTGCAGAAGGATCCCTCCTTGCAGAAGCCCAGGGACCGGGCTGACCTCAATGCAGCGCAGACCATGAGGAGAGGTTGCAAGGAGAGGTTCACCAGGCAGAGGCTGCCTACAGAACTTTATTGGCCTGGGAATCCTGTGACCCCCTGCCAGCGGGGGGGAGGGCCGGGACAAGGGAAAGCAGCTCTGAGGCCTTTGCCCATCATAGAATACATCCTGGTGGTGGTAGATTAAAGATGATGCTAAAAACATATGCACCAGCACCACAGGGACTGGACAAGTACTACCTCACCTGCTGTTCCTGGACCTGATGAGGATGGAGAGTCAGTGGTGGAGTATGTCCTGACCTATCAAGTGATGGTCTCATCCCCGTGAGGAAAAAAAAAAACTCAGGCTGCCTGGGAAGGGCCCTTCAAGGTTGTCAAGCAACTAAATGAGGTAAACTATGTAGTGGAGCTGTGGGTGTACCATGATGATGATATGATGAAGCCATTAGACGAGGAGAATATGTGTTGGCCCGTGTGTGGGCTGGGAGGAGAGGGGGATGACCCTTTAGTGACCTATTCCCAGGGACAAAGGCTGGTCTCAGCATGCTGAGATCAGAGGGTGCTGCATCTATACCGACAGTTGTTTAAGACTGCCCAGGACCTGACATGCTGGCTTTAGGGGTGATCAGCCGTCCGCCAGCCCCTGGGCCTCCCAGTGGTGCTGGTCCCCAGCTCAATGCCATCACTGTATCTGATGCCTACCCCATGCCAAGGCCTGACGAGCTCCTAGACAAGCTGGGAGGCGCCGGTACCTCACCACCATGGATCTATGCCAGGCTGAAATCGGCCTTCATCACTCCCTGGGGCTATGAGTTTCTGACCCTCCACCTTCCAGCGCCTGGTGGATCAGCTACTGAGGGGGATGGAGAGTTTCGCTGTGGCGTATATTGACGACATCTGCGTCTTCAGCCAGACCTGGGAGGACCACGTGCTCCAGGTTAGACAAGTGCTGAAGGCTGAGAAGTGTAAGGTGGGGATGGCTGAGGTATCTTACCTGGGCCATCGGGCCAGACCAAAAAGCAGGTCCAGGCCTTATCACTGAGCTGTGCAAGAAGGGAAGCCAGACAAGGTGGTCTGGACCGAGCAGTGCCAGGAGGCTCTCCAGGCGCTGAAGGAGGCTCTGCTCAGAGGCCCAGTTCTGGCAAACCCAAACTTTGACAAGCCTGTTGATGCAGGAGGATGAAAAGGGGACAGACACCCCATCGTGTACCTGAGCAAGAAGTTCCATCGAGAAGGAATGCCTGGCCATGGTGTGGGCCCTGAAGAAACTGGAGCCCTATCTCTGACCTGGCTGCACCAGATGAAAGCCAACGCCAAGCTGCTGAGGTGGAGCCTGCTCCTGCAGGACTATGACATGGGACGTGGTCCACGGAAGGGAAGTGCCAACCTGATGGGCAGTGACCCCGCAGTTCAGTCTCGGAGGGGAGAGGTGTGAAGAAGCAGGGACTGTCTGTGTGCGTGGTAGGCAGAGACAGGTATGCAGCTGTAACATGAGCCTGGCCTGGGGGAGGGGAGGTCTCACCTCTGGCTGGAGGTAGACAAAAGGGAACGGGGGAGTGGAGGCATTGCTCAGTTTTGGGAGCTGGGAGGTGGGTTTCAGGGGATCCTAGGCTGGGATCCAAGCACCCTGAACCCCCAGAAAGGCCAGATTGAGGGGTCCTGGCTCTGCACACAAGCTGGGCTGTATCCTGTGTTCCTGTTGTTCAATAAACCTTCTGTTTTACTGGCTGGCTGAGAGTCACTGTGAGCCCAGGAAGAGGGGTGCAGGGCCGGACTCCCCCACACTCCGTGACAGTCATTCAGCAGGAATTTCGGACGTGCACAGAACACAGACAGGATTGGTTCCCATATGGTTACAGAACTGCAGTAAAGTGGAACAATTTTCAGCTTGTGTGATTGGAGGATATCTGGATGCATATTATAAGACTGTCCTACATGAATGAGGAAAAGTTGAGGTGCCTTTATTATTCTTTTGTTCCACTCTTTGTTTCTATGGGGAATTTGCCAATTCAGTATCACTGTCTTCCTTTCAAACAAACAAAAGGCAATGGCTGTTGAAAATAGCAATCCCAGTCCTAATAACCACTGAGAAGCATTTCTTGCTCAATTTTATCCTACTTTTTCTACAGCAAGTTACAGTGGATCAGTATATTTGATTTGGGAGAAATGAAGTAACAGCTGCCCAAACTGAGCTTGAGCACTCCTGAATTTTGAGGTGTTCAAATCTGGAAGGCAGGTGCTGGGTGTGTGTGTTTGGGGGCGGGGGCTGTGGGCTCCACGGGTGAGCACAGCAGCATGTATGCAGCAGCGTGTCTGGCGCTGCGCGGAGCCAGACATGCTGGTCTGAAAGGCACGGTAAGGGGACTAGGGGGTTGGAGAAGGGGTGGGAGGTTTTGGCGGGCAGTCAAGGGACAGGGAGCAGGGGGGTTGTAGGGGACGGAGGTTCGGGGGGGCAGTCAGGGGACAGGCAGCAATTGGATAGGCATGGGAGTCCCAGGGTTTGTCAGGGGCAGGTAGGGGTGGGGTCCTAGGGGAAGTTGGGGGTCTCAGGAGGGGGCAGTTGGGGACAAGGACCAGCGGTGCTTAGATAGGAGGTGGGGTCCCAAGGGGCAGTAGGGGCAGGGGTCCCAGGAGGGGGCAATCAGGGGACAGGGAGCAGGGGGGGTTGGATGGGTTGGGGTTTCTGTGGGGGGCAGTCGGAGGGAGTGGATGGTGGCAGGGTGGGGCTTCCCTCCCCGTGGAGTGTCCTGTTTTTTGAATGTTAAAATATGGTATCCCTACCCTTCACAGCACTCACAGCACCCTGCCGCATGAGGTCCCCCTCCTTCCTTTCCAGTAGGTAGTGGCCAAGGGAATGCTGGGAAATGTAGTTCTTTCCCTGCTCCAGGGCTGGCTCTGTAGGCAGGGAGCTAACCAAGGAACTACAGCTCCCAGGCCCCTCTGTTGGTTCTCAGCTCCCAGGCTGGATCCCTGCCAGCTGCCGCCCCTGCAAATGGGCTGCCCCAAGCACCTGCTTGCTTTGCTGGTGCCTAGAGCCGCCCCTGCAAAAGAACATCTCCCAGCCCGCAACACCCCAAAGGGCGAGATATTATCAACCCTTGTCATGCAGCACCAGCCTTTCGAGGAGCGCTCAAAGGCCTTGACCTGGCTAAGAGGTCCCCAAACCTGGGCCAGCCAACGCACTTGTCAAACTCTGAAAATTGGCCTGGATGCTTGGAACTTGGTCCCTGTTTCACCTGTCGCCGTTTCAGACACTTGCAATGTGACTGTCCCATGATGGACTGCAGCTTTGGAGAGGTCTGGACTGGGGAATCTCATGCCCCAAAACAACCCACCAGTAAGGTGACAATCCCCATGGATGTAGGCGGAATACAGGATGCCACCCTTGTCAACTCTGGCTGTGGGCAGACTCTCGTCCATCAACGGCTCATCACATCTGACCTGGCACTTGGGGTTATTCGGCTCCAGTGCATTCACGGGGAGGTGAAGCCCTATTCCAGCCCCCGGGCCACTATGACAATGAATGGGGTGACCCAGGCCATGCTGCTGGGCTTGGTGCCAAGGCTGGCATACCCCATCATCCTAGGGCGGGACTGGGGGGAGTTCGCACAAGTCCTGAGTGCTGCAAACATTGGGACCCACCCCTGCTGAGATGGTCTTCAAGGGAGATCCCCTCCACAGAGTGGAGAAGCCGCCCAAAGGCTCTGACCTGAATGACCTGCCAACCCCCACATCACCGGCTTGCGAAGAGGCCCCAGCTGTGGGAACTGACTTCAGCCAGGCTCAGCAGGAAGATGCCATCTTAGCTGGGCATACGAGCAGTTGGTCTGTGTCAACAAGGAAGTGACGGAACCCCAGAGATATTTAAGACTGGCATTTCCATGGGTATCCCGTCATCAGGGGTTGGTGTTGGTAGGGAGCCAACAGTCAGCTGGTACAGGCAAGGCTCCCTCTCTCCAGAGACAGGGGGTGGTAACCGGGTGACACACAGGCCTGAGCACCCTGAGAACCATCACATCTTAACATCTGTGCCTGATGAGGCCAGAAGGAACCATTATGACCAGTCTGAGCCCCACTTAACACAGGCCAGCGAATCCCCCTTCCCCCCTGCCCCGCCCGCCCGGGGTTCCAGCCTCAACCCAGGAACTAAATCTCTCCCCAATGGAGCCGGTTGAACATTTCCAATGAAAACATTGTCCCCAAAGGGAAACAATCCACCATTGTCTCCACAGAGACCCCAACTGACAGGCCCTTCCTCGCTCCCTCCTGCTTTCCTTCTTTTGCCTCCATTTTTTACCTTTCTATAGACCCCAGATCAAGGAGAAAACAAAAGAAATTCAAAGCCAACAACTTGGTGAATGCTAAAAAATCAGTTCTTTATTTAAGCTTGACAAATGTGTTGCGTTTCGGCAGCAGATTCAACTCCTCAGTGATCCCAAAGCAGAATTCAGGCTGTGGATTATAATGAGAAAAGACAGATGAAGAAGAAGATGAAATAAAATCAGCTGCATTGCTAACTAGATTTGGAGAGAAGCTGGGGAACGGGAAGCGAATGAGCTGGGTTTGCGAGCTGGGAGGAGGGCACTGAGAAGTGGTGAGCATGCATTTGAAGGGACTGATTTGATCCTATCGATTTCCAGGAGGTCAATGCAAGACTCAACTCAAGAATCTCTCGCTCCTGCAGACACCCATAAAATCCACACTAGGCACCACCCTACTCCTTCAGGCACCTAAATGCCTTTTCAAAGTTGGCCCCTTGTCTGCTATGTTTAGAAGAATTATACAAGATTTTGTCTGTTTTCTTTCAGACTGATTGTTGCCTCATGGAATTGATAGAGACTGTCTGGCACAGGACGGAAAATGAATATTGAAAGGCCGAAGCATCCAACGTACGTGTGACTTTGAAACATTAAAATAAATTGTTTTAAAAAGGGGGGAAACCCAATTAATAGGCTGTTTTCATACAGGAATGCAGTGTTAAAAATTATTAAAACAAAGAGCCTCAGAAGAATGACAGAAAATGTGGATGAGCATCTACTGAATAATGATGGAAGCAGCAGAGAAAGTAACAGACCAGAAATCTGAGAGCTGCAGCAAGTGTCCAGTAGAAAATAAGAAGATTGTCATCCTCCAGTGAACCCCAACACAGGGTGTATAAAGTGGGGTCATCATGGTGGACCTCAGAGTTTTGCTGAGCCCACCAATGAAGCTGGTGAATCTAGAAGTGCTGCCAGATACTTGGACAGACCATGTGTCCCGCATTCTCCTGTGCCAGGCTTACCAGGCTGAGAAGAAGTGGTGAGACTTCCTTTTGGAGGTTGTATCGCTTGATGTTTCTTTAATCTCAGTATCTGAAAGTTCCCCTGCTGTGTCTGCTCTCTTCGTAGCACAGCACTGAGGAATTGTATCTTGGATTTTAACTACACATTGCCATTAGCGTGTTTCTCCATCCTCAGCCCAAGTCAATGGCTGCAGAGAACCTCCCACAATAACTTTAAACAACAGCTTTTGCTAGTTTGAACTAGTCCCTTTCAAACCCCGCACTAGAACAAGCAGGGACCCGGTTAGTAGGATGCCTTCAAACAAAGTGCTTCAGAGAATTACTTAAAGTGTGACAAATGTATTGGAGAGACTGAAGAACTGATGATTATAAATGAGGCTTGGTCGACACTACATATTTACTTTAGTGTAACTATGTCATTAAGCCAGCTAAGTGGTTGGTCTATAGTATAAGTCCTGGGCCCCAACCCTGGTCTATCTATGACCGTTGAGTGCCAGACCACATGTGTTCAGTACATCCCTGGGATATTTGGTGTATCTAATCTTTGATCTGTAAAGCTGATGATTATATACCTTGTTGACTTTAGAAGTACTTTCCAGGGTGAAAATAGACCTGAGAAAAGTTAAGCATTAAATTGAGAACACTAATGCTCCCAGGACTCAATAATACAGGGTAACCCTAATTAAATTTCATTCAGACATGGACTGCAAATGCAGTTTGCTAGATTTCAGATTTCAAATCTACTCTGGCACCTAAGCAAATCCATGGTATTGATCCTCGTTCTCACTTACAACACTTCAGGGATTCCTCTGGTTTCCACTGGACACTCGACTCTGAAGGAGCCCAAAGCAAATTCTGGGCTGTGACTATCAGTAACAATTGGAGAGGGAACATGTCATTCAATCACGTCCTTTATTTGGCAGGAGGTTTGGGGAAGGCTGTGAAGGAGGTGGATGAATGAGAATGGAGACGTGGCAGGGGGAGAAGTTTGGGCCGGCCGTGTGTCCTCATCATTAAAGCTCGTTGAGATATTGGTTTTAAGGGAAAATTGGATTGTTTTGCAAAAGGAAAATATTCCCAGCAAGTGTCAGCTTCCCTCGAAATCAGGGTCATTTTTTTGGTCAGAAGACCTGAAAATGCTTGGCTACAAATAAAACATTGTCCAGTTTTCAGCAAATATATTTTTGTTTCCTTTGGCAGTGTTTTGCCAAGAATTTTTCTGTTTGGGGCATGTTTTTGTCAATTTTTTCAGGTTTCAGCTCTTTTCTGTCCAATTTTCTGAGGTTTCAGCAGCTTTTAGTCAATTTTTTTGTTGTTGCTTTGGTTTTTCAATAGAGAATCCAAATTTTGCACAGGAAACTCAAATCCCATTTTCAGACCAGCTGTAATAATAATAATAATAATAGGAAGGAAAGGACATTTAATGAAACCCTCTACGTTGCAAACAAGATTTGGGTAATGCTGGGAACAGTAGGAAAAACAGGGGGAGGAATGTTGGGGATTCTGGAGAAATTTTGGGCAGCTTGGGGAAAGATCTGAAGGGGCAGTACTAGGTCAAAGCAGTTCACATGCACACATCCAGACTATCATCATGGTGCTGGCATCCTCCATCCTCACAGATGCTCAGACCAGAGACAGAGGGACGTGGTCGGGTGGGTTATTTTCTTTGGTGAACTGGATGTTCCTGCAGAACAAGATGGGCTCCTGGCCCATGCAGAGGCGGTACTGCCAGATGTACAGGTTCTTTTTGGGCTCCAGGGTCACTTGAATTGACTCCTCTTCTTCTCGGGCTTCGGTCCAGTCTTCCTGCCACATATGGACGTTTCTCCCACCGTACTCGAACTCAAGGGAGAACTGGAGCTGGGTGATGAGCTTGATGAGCTCTCCAGCTCCGCAGGACAACTCAGCAGATATGCTCCAGTTGCGCTCGATGCTGGACATGTACTGCTTGGCATAGCCCACCTTGCGGGTGACCTTGTCGGACCAGCTGATGGGGGAGCCGGAGTCATTGTGCAGGGTCTTTATGCACTCCCAACCCGCAGAGGAGATGCCCTTGGTGAGGGTCACCCCCCCCAGGGAAGAAATTCAGCACGTCAGGGTAGATGGAGTAGAAGGAATTCAGGTTGGCAGATCTCATCTCATTGTACAAGTAGAACTGAGCCCCCCACTTCTCGTCCACCTGGATCAGGGTAAGGAGGCAACTGATCCCAAAGTAGTAGAGCCCCTTTGTGCATTCGGGGTGCAGGATGACGTTTCTTTCACCTTCAGCTGTTCTCAAATCAGTCACCCACCGCATTTCACCCTGGTTTTGGAAAATGATGAAGAATCCATAACCAGTCATCCCATAGTGGTCCCCGCTGTGGCACCTGGGATGCAAGTCAAAGTCCTGGGGGTTGTCATCCATGCTCAGGTCCTTCACCACCCGGTAGTAGCTGCCTTTGAGGATGTAGATATTGGGCTCCCCCACGCAGCCCAAGTAGTGATCCCCACCCTCGCACGCGGGGTGCAGTCTCTGGATCTTGATGTTGCGCCCGTTCTCAAGGAGCTCTGTCTGCAGGTAGCAGCCCAGGTCGGAGCGGACGATGCAGTCTCCATTGTCATTGCGGAAGATGTCTGTGCCCGGGGAGTCCTTCCGAGGGACCAATGATCCAATGACTGGCCTGGAGCCCTGGGGTGGGGAGAAAGTGGAGAGAAGGGAAGGAAGCAGTTGGCAGAAGGATCAAGGCAGTTTGAGATGATCATGTGCACGTGGGGTTGAACTAGGAGACATCAGGGAACTTCTCTGTTTCTATTAAGGGAAAAACTTTTCAGTGACACCAGAGTGAATCCCTCAGGGCAACAACGACCCCTCTTCACTCACCCCAGTGGAGCTACGGCCGATATACAGCAGCTGGAGGAGACTGGTCCAATGACACCATTGGAGCTAGGGACATTTGATATTAGCTCATCTGATCTTTTGTGAATCTTTCATGCTTGAAGACCCCCTGGTTCCAACAGTGACCAGGCACCTGGGACCAGTGACGTAGCCAGGTTCTAACATCAGGGGGAGCGAACACATTAAAAAGGCGCCACCCGACATATCAAATTACTAATTACATACTTTAAAATTTGCTATACATATTTATTTTGTACTTAAAATAAAAACACAAGAATAATCCAGCCACGGAAGGGTTTGCACAGCCAGCATTTCACAGGAGAACTTTAGATTATACTTAGATATACTTTAGATCAGGGGTCGGCAACCTTTTGGAAGTGCTGTGCTGAGTCTTCATTTATTCACTCTAATTTAAGGTTTCGTGTGCCAGTCATACATTTTAATGTTTTTAGAAGGTCTCTCTCCATAAGTCTATAATATATAACTAAACTAGTGTTGTATTGCAAAATAAACAAGGTTTTCAAAATGTTTAAGAAGCTTCATTTAAAATTAAATTAAAATGTTGATCTTACGCTGCCGGCCCGCTCAGCCTACTGCTGGTCTGGGGTTCTGTTCACCTAGGCTGGCAGCAGGCTGAGCGGGGCCTGCGACCAGGACCCCGCCTGGCAAGGGGCCAGCAGCCGGAACCCCAGACTGGCAGTGGGCTGTGCGGGGCCAGCACCCGGGATCCCAGGGTGGGGATGTGGGGGTGCAGGAGTCAGGATGGGGATGCATGGGGTGTGGGGCTGGGTATGTGGGGGTGCATGAGTCAGGACAGAGGGCTGGGGGCATGTGAGGGGGGTGCAGGTGTCAGGGCAGGGGGGGCTGGGTATGTGTGGGGGTGCCAGAGCCAGGGCTGGGGTCTTGGGGGGGTGAAGGAGTCAAGCAGAGGGCTGGGTGACTATGAGGGGGTACAGGGCTCAGGGCAGGGGCCTGGGGGGGGTGGGGCACAGGGCACGGGCCTTGGGGGTGTGCAGGGCTCAGGGCAGAGGGCTGGGTGTGTGTGGGCGGTGTGAGGTCAGTGCTGGGGGCATGTGAGGGGGGTCAGGGCTCAGGGCAGAGGGCTGGGGGTTGTGTGGGGGGGTCAGGGCAGGGGGCTGGAGGCGTGTGCCCCTATTCCACCCCTCCTTCCCCAAGGCCCTGTCACCGCTTCTTCTCTGCAGACCCCAGGACTCCCATGCCCCATCCAACCCCCCTGCTCCCTGACTGTCCCCTCCAGAGACCCTCTGCCCCTAACCACCCTGCCTGGGATCCCACCCTGCTCCCTGTCGCCTGACTGCCCCATCCCTTATCCAACCCCCCCGGCCCCGGCCCCGGCCCCCTTACCATGAGGCTCCTAGCAGCATGTTCTGCTCCACGCAGAGCCAGACACGCTGCCCCATGGGAGCGCACAACCCCGGCCCCCAGAGCGCTGCGTGCGCGGCGGCAGGGCTCCAGGGGAGGGGGGAAGGTGGGGGAGGGGCCGGCGGCTTGCTGTGCTCGGCCGGGCCCTCCGGCCCGGAAGTGCGGACCCTGCGGCTTGCCGCGCCGGAAGAGTGGGGCCATTTGCCCACCCCTGCATTAGGGTGTGCCTGGGTACACCCCGTGCACACTGATGCTTCAGCCCCCTGCCCCTGTTGGGGGGGGGGGGTGGAGAAGAGCGGGCCGGGCCGGATTTTTAATGGCACACTGCTCCGGCAGGCAGTAGCGTGCCATTAAAAATCGGCTTGCATGCCGTCTTTGGCACGTGTGCCATAGGTTGCTGCTTTAGATTCTAGAAAGTAAATGACAGAATATAGTAGTTTATAATTGTCACAGGTTTAAAAAAAATACTGGCCATTTTTTCCAGTTACTAATTTCATTTTAAAATTAATCAATGAAATGCACTTTATTTATAATAGATCGTCATACCAAAGCCACCAAAAAGGCATGACAAATACAAGTTTTATGAGAATTGGTGAGCAAAGATCTCATAGCTCTTCGGGGTTGGACAAAGCAGTAATTTCCCTTAAAGTAGCTTTATTCATTTTTTTTTTTAAACAGAAGACATCTCTATGACACAGGTTGGCAGTCTAACATTTTTGGAACACTGAGTACTGAAAGTTAGGGGGTTTTAACCAATTTAAGCTGTACACACACTGCTTAATTTGTGCAAGGGTTTGCCAAGGCTGTGTCCCAGCACCTGTAGGCTTGGCAACTCATAGCCCTGGTACTTTTGGGCTGGCTGCGTCAGCTATGAAAGCAAAAAAATTGCTTGAGCCCTGGCACCTTTAATTACGAATTAAGCACTGAGCTAGCGACATTTATTATTCTTTTTAGAGCCTCACCTCGTAGAGGACTGTGAGTATGTGAGAATCTCAGCTATCATTAACCACAACAAATACAAGATACTAGCCCTCATAGGAGAGGAGCAAAGCTGGAAAACAGGAACCCTAAAAGCTCAAAAACCAGAAGGCAAATAAAAAGAACCCCAATTGTATTATACTTTAAAATCTCATGATTTTTAAGCCATTCTTGGGATATTTGGGGGCTCGCCTCATGATTGTTTGAGTGCTTGGCATTATCACTGGTAAGGGAATCACATGCTTTTCAAAGCCATCCAGGATATATCCCTATGAAAAATCGAGGACAAAGGTTATTGTTGGGAGACCTGGCACCATAAGACGTTGTGTGGTGGGTCACAGGCACTGCTCGGAAACCAGGAAAGGTGAAATCCTGCCCCTTCCCCTATTGAAGTCAAGGGCAAACCCCACATTGATCAGCACAGACAGAGACAGGCTTCCCCCAAGCGCTGGAGCTGCTCAAACGCTTGATGGGCAACAGGGTCCTAACGCACCACCTTGGTGCAGGACTTTGGGCCCCAAAAGGCACCCCTTAATACATGCCAGGTGTCCTGGGGACAGAGTCAGCCCAGCTCCCCTCCCCGCTGACCCTTCGCACGGCCCCGTCAGCCCCGCGTGGATCAGAACCAAGCGCCGTGGGAGCTATTTCCAGTGGAGACAGGCCGGGGGAACGTGCTCGGGCGGGGGCAGGAAGGAGGCTGCTGCGCGGGACATTGGGTCAATACCTATTCAGATGGAAGAGTATTTACCTACGGAATAACCACCACCATATCCAGCAGCACCTACTGTAAGCGAGGCATTTGTTGGAGGTCTCCCCTGTAAGTCCTGAGCCTGGCCAAACCACGCTAAGCTTGTGAGAGCTGACAGGATGCCAGCCAAAGGTAGTCTTGTTGTAGGCAGGCCACTTCCCATTTGAAAAGATTGTCTTCCAATTTTTTTCCCCACACTGCCCACCCGAGAAATTCCACTAAACAATTTGCCTTGAGCAGTGATAACAGGGAGGTGCTCGTTGGTTCTTTGTCAGTCTCACGTTGCCGGGTACAGAATCCCTGCACTTTCAGTCCCTGCAAACGGTCTCTCACCGCCTGCTTGGGAGTGCAATTTAAAGGAAGTCTCTGTTTAGGAAACCGTAGTATAATTTTACCACTTGACTGCTGATAAATGAATGCCCTAGGTATACGTGGCAGCACCTCTTTTGTGCTGCTGCACTTGGCAGTTATGGCCCTGCATGTCACTGATTTTGTATCAGCAGGACAGTCAAGGAGTCACAAGACAGGACCTTATTGAGCAGCATTAATTCAGACAGTCTGTACAGTGGAGTTGTGAGGATGTGAGTTAGGGGCAAAAAATTGGCATCAATTCCCTTCTCCCACCAGGCATAATTAACAAGGAGAATTAAAAAACCTGGGACCAGAAGTGAATCAATCATGTCTCTGACACTGGAAGGTAGTCAGTCACCTAAAAGCCTTTGAAAAACGAGGCAGATTTATGCCCAGTAGCTTTAGGGTTGCCAAGGATTGTCCTGGCATTTCCAGGAATTAAATATTAATCTTTAATTAAAGATTATGTCATGGGATAAAGCCTGCAGGAATATATGCAACCAAACCCGGCATCTCTGGGCCTTAAACCTGCAAGTCCCCTATTACTGTCTGGAGAGCGTTAAATCTATTTGTTCTGTGCCATGTTGAAAGCTTCCCCTATTTGTATTTTCTCCTGTTCTGAAGTGATTCCCAATAATAATAATACATGAATAACAAAAAGACTCTGCTTTGGCAAAGCAGAAATGGTTCAATATTGAATCACATTGAAAGTCTTTTATTTTAATTATCCTGCAGCAGACAAACGCCAAAACGCGACCCGCTTAATAACGAGGGGGGGGAATCGGGTCGCTGACGTCCTGCGCGATCTGCCTGTTCTGTTTGTTTATGTGATAAAAGCCGGCGCTGACTCACATCGCCCGGGCCAGCGCTGGAAACACAAACCTGCAGTGGCTCAGGAAGCCAAGGCTCAAGCTGCGGGGAAAAGCGAGAGCTGGTGCGGCGTGTGCGGGGGCTGCAGCGTCCGAAGCCCCCGCCAGGCAGAGGCGGCGGGGCGGGGAGGAGCGGGGCGGGCAGGGGGCGACCCCGCAGCGGCGCTGAGCTGCCTCCACGAGCCTGCAGCTCCTCAGCCCCCCCCGCGCCGCCGCCCCCCCTTCCCCGCCCGGCAGAGCCCACCCCTGCCGGGCAGCTGCAGGCGGGCGGGAGCCTCCTCCTCGCGGGGGAGCCGGGCAACCAGCCGCCGCCGCCTGCAGCCCCGGAACGAGTCGGGACCGGGGGGAACCGAGAGGCAGCCGGCAGCCGCATGCAAAATCCGGCCCCGGACCTGCTCCCCCGCTAGCTACGCTGCTGCCTGGGACAGGACTGGGGCAGCCCTGGGAAGGGTCTGCAGAGAGAGCTCCGCGGGCCGGCACTGGCCTGAGGGAGGGCGGACGGGAGAGACCAGATCCTGCCTCGGAAGGATCCTGCCTCACACAGGATCCTAATTACCAGCGTTGGTTTATCCGACCTCAGCATGGCTCCTCCGTCTCACCCCGTAAGGCCGAAGGGAAGGGCCGCCCTGCGTGGGGAGAAGGAGGTGAGGAGATATCAGTGGTTATCCTGATGAATAACTCTGTGCCCAGCAAGGGCTCCACAAATGAAGCTGAAAAGGAAACAATGCACCTAAGTTCCCTCAGTCTGACCCGCAGCCCCCTCAGTACAAGGCCTGGGCTCACCCCTCCCTCCCTCCTCTGACGGTGCCCCTCAGTCCTGACCTGCAGCCCCCACTAGCCCAGCCCGCGCCCCCAGCTCTGCCCCTCAGTCCTGACCTGCAGCCCCCACTAGCCCAGCCCTGGGTTTCCCGACAGCTCTGCTGGTGTCCCTCAGTCCTCACCCGCAGCCCCCTGCTAGCCAAGCCGCCCCCCAAGCTCTGCCAGTGCCCCTCAGTCCTCACCCGCCGCCCCCTGCTAGCCCAGCCCTGGGCTGGCTGGTCATGAGGAAGATACTCACTGCTAGGAGTTGTGTTTGCAGTCACTGCCCCTGTCTGGGTGTCTCCCGCTGGGGTGGATGGAGCTGGGGATTTCTGTTGAGGATCCTCCACATGAGACGCTCTCACAGGAACCAGGTTATGACAGGTAGAGCTGGGCATTCCCTCCGCCTTCCCCCGATCTGCCTCTCTGGCCTTCACCAACACACCCTGCACTTCCCTGGCTCCTGGAATGCAATTCCCCTTCCCCGCAGCCTGCAGGGAGCCCAGAACCAGATGGCCTCTCTGCGGCTGGGACACAGTGTTTAGTGAAAGCAGCAAAGAATCCTGTGGCACCTTATAGACTAACAGACGTTTGTTTAGTGTTTAGTGAACCACCTGCACCTGGATTGTCCTGAGGCTTGTGCTCTGCATCAGTGGCTCTCAACCTTCCCCGACTGTCCCCCTTTCAGGAGTTTGATTTGTCTTACGTCCCCCAAGTTATACCTCACTTAAAAGCTACTTGCTTACAAAATCAGACATCAACATACACAAGTAGCCCATGACTACTGAAAACTGGCTTCCTTTCTCATTTTTACCAGAGTGCCTTTTACATACAGCCTGTTGTACAGTCCCTATGTAGAGCAGTACAAACAAGTCATTGTCTGAATGAAATTTTAGTTTGTACTGACTTCACTAGTGCTTTTTTATGTAGCCTGAAAACTAGGCAAATATCTAGATGAGTTGATGTACCCCCTGGAAGACCCCTGCATACCCCTAGGGGTACACTTCCCCCTGGCTGAGAACCACTGGGCTATATCAGTGGTTCTCAACCTTTTTTCATTTGTGGACCCTTTGTCTGTATATACAATGGAATTCTGTTCAGTCAGTTTTCAGTCTAAATCTTCTGTGGACCCCTGCCAACATAGTTTGTGGAGCCCCAGGCCAATGCAGACCACAGGTGGAGAACCACTGGTCTACACTGGCCTGGGGAACAAGAGTCCCAACTCAGCCTGGCTCATCCAAGCAGCATTGCCAACTCTCATGATGTTGTCATGAGTCTCATGATCATTAGTGTTTTCCTTAAAGTCCCAGCTCCTGGAGTCAAGTGGATCTGTGATGATTTCAGCCTTCATTCTTAAAGGAAAAGTAAGTTTCTAGCCCTTGTGGCTGTGGAGAAAGCTTCAGAATGTGCACCCTAAAGGCTCAAAAAGCGGAAGGCAAAGAAAAAGATCCCCAGATCTATTATTTTCACATAATCTCACAATTTTTGAACCTTTGGGGTAGGCAATACTGAACTGCTAAGTGTTAGAGGATTTTCCCTTCACCCTCCCACTTCCCTGGGTCTTGTCACGCAGACAGCAAGCAGCAAAGGACCAGAAGTCCCAAGCGCAGACACTGCGATGTTTATTGGGGTTAGTTTCCAAGCAAGCCTATTCTGAAGCCCTTCCCACCAGCCGGGCTTATCTCTATACGCGGATAGAGTCTGTTCCCCAGTGTTCCCTTCCCAGCTGTGACACTGCAGAGCGTTTACCCCACGTCCCTCTATCCAGCTCTGACACCGCAGAGCGTTTACCCCGTGTCCCCCTTCCCAATGATGCTGTACGGCCCTGCCTGTGTCCCTGGTCCCTGTTCTCCACCCTTAACAAGCCCAGTTTATATAGTAATATTCTCAGCTAGACCTTAACCCATCATTGTACTGAAATGTAACTAACCAATCCTAACATATTGTGAGATAATTCTCTAACCCATTATATCCCCCTACCCTAATTAACTTACACCCAGCGAAATTAATTCTACATCAGACAGAAACAATTAGAGACCCAGACAGCTTAACAATAGAAAAGTGGAGGCCATAAAGATAAAACAGAGAGAAATGAGGGTTTCACAACCACTGATAAGTGATTTCTTGCCAGACCGGATGCTGTCAAACTACATTTTCTTTAACCATCTTCAGATCTGTCTCTTTCTCTGGTGGTGATGGGCCCAATCAGGACAGGATCGTCTTCCTAACAGCCCAATCCCACCGTGTTTCAGTGTGGCTGGTTTGGGATGGGAGGATGTGACCGTTTGCTTCCCAGTTTATGGCTGCCCCTGCTGCTTAGCCTAAGAACCAGGCCTCAGACTGTCCTAGTGAGCGAAGGCCCAGACACAGGCAGACTGTGATTTTGATTCTTTGTTTTATACCCCTGTCACTAGCTAAGTGATAAAAATACACCTAAGTTCTTAAAGTCCAGGCCTTCGCAGGCAGCCCTGCAGATCTATATCCTGACACTAAGGCAAGTCAGGCAAAGCTGGACATGAAGAGCTGGGATGATCCAGATTGGCTACGCTCAGGCCAAAGGAACAGAGCTCAGGGGTTTGCATGGCTCACGGCAGGGCCCAGGCCGGCTTGACAAGGAGCTGAAAGGGCTACAGGATGGAAGGGTCTTGCTTAGCAGACGCAGGGGCAGCTCTAGGCATTTTGCCGCCCCAAGCACGGCAGGCAGGCAATGGGACCAGTGGACTCTCCGCAGGCAAGCCGCCCCCCGCGGTTTGCCGCCCCAAGCACGTGTTAAACAGCTGTGAATATACAGGTTTAAATCCTCTTTCACTCCAGGCCACCATCCCCGTTTTTTTAGTTTTTCTAAAGCCTCTTCCAGTTTTGGATGATCACAGTTGAACCATGGATCCATCCTAAAAGGAGGTCCTGCATCTGCTGAGGGATTTCCAGAACCCATTTATTTTCTGGTTTTGCCAGAATTAGGCCTCCCTCCTTTCTCAAGCTACAAGGACTTATGTCTCAGGACCTCATCTTACTACACTGCCTATTAGTGTCACTAGGGGTCACCAGATGAAATTATCTGATTAAAATATGACTATAGATCATTGTTGCAACCACCATTCACATTTGTTCCAAATCTTGTACAAAGGTTGTCAAGTGAGATGTCTTTGAAAAGGTTATGATTTGCTGGTTATGATTATGCTATCTGGATGCATGTATCAGTTTTGTATTTGAAGTTATAAGTGCCCCTCTGAGTTGGCAGCAACAAGGGCCAGATTCAGTATCTAGGGGGTTCCATTTCAATAATGCAATGCAAAACCGCCTTGAGCCCCCACCCAGTGACCTGGGACAATTACATACCACCCCCCAGGCACCTCTAGGAGGCAATACTTCCCCTCTCGCAAGCACAGAGTCTGAGTGTAGCAAAATCCTTTTAATAAAGGAGGGAAACAATGCAGCATTATGTTGGAAAATACCACAAACAGGATTCATAACACAAACCATGAGCAAAAATCCACCAAGTAAGTTTTGGCAGTGTCCTTTTCCCCTCAGGGTCTTAAGTCCAATCCCCCCAAAGTCCAACAACCCAAAAGTCTCTGTCCCTGGTCAGTGCCTCCCCAGAGTTCAAAAGTTTATCAGCAGGGTTTTACCCCCCCCAGCCTGGGTGGAAATGGGGCGGGGGCACGCAGGGTTTTAAGGGGCACCTTACGTGGTCCGAGGCTGACTGCCCTGCCTCTCCATGGAGTTCTGCTGCAGCCTTCACCACAACTGGCTCCACTCCACCTGCCCCGCTGCTCAAGACAACCCGCAAGCTGCTCTAGCCGTCCCCGCAAACTGCTCTGCTCCGCTTGCTCGCTGTTCCATGGGCTGCTCCAACCATCCCAAAAACTGCTCTGCTCTGCGTTCCATGGGCTGCAGCAACCATCCTGCAAACTGTTCCGCTCTGCCAGCCACTTAGCGATAGATCTTCAGGCTCCCCCACTAGTTAACACTGCACTCAGTGATCTCCGCTCAGTAAGTTCAGCTTTTTCAGTGATTTCAGCTTGTAGTAGTGGAGCCCCAGTGCTGGTGCACCATTGGGCCACAGTGAATTCAGCTCAGCAGCATCTAGCTAGACTTCTAGTGGAATCAAAATTATCGCTGCTATTCAACAGTGGAGAGAGAAGGTGCAATTGGTGTTCCAGGCCCTCAAAAGGGGACCTATACTATCAGATACACATACTAATCCCCCAGCCTTTCTCCATTCACTGTGTTTTGGAACCCATGTCCCTTGTCTAGCGAGTGCTACTGATTTGATGGTGAGACCCTCTGTCATAAACCAGTTTCATTGTCCTTCATTCACATAATCAGGGTAACAACACTTTATTCCTCCTGCCCCAATAACAGAGAAATTGGGGATCCCACAGCTGTCAAAGTGACTCTTTTAGGCTGCCGTGGGCTATGCTAGGCGGGGTGGGTGTGCCTATGCAAACAAGATCAGCCCCTGAAATTCTTTTCCACACTCACCATAATTCACAACCAGATGTCAGGGTAGAGCTCATCCTGACTCTGCTTACATAAGTATTGGCTCTATACCTGGATTTCAAATGTTGACTCCTGGGGTAGTGCCCACAAGGTAGTGCCCAGCACATCTTGGAGGGACTATTCAAGCTAAGTGGTTCATCAAGAAACACTTGGTTGACAATGGACTATGGGAGATGCCCATCTACACTGAGTGGGCTGTCGTGTAAACGTGCTGTCTGGAGTGTAGATAACGGCTTCCTGCAATGACTGAGAGAAATTGGGCATGAACATGTGACTTGCCCATGTGACTCCAAACTCCATCTTGTTGCTGTAATTTTCCACAGTAAGAACAATGGGATGCCCTCCACATGGCAAAAGTTATAAAAGGCCTTGGAAACACCTCCAGTTTGTCCTCAATCCTGCTTGTTACCTCTGGAGGAACCTTGCTACAATTTGAAGCTCTGAACAAAGGACTGAATGACCCATCCCAGCTGGGGATGTTCCAGAGACTTGATTTGAACCTGCAGTTTATTCTATCACTGCTACAAGCCTGAACCAAGAACTTTGCCATTGCTGTATGTAATTGATTCCATTTAACCAATTGTAACTCTCAGCTTTCTTTCTTTCTTTCTTTCTTTCTTTCTATGAATAAACCTTTAGATTTTAGATACTAAAGGATTGGCACCAGCGTGATTTTTGGGTAAGATCTTAGTTGTATATTGACCTGGGTGTATGGCTGGTCCTTTGGGATCAGAGGAACCTATTATTTGATTAGACTGGTTGTAAAGAACCACTCATCTCTGAATCCAGTGTTTTGGGTGGTGATATAAGAACTGGGATGCCTGAGGAAACTGCCTTTATATTTTCTTGTTAGCCAGTGTGGTGAGCCAGGAGTTTACTTTTGTGGCTGGTTTGGTATATCTTATAAAAGAAGAACCACCAGTTTTCGGTTGTGTTTGCCCTATTTCTCAGCAGTTCATCCTGAATTTGGCATCCTCAGTTGTGACCCACTAAGGCCCGGTTACACCTAGTTCTTGTGTTATGAGGAGGAGTAAATAACACGTCCTTCTTTACTTTCTCCACACCAGTCATGATTTTATAGACTGCTATCATATCCCCCCTTAGTTGTGAAAAGTCCCAGTCTTATTAATCTCTCCTCCTATGGCAGCTGTTCCATACCCCTCATCATTTCTGCTGATAAACTTTTGGGATAAAGCGCTACCAAATGTAAAAGGATCACCGTGTGACTCATAGTAAGAGACAGTCCTTGTCCCAAGCAGCTTACACGTTGTACAGACCAAAAAAAGAGAATGCTAGCAGGGTTCAACATAAGGCAAAGTAGTGACCCCACGTGAAGATGAGCCCACCTGTTGTTAACTCCATTCATGTTCTTATTATTTGCCCTCAGTCAAGCAACACTATGGTATTTAACATGCAGCTTATTCTGGGCTGGAGTTCACCTGACTCCAGCCCAGAATAAACAGGATGTGTGCAAAATGCATAACTGAATTTCCTGTTTGAAGCCAGAGATTCTCTTGATGCTGCAGCTCTTGAAGAGAAAATCGAGACAATCTGCGTCCCCCTGTGTCTGTGCAATTAACAGCAAATTCCTATGAGAGCTCTCCTCAGAATCGGAAGGATGCTATTATGGCTTGATACTGCATCCTTTCTAGTGGGTCTCACATATAATTTAATTCCTGCAGACATGAGAGATGCCCAAGTATTATTAGAGAAGTCTCCATGTCTCTTTTTTACTATCCATGGATCCAGACACAATTAGAATTTGTGGCATCTGGTGGAGAAGTTAAAATGCTCGGGGACTCTCTCTGGATCTCCTGCAAAACCTCTGGATTCAGTGTTGGTGATTATGGGATGACCTGGTACAGAAACACACCTGGAAAGGGACTGGAGTGGCTCTCAACCATTAGTCATTGGGCCAGCGGTACAAAAAATTACACGGCTTCAGTGAAAGGCCAATTCATCATCGCCAGGGACAGTCCCAACAGCCTGTTGTATTTGCACATGACTAACCTTAGACCTGAAGATGCTGCCGAGTATTTCTGCATGTTGGACGCAGTATGCAGGAGTTGGAGGTCAGACAAGAATAGTTTTTACTGCAGAAAATTTCTGCTGGGGAAGCTGAAAGCCTGAACAGTAGAAAATCCCAAAGGAAACCGGCTCAGACAATCCACTCGGCTTTAACAATAGTAACGGGTTACCTACTGCCATCCACTTCTTTCCCTGACCCTGGACCCTGGGATTCCTTCCCTCTTCCCCTAGTGCCAGCTTTCCCCAGTCCCCTGGCAGCAACCTCATTCCTCCAGCTTTATCCACTCTATGTCTCCAAGAGACAACAGAAACCAAGGCCTCTCACCAGGCCTTGCAGGGACTCCTTCCAAAGGAGCTGATCTGTGCCTCAAAATGGGGGCAGAGGGAGGTCTTGGAAGATGCATGGGGATGTGTCCAACATGGGAGAGGGGACAGAGAGAACATGCAATGGGTTAGTGGGTTTCCTGAACAAGAGGGCAAGGACTGGGGGGCTTAGACATATTGGATGTGACCTGTGTAGGCCTCTATCGACCTAGTTATCCTTAATGGACTCACGTCCATGCTCCGGCCGGGTGGGGCTGCCTCACACCAGCTCCGACCCCTGTGCTGATCCAGGTTCATTCTCTCTCTCTCACCCGTGGCAGCTGTGGCCCCCTGCACCCGCCTGCTGGGGACCGACCATCACGTCAGCCCAGGCTCCGAGTGCAGCGAGGCTGGGTGGGGTCGGACCGGAGCGAACACCACCACTGACAGGCTGCAGGAGGTGGTGAGGGATGGCACATGCAGAGAACAGTGCCGGCATTACAACTAGGGCTGCCAATTTTGGTTGGACATATTTCTGTAGGTTTCATCTTCTGACATAATCTTTAATTCAAGATTAATCTTTAATTCCTGGAGACTCCAGGACAATCCTGGAGGGCTGGCAACCCTAATTACGACCCCACCACCATGCTGTGGGCCGGCAACCCTCATGCCAAGAAATCAGTGTTCCAGGTAAATCTCCCCCTGCCCAGAGCGGCCAGCCTGCAGCAACCTGCTCCAGGGCAAGGAGCTGATGGAAACCACCATGGCCATGCCTCTCCCATGCTGCATTGCCCCAAGAGGGGAGCCCCTGGTGCATCATGGGAGATGCAGCCTAGCCAGGGAGCCCAACATCTAGGACATCTCTGGAGGGGTCTCTCCAGTGTTAGTGCCCTTCTGCAAGGCGCTGGTGGAAACGGGATGATATTTAACATGGGCTCATGCAAATAGGGACAAGTAAGAAGAAAATTCCTGCTCTGAGCTGGGGGCTCATCAGCTGGAAGCGATAGAGCAGGAGGGAGACTTGGGTGTGTCAGTGGATCGCAGGATGACCATGGGCCACAAACGGGATGTGTCCGGGAGAAAGGTCAATATGGTCCTGGGATGGAGCAGCCCAGGCATCTCCAGTAGAGGGACATTTGAATGCCAGCGTAGAAGGCACTGGGCAGAGTTCAGCTGGAATCCGGTGCAGAGTTCTGGGCAGCCCTGTCCCAGAAAGAGGGATCCTGGCTGTAGCAGGTGCCGAGAATGGCTGGTGGGACAATCAGGGAAATGGAGAGTCGGTTTCATGAGAGGGGAATAAAACACTTGGGTAGGTTAGCCTGAAACACAGGCTGAGCGGGGTCTGATTGCTCTATAAATACAGCAGGAGCAGGGGGAACACCAGGGCGGGAGACGAGCTGTTGAAACTAAAGGACAAATCAAATGGGGATAAATGTGGCTGGGATCAATGGAGGCTGGAGATGAGAAGAAGGTTTCTAACCATCAGGGGGGAAGGTTCTGGAACAACCTCCAATGGGAGCAGTTGAGGGGAGAGAGGGGAACAACCTAACAAGGATGCAGACAAAGCTTGATAAGTTTATGGATGGGATGATATGACAGGGCTGCCTGAGACAGGAGGAACTGGATCCCATGACCCAGTAGGAGCCTTCCAGTCCTGTGTTCCCACAAGAAGGAATAGGGGCATGAGGCACCCAAACTACCACTCCCATGATGCACCATGACCAGAAATGTTTAGGCTTTGATTTTTAACAACCTGTTTCAGGGAAAATGTTGAAAATGGAGAAATGCCCCACACCCACATTTTATGAGCATCTGTATTGTTCGCCTTTCCTGGAGGGTCTTCAAGTGAACTCAGCCCCAAGGCTACCCAACAGACAGGACCCTGGGTGAAATCCTAGACTCATAGACGTGGATGGGAGCTTTGCTGTTGACGCTGATAGGGGCAGGGTCTCACTGGAGATGAGGGAGAGTCAGCGTTCCCGTCCCGCAGGAAATGGCAACATTTCAATCTTTGTTTTCGAAGAAAAGTTGAGATGTCAACATTTTTGGTAGAATGGAAATTCCGACGGCAGGTTTGACTCAGAAATGTCGAAATGTTTCATTGCAACATTTTCAATCAAAATGAAACATGCTGAGATGTGAACAGATTGAAACATTTCCTTTCATGTGAACAAATTGGAGAGAGTCCAGAGGAGAGAAACAACAAAAAAGATCAGAGGTTTACAACAGCTGACCTTGGGAGGAAAGGCTGAATGAACTGGGCACGTTTGGGCTAGAAAAGACGAAGCTGAAGAGGGGACATGATAACTGTCTTCAGATATATTAAGGGCTGTTATAAAGAGGCCAGTGATCAAATGTTCTCCATGTCTATTGAAGAAAGAAGAAGAAGAAATAATGGGCATAATCTGCAGCAAGGAAGATTAAGGTTGTATATTATGAAAAACTGTCCAACTCTAAGGCTAGTGAAGCTCTGGAACAGGTTAACTAGGGAGGCTGTGGAATCCCAGTCGTTGGAGGTGTTCAACCGTCCAGGTTGGACATACGCCTGTCAGGGACAGTCTCGGTTTATTTGGTCCAGCCTCAGTGCAGAGGGTTAGACTAGATGACCTCTCAAGATCCTTTCCAGCCCGACTTTTCTATGATTCTAAGATTTTGGTTTGTTGAGCTTACCCCAAATGCTTCATTTCGAGTGAGTTCAACATTAAGCTGCAGTTCCTTATCAGTGCTTTGCCTTCAGGCGGGGGCATGCACAGAAACTCAACTTTGACCCCTTTTGCTGGGGCATGTTCTGTATCTGCTCCCCCCGCTCCGGCAGAAGCTCGCTGTCCTCCCTGCAACCCCAGGGCTGGGAGGATCTTGCTCTCCCCGCCACTGCGGCCTGGGCCTGGAAGAGCTCTGTGCCTCCGATGATTATGTGTGTGGGGTGCCCCTGCTACCCCCCTTGTGCACACCCCTGCCTTCTGGGAGCTGTAGTTCAGGCCTCTATTTTCCCTTATGTAGTCCCTGCCTGGACTACATCTCCCACAATGCACTGAGTTTCATGATTCCCATGATGCTCTAAACAGCTCAATCAGAAGCAAATCTGAGCTGCATTCTGGGAGATGTAGCCCTCCAGGGAGCCAAGTCCTTATGAGAGAACTGAGACCTGAAGTACAACTCTCATAAGCCAACGCACGGGTAGCAAAAATCAGTTTAACATATTGTTGAACTGATTCCAAACTAAATGTTTCAGATCATTTAAAAAAAATGAAATATTCTGATTTGGGTGGAATGGACCTGAGATTAAATATTTCATTTCAATTTTCCCGATGGAAAATTAAAAATTCATGGAAAAATCAATTTTTTTCTGCGGAAAATTTCAATTTTGTATAAACTGCCCTTTCCACAGGTACATCATTTTGCTCAGCTCTAGATTTCACTCTCTGCTGACCCATTTTCAGGCTGGTTCTGTTTGGCAGGAAGGGCTGGGCCTTCAGCTGCAGAGAACACCTGTCCCACATGCAATCTGAGATCTCCTGAGGACAGGCCGGGCTGGGTAATGTCAATCACAGATCAGAGGGGGAGCCGTGTTAGTCTGGTTCTGTAAAAGCAGCAAAGAATCCTGTGGCACCTTATAGACTAACAGATGTTTTGCAGCATGAGCTTTCGTGGGTGAATACCCACTTCGTCGGATGCAAGTAGTCACAGATGTTATTCTCCTTATTGGCAGGGCGATTCCGGTGGGCCCCTGGTTTCTCTGTGGAGAGAGATGGCTGGATGAATGGAGAGGTGTGTATAGGGACGGGGGGATGGATGGAGTGTGTATGGAGCTGGATGGGTGGGTAGGGTGAGGGATGGGTAGATGGATTGATGCGTACATGGATGGATGGAGGGGTGTGTATGGAGATGGATGGAAGGATATGTACAGGGATGGAGGGGGTGTACAGGGATGGATGGATAGATGAAGGGGTGTGTAGAAGGATGGAGGGATGGACGGAGCGGTGTGTGTAAGGATGGAGGAATGGGAGATGGATTGAACAGTGAGTATGGGGTGGATGGATGGATAGATCGCATAGGTGCCAGAGATGGGGGCCAGAGGGACGTTGTCTCCCCTCTTTGAGACCTTGAACTTGGCAGGGGCTCAACGACCCCCCCTCGCCCGCCTTATCCCCAACTGGTGCTGGGTGTTGTAACACTGGTGCCGTCCCTGCTAGTCAGTGCCGGTGCTAGGGGGCGCTGTGCTAGCAGGGACAGGAACACATGGGCCAAACTTGAACGTCATGGCCACACCGTGTGCCACGTAGCACCACCACCCACCCCAGAAGGGCACCTATTCAAATGCGGCCTGGCTGCCCCGCCGTCCTGACAGGAGGGTGGGTGAGCCAAACCTGAGTGCGTGGCATGGGGACCTGGCAGTTGGCCCCGGCACTTCTGCAGTCCTTCCGGCACCCCTCTGGATGGACTACAAGTGTCTGAAACCCTCCATTATCCCTCCTCCACTCTGATTTTGCAGGGCGATTCTGGAGCCCCCTGTTTACAAGGGGAAGGCCCAGGGCATCGTCGCCTATGGAAATGGCAAAGTGCGGCCCCCCTCGGGTATTCACCAGAATTTCCAGCTTCTTGCCTGGGACAGAGGTGATGCTGGAGGAATTGCAGCATTAGGGGAGACAGCTGGGCTCCGCCTCAGGCGATATTTCACACGGCAGATGCTCTGGATGAATTATTTTCCCAACTTTGCTTAAGCAAAAGGCTAGCAATAGTGTCTCAGTGTAACCCTGCCCTTCCCCTGAACCACAGGACTAGGGGGCACTGTGCTGTGGGGCAGGGGGGGCTCCCTAGGGGGCACTCTCCCCTCAGAGTCAGTGCTGGTGCTAGGGGGCGCTGTGCTGTGGGGAGCAGGGCAGAGCAGCTCCCTCAGAGACAGTGCTGGTGCTAGGGGGTGCTGTGCTGCGGGGAGCAGGGTAGAGCGGCTCCCTCAGAGACAGTGCTGGAGCTAGGGGGCACTGTTCTGTGGGGAGCAGGGCAGGAGGGGACTCCTAGGGGGCACTCTCCCCTCACAGTCAGTGCTGGAGCTAGGGGGTGCTGTGCTGCGGGGAGCGGGGCAGGGGGGCTCTCTAGGGGGCAGTCTTCCCTCAGAGTCAGTGCTGGCCCTGGCGCTAGGGGGTGCTGTGCTGTGGGGCCAGGGGGGCTCCCTAGTGGGCAGTCTCCCCTCATAGTCAGTGCTGGAGCTAGGCGGTGCTGTGCTGTGGGGCCAGGGGGGCTCCCTAGGGGGCACTCTCCACTCAGAGTCAGTGCTGGAGCTAGGGAGCGCTGTGCTGCGGGGTCAGGGGGGCTCCCTAGGGGGCACTCTCCCCACAGAGTCAGTGCTGGCCCTGGTGCTGGGGGGTGCTGTGCTGCAGGGAGTCAATAGGGGGTGCTCTTCCCTGCTGGTCAGGGCCATTTTCCCCTCCTGTTGCAGATCCCAGCCAGCCCCACGCCTCATTGTCCATAGGGGACACAGACACCTCAGCCTGCCAGTGAGTCCAGCGGGGGTGACCCAGGCAGGGCTAAGCTGAGCTCCCACGGCCCCCCCACCACCACACACACAGCCCTTGGCAAGAGTCCCCTGCCCTCCCACACAGGCCCCTACCAATGTGCCTCTGCCCTGGAGGGACACTCTCCAACCGGCCACTGCCGGCCCCCTGGCCAGCAGCAGCACACGAGAACTAGGACCCCAAGCTGGCACCTCGAGGGGGTGCCCCACGGCCGGCAGGCACCTTGGCAGGGGTTGCTGTTGGGGCTACCTTGACTCTGAACCATCCAGCAGCCAGCTGCTTTCTTTCCTCCACTCACAACTCTGCAAAACCAGACTCCTCGTCCCAAAGCCAGGCTTGAGTTAGTCTCACTGTTGCTTTAATGCTGCAGCTACAAAAGTCCTCCGTGGCCAGAGATGCCAGCTCCCAGGGCTGGAATCCCCCCTGCCCTCCACCGCAGGGGGAGAGTGGGGAGCTGGGAATTTGGACAGGACGGTGGGGGGCTGAGGTCCATAGTGCCCCCGCAGAGGGAAGTGGTGCGTACCAGAGAAGGGGGGTTCTCTGCTGGGGGCAGGGAGGGCTGGGATGCTCCACACACACACATCTAGAGATCAGAGGTGAAGGAGCCATTATTTCTTCTTCTTCTTCTTCTCTACTCGCACCTTGGTCACTTTCATGCTGTTGTTGTGGCCAATCTGTATTGCCGAGCAAGGCCCAACGATATTTATGCTGCCACCTGCAGGTGACAGGGAGACACAATAAAGCGAAGGGAAAGAAAGAAAGAAAGAAAGAAAGAAAGAGCACTTGTGTGGAGAGAGAAGAGGGGGGTGTATGGGGATGGATATGTAGAGACAAAAGATGCACATGAGATGGATGGGTGTGTATGGGGATGGATGGCTCGATGGACAGACAGATGAGATGGATGGATGTGTATGGAAAAGGATGGATGGATGGATGGATGGATGGATGGGTGTGTATGGGGACAGATGGATGAATGGATGGACAGATGAGATGGAAGTGTATGGAGAAGGATGGATGGATAGATGAGATGAAATGAGATGGATGGGTGTGTATGGGGACGGATGGGTGGATGGATGGGTGTGTATGGGGACAGATGGATGAATGGATGGACAGATGGGATGGATAGATGAGATGAGATGGATGTGTGTGTATGGGGACGGATGAGTGGATGGATGGATGGATGGGTGTGTATGGGGACAGATGGGTGGATGGATGGACAGATGGGATGGAGTGTATGGAGAAGGATGGATGGATAGATGAGATGAAATGAGATGGATGGGTGTATGGGGACGGATGGGTGGTTGGATGGGTGTGTATGGGGACAGATGGATGAATGGATGGACAGATGGGATGGATAGATGAGATGAGATGGATGTGTGTGTATGGGGACGGATGAGTGGATGGATGGATGGATGGGTGGGTGTGTATGGGGACAGATGGATGAATGGATGGACAGATGAGATGGAAGTGTATGGAGAAGGATGGATGGATAGATGAGATGAAATGAGATGAGATGGATGGGTGTGTATGGGGACGGATGGGTGGATGGATGTGTGTGTATGGGGACAGATGGATGAATGGATGGACAGATGGGATGGATAGATGAGATGAGATGGATGTGTGTGTATGGGGACGGATGAGTGGATGGATGGATGGGTGGGTGTGTATGGGGACGGATGGGTGGATGGATGGATGGGTGGGTGTGTATGGAGAAGGATGGATGGATGAGATGAGAAGGATAGGTGTGTATGGGGACGGACGGGTGGATGGATGGATGGATGTATTTTCTCTTTTTCTCTCTCAGATGTTTAAAACCACAGAATTGTTCTGGGGGCAACAAACAGAAGAGACCCCCCTCCCCCATCCCAAATATCTGGGGCCACCCGAATCTTAGTGCTCATTTATGAGTGAGCAGGCGCCACCTAGAGGCTATCCAGGAACATTGCAGCTGTCCCATGTGCGGAGAGGCTCACCTGCGAACCCATAGAGAGGTTGCTGAGGCTGAAAGACAGATGGGGGAAGGGAATGGGTTAATCAGCTGGGATGGGAATGGAGACCCTGCTCTTTAGAGACCCCTTCCCTCTGTGCCATTATCCCCATGATCCATCCTCTCCATTCCACAGTTCCCATCCCTTATACCCCTCCTCCTCCCTTTCCTCTGCCCATAGCTCCCTCCCCACAACGCCATCCTCTTACATCCCCCTCCCCTGCTTTCCCCACCTGTAGATCCCCCTCCCGACCCCTCCCTCCTTCCCTTCCAGCACCCATCCCCCCCATCCTGATCCCATGAGCCCCTATATCCCCATCCCCCTATTTCCCTGCATACCCAACCCCTCCCCCTTCCCAGGGTGGGGGCACCCCCCACCTGTTGCCAGAATGGGCGCATGGGTTGATCCGGCCCCTGGGTGGGGAGGTGTGGGTGGGACTGGGTGGGGAAGAAGGGCCTCGGCTGATTGGCTGGTGGGAAAGAAAAGTTAGGGTTCATGAACACTTCCCCTTTGAGGCTGGGATTTTTCACTGCCAGACTCTATTCCCACCAAGCTGCATCCTCTTCGCCATCCCTGATGCACTCCCTGCTCACTGCCCTTGTGAACGCTTTCTCTTTAAGGGCGGAGTGTCTCTCTGCTGGAGTTGATTCCTCATGGAAACTTCCCCTTTAAGAGCAGAGTTCTTCACTGCCAGACTTTGGTCCTCATGAACACTTTTCCTTTCACTTTCTCTTAAAGGGGAGTTTCTCAGTGTCAAACACAGGGACCCATTCTGCACCGTGGACCTTCCCCTTTAAGGGTGAAGTTTCTCACTCCCTGATGCCAAATGTCAGCCACACTTTTCCTTCAAGTGGCTCTTAAAGGGGAGTTTCTTAGTATTGGTCTCTGTCCCTCATCCTGTATTAATGGTAGTGAAAAACTAAAAATGGGTACCACAAGGGGGGATAACATCCCATCTAGGGTCTGACCCCCTCCTCCTAGATTGCCCCCTCAGTCCTCCAACCTGGCCTCCCCTCCCCCTGGATCTGCCCCTTGGTACCTGGGGGTCTCAACTGTGATGGGGTTGTCTTGGGGGAGCCAAATTCTCCTTTATTGGGTCCTTCTCCTTCTTTATTGGGTCCTCCCTTGAAAGAGAGGAGAGAATCACATGGATCCTGGATGCCCCGTATCACTAGATCCCTACAGATATAGTTTACAGGGACCCTTTGCCCGGTGGGGCATGGGAGCTGTTCATATGGGAACCCCTCTCCCAGTGCAGAGACGGAGCCCCTGTGGCGAGGGGTACAGAGGCTGGTACTCATAGACTTTAAGGTCAGAAGGGACCATTATCATTATGAACCCTTCACGCGGCACTGAGATGCGGCCCCTCTGGGGTGGAGCTCACAAGCTGCGTAACAGCCACAAAGCAGTACTGCCTGGGGATTGCTCACCCAGTGCTGACGTGTAGCTAGCCCTGGGCATTAGAGCTGGCACTAACTGCAAGGGGTGGTGCCCCACCCGGCTCCCTGCGGCACTGCGCCCCCGATGCCATACTTGGGCGCTGGTGCCAGTGCTGACTGCTAAAGGAGAACACGTGCACCCCTTGCTGCCCCCTGGGTCTCCCATCCAAGCCCCAACCCAGAGGTAACCCCGCTTAGCAGGCAAATGCTGAGCCCACCCCAGGGAGGGAGCGATGGCAGACATTTACCTGCCTGGGACCCATGCTGACACTGCAGGGCTGAGGGGTACCAGGTCCTTGCTGATCCTCCGTCTGCCTCATGTTTCTCTGGAGCACAGCTTCTGAGGGACATAAAGACACCCCCACTGTGTCACTGCCAGCTTATGGGGAGCCCATGTGCCCCTCTTCCCTTCTACCCCCTTTTCTCTGAACATCCCAGAACCCCTCAGGCAGGGAAATTAGCCACAACAGCCAGCTCAGGAAGTCCCACCACTCTGGAAGCAGGACTTCCTGTATTGGCATGCTGGGAATGGAATTTCCTCTACTGCCACCTGTTTTGGGTGGGACTTCCCATGTTGACACTGTAGAGGCGGGACTTCCTGTGTTGACATTTCCTGTCCTGTACACTGGAGGCAGGATTTTCTGTCATGTCACTCTGGAGGTGGGACTTCCCCCATGGTCACCATTTAGCCTATCCTGCTACACTGGAAACACAACTTCCTGCCCAGTAAGTTGGGAGGCAGGACTTCCCCTAATGCCACCATTTTGGGTGGATCTTCCTGTCCTATGACACTGGAAGCAGCACTTCCTGCCTTGCCACACTGGAGGCAAATCTTCTCCCCCCCAGCCACCTTTTCAGGTGGGACTTCCTATGTCGCCTTGTGCCACATCAGGGACAGGACTTCTAGGGTTGCCACTCTTGAGGTGGGACTTCCTGCTCTGTTACATCAGAGATGGGAATTCTCACAGTCACAGCCGACATGGAAGTCCATTTATGGACCTGCTGGATGCAGGAATTCCTGCCCTTTTATCTTGGAGTTGGGATTTCTTGTCATGACACCAGAGTAGACTCCCTCAATATCCAGAATTTCACCAGCTGGTGCCTGATGCAGATGGCTTGGCACGGGGACGGGAACCCAACTCACCGTTTTCTCTGCTTGGACGATCCTCATAGCGAAGTGTCTGGAACTGCTCTGAGACCCCGAGGGAAGGTGGAGGAAAGGTGTGGAGATGGGAGCTCTCAGCTGCAGCAGGTATAGGGACACTGACTGATGGTCTGGATTCATCGCTGGGAGAACTGGCCATCATCATCTGGAGTGACAATTTGGGGGTCAGGTCTGGATAGACAGACAGAGATAGATGGGTGTGTATGGGGATATCTATCCATCCCCATACACACCCATCTATTTATCCATCTATCCCCATACACACTCATCTATCTATCTATCCATCTATATAGATGGATGGATGGATGGATGGATGGATGGATGGATGGGGTGTATTGGGGATAGCTAGATTAGACAGACAGACAGATGTGTATGGAGATAGTGAGATAGTCTGATTTCTCTTATGGTGCAGCACCATCTCCTTATGGCAGCTAGTGAGAATAGCAGAGATTGAATTGCTTAAATCCTGTGCTGGGAGATGGGAGATTTATCCTCGGCCCCTGGGTCTGGCTTGGAATTGGGGCTATTTCAGCTAGGATGGTGCTTCCACCTAGTGGCCAGCTGTGGCGATGCAGAGGATGAAATCAGAACCACAGCCTGCTGTGCCTTACCAGCACATCCTGCACCTGACGCACAGCCGGCACGATCTGGGACTTGTGGCAAGAAAAAATCTTCTCTGTCTTGTTGCTGCAGTCTGCAGGAGAAAGACAGGAGGGGTGAGGGATTCCACTGCAGTACAGAGTCTTGTGGCACCTTATAGACTAACAGACGTTTTGGAGCATGAGCTTTCGTGGGTGAATACCCACTTCGTCAGATGCAAGCAGTGGACATTTCCAGGGGCAGGTGTATATATAAGCAAGCAAGAAGCAAGCTAGAGATAACGAGGTCAGATCAATCAGGGAGGATGAGGCCCTGTTCTAGCAGTTGAGGTGTGAAAACCAAGGGAGGAGAAACTGGTTCTGTAGCTGGCAAGCCATTCACAGTCTTTGTTTAATCCTGAGCTGATGGTGTCAAATTTGCAGATGAACTGAAGCTCAGCAGTTTCTCTCTGAAGTCTGGTCCTGACGTTTTTTTGCTGCAGGATGGCCACCTTAAGATCTGCTATTGTGTGGCCAGGGAGGTTGAAGTGTTCTCCTACAGGTTTTTGTATATTGCCACTCCTAATATCTGATTTGTGTCCATTTATCCTTTTCCATAGAGACTGTCCAGTTTGGCCGATGTACATAGCAGAGGGGCATTGCTGGCATATGATGGCATATATTACATTGGTGAACGTGCAGGTGAATGAACCGGTGATGTTGTGGCTGATCTGGTTAGGTCCTGTGATGGTGTCGCTGGTGTAGATATGTGGGCAGAGTTGGCATCGAGGTTTGTTGCATGGCTTGGTTCCTGAGCTAGAGTTACTATGGTGCGGTGTGCAGTTACTGGTGAGAATATGCTTCAGGTTGGCGGGTTGTCTGTGGGCGAGGACTGGCCTGCCCCCCAGGGCCTGTGAAAGTGTGGGATCATTGTCCAGGATGGGCTGTAGATCCCTGATGATGCGTTGGAACCTCGATGCACCCATGAAAGCTCGTGATCCAAAACGTCTGTTAGTCTATAAGGTGCCACAAGACTCTTTGCTGCGTTTACAGATCCAGACTAACACGGCTCCCCCTCTGATACACTGCAGTACGATGCCACCTAGTGCCGGGGCATTGGGGCCAGCACAGACTGCCAGGGGAGAGCGCCCCCTACTGAGCCCCTGACCCACTCCCTGCAGCACAGTGCCCCTGTCAGCACTGACTGCACGGGAATGGACTTCACCTTTAAAAGTGGGTCTTTCCCAGCTGTCATTGTGCCAACATCTCTTCATTAACTCTTTCATGTCCTCCAGTCCCTCCACTCCTGTGACCTCCTCCAGTTCCTCCAGGTCGGGTCTCTGACCCCGGGGGATGTGCATTCGGAGCAGGGAGCTCATGCATTTTGGGAGGAGATCTGGACCAAGAAGACATGGGGAACATAAGGGTCATACATAAACACTGCCCCCCTGTGGGGAGTCAGACACATAACAGCTTTGCCCAGACACTGCCCCCCTGTGGGGAGTCAGAGATATGATTATTAAGGCTAAGATAATGTCACGGACTCTGAGACTTCCCTTGACCTCCGTAACATTTTCTGCCCTGGGGCTGGAGCTCCCAGCCAGCCCTGCTCTCACAGCTCCCAGGCCCCAACCTGGTGGGGAGACCCCGCAGCTACCCAGCCGCGGTGAGGAGCTGGCGGAACTGCAGCTACCCAGCTGCCCGGGGAGAGGGGACCCCCCAGGAGCAGGGACACCGACGCTCCCAGGCACCACGTTGCTGGGGGACCCGGGAGCCCCAGCAGCTGTGGGTGCTGAACCCACCTGCCCTTTTTGTCAGGGATATTTTTAGTGAAAGTCAGGGACAGGTCATGGGAAATAAACAGAAATTCATGGCAGCCCATCCCGTGACCTGTCCCTGACTTTTACTAAAAATATCCGTGACAAAAACTTAACCCTAATGATTATTTACTACAGAGGTCAGGAGTGGGGGAGGTCATCTGGACTTTACCATGAGCTTAAGGGAATTACCGTGAATTGCATTTGATTTCAGGTGCCTAAATGTCATTGAGCTCCCAGCCATAGAATATCAGGGTTGGAAGGGACCTCAGGAGGTATCTAGTCCAACCCGCTGCTCAAAGCAGGACCAATCCCCGGACAGATTTTTTTCCCCAAATGGCCCCCTCAAGGATTGAACTCACAACCCTGGGTTTAGCAGGCCAATGCTCAAACCACTGAGCTATCCCTGCCCCATCCCTGT
Organism: Mauremys reevesii; assembly: GCF_016161935.1. Classification (NCBI taxonomy): domain Eukaryota; kingdom Metazoa; phylum Chordata; order Testudines; family Geoemydidae; genus Mauremys; species Mauremys reevesii. Next base: position 6,310,763 of record NC_052635.1, read on the forward strand.
TTCATAAAGCATGTCGCTGCTGAGGCCCCTAGTCACGCCCCTTCAGAGCCGCTGGGATTTGAACTCCCAGAGGTGGGCAGAGATTTTCAAATGGGCATAACTGGGCCTCTTCCCCCACTTTTTATAAGGAGCCTGTAAGAGGCCGCCCCTGCCACAAAGACTTTACAGTCAAGAGAGACCAATGAAATTCTGTTTCATGGCTGGGGAAACTGAGGCAACAGACAGCTGAAGTAAGTTGCCCCAGGCTGCATAGCTTAGCTGTGGATAGAACCCAGGAGTCCTGGGTCCCATCCCCCCTTGCTCCACTAGGCTCCACTCCTCTCCCAGAGCTGGGGATAGAATCCAGGAGTCCTGGCTCCCAGCCCCCCACTGGACCCCACTGCCTTCCCAGAACTCAGGATAGAAAACAATTAAACACCTGACTCTGAGGGAACAGCGCCCACTACCGAGCCTCCTGCCCTACTCCCTATAACACGGGTTCCCCAGATGGCACACAGGGGATGTGGGGCCAGCACTGCCTGCATGGAGAGCAGGGCCGGCTCCAGACCCCAGCGCGCCAAGCAGACGTGCCTGCGGACGCTCCGCTGGTCCCGCAGCTCCGGTGGAGCATCTGCAGGCACGCCTGCGGGAGATCCACCAGAGCTGCGGGACCAGCAGACCCTCTGCAGGAGGTCCACCGGAGCCGCGGGACCGGCGACCGCCAGAGTGCCCCCCCGTGGCGCGCCGCCGTGCTTGGGGCAGCGCAAATCCTAGAGCCGCCCCTGATGGGGAGTGCCCCCCACTTTCATGTGAATTTCTTTTGAAATTCTCCGATGAAAAATACCATTTTCCCACTAACTCTATTATCCACCTACCCATCCAACTTCAGTCCTATCTATCCACCCCATACTCCCCCCCCCCGCATCCCTTCCTCTCTAATAAACTATCCTTCCAGCCAACTGCCCTTCCTTTTTCACACACCTCCTCTTTTTTATCCCAGCAATACAGGGTTTATGGCAGGGGTCGGCAACCTTTCAGAAGTGCTGTGCCGAGTCTTCATTTATTCACTCTGATTTAAGGTTCCGCGTGCCGGTCATACATTTTAACGTTTTTAAAGGTCTCTTTCTAGAAGTCTATAATATATAACTAAACTATTGTTGTAAGTAAAGTAAAGAAGGTTTTCAAAATGTTTAAGAAGCTCCATTTAAAATTAAATTAAAATGCAGAGCCCCCCCCCCGGACCGGTGGCCAGGACCCAGGCATGTGAGTGCCACTGAAAATCAGCTTGTGTGCTTCCTTTGATACGCGTGCCATAGATTGCCTACCCCTGGCTTATGGCTTATACAGACACAGGGTTTATGGCTGTCACAGCTCATTGACCTCTAGTGGACAGATTGAAAACTGCGCCTGTATGAGCCGTAAATCCTATACTGCTGGGATAGAAGGGATTCCCCTTCAGCTCAGAGGTGGTGTTTGTTTTGTTTCTATTCCCAGGACACCCTGAGTAGCCCCTGAATTGCAGGACAAGCTTGGCTCAAAAGAGAGGCATAGTTAAAAGACAGGAATAGGACTCACTTGGGTAAGGCTGTTCACCGGTTAACACGGACCAGGTGAGGATGGCATAACTGCAGAGGCAAAAGAGGAGGCAGGTTGGGATCATGGGATGGGAGAGCACCCCCTACGCAGCTCCCTGCAGCACAGCGCCCCCTAATGTCGCTATGGGTCATTGTGGTCAGGACAGACTGAAAGGGGAGAGCGCCCCCTACTGAACCTCCTGCCCTACTCCCTGCAGCACAGCGCCCCCTAGTGCCTCACGGGGACATTGGGGTTCCTTTACCTGTATACGTCTGTGGCTGGCGTTGGCTTGTAGTTGATGTCTATGAGGGATTCGGGGGGCATGTACTCCAGGGTACCCCCGTAGTCATCCTCATCCCCGGATCTTTCTGCTCCCTGCTTGGTGGTCACTCGCTTGAATTTCGATAGCCCAAAGTCTGCCAGCTGGTGGGGAAGAGAGAAAAGCATAGCTGGGAGGCAGGGAATGGGACACATGGCCTTTCTCCTCTACCGGCGTTGGCTGCAATGCAGCCCTCGGGCAGGGGAGTGGCTGGATCAGTGGGGTGGGGAATGGGACCTTTCTCCTCTAGGGGGCGTTGGCTGCAATGCAGCCCTAGGGCAGGGGAGTGGCTGGATCAGTGGGACACGGGGCCGTTCCCCTGTACCGGGTGCCGGCTCTGACCCAGACTTGGCTGACTAGGAGGGGAGGGGCCTTCTCACCCGGACATGCAGCTCCAAATTCAGCAGGACGTTGCTGGGTTTGAGGTCCAGGTGCAGTAACGGTGGGTGAAGCCCATGCAGGTAATTCATGCCCAGCGCCACCTGGTGCAGGAGGCGGAAGCGCAGTGGCCAGGGGACTGGCCGGACTCTCTCCAGCAAGGTGGCCAGGCTGCCATTCTCCATGTACTCCATGACGATGCCCAACCGGGGGCCGGACTCCCAGCCCTCCTCTTCCTCCTCATAGAGGCCGAAGAGCCGCAGGATGTAGATGAAGCGAGCTTTGTCCATGGCCCGGGCTTCCGCCAGGAGCTCTTCCCGGCTGCAGGTATCGCTGCAGGCAGGGGGTGGAGAGATGAACAAAGGATGGGGAAAGTTGAGAGTGGCGGGAGGAGGCAAAAAGAAGGAAGGAGAAAGCAAAGGCAGGAGACTGGCGAGATGGGAGGACGGAATGGGAGGGTGGAGGGACAGAGACTACAGAGGCAGGGGAAATGGAGGTATGGAAGGAGAGAGAGTGGAGAGAAGGCGAAAATAGAGATGGAAGGATAGGAAGAGAAACTGGGCATGCAGGGAAGAGGAAAACGGAGGGAGGGATGGAAGGATAGAAAGAAGGGATGGAAGGAACGAAGGAGAAAGGAAAGGGAAGGAGGAAATGCAGGGATGGAAGAAGAGAAAGAGAACAAGGAGGATGGAAGGATAGACGAGAGGAATGGACAAAAGGAGAAGGAGGAGGGTGAAGGAACATGGTGAAAGGAACAGGGGAGAAGGGGAATGAAGGGGAGAGGGGGATGGGAAAAGTAAGAAGAAGCGGAGGAAGGAAGAGAAAAAAAGAGAAAGCGAGTGAAGAAAACAAGGCTGGAAAGAGAGAGCGAGACACCCAGCCGCCCACCCCTCTTACCGGCTCAGTTTCTTCACGGCGATGGGGATGCGCCAGTCACGGTGCTGAGCCCGATAGATGGTGCCGAACCCCCCGGAGGCGATGAACTGCATCTGCTCCAGGCACTCCCGGGGGATCCGCTCCCGGAACTCCACCCACTCGGCCATCCCTGCACTGGGACAGAGTGAGAGGGTGCCCCTCACTCCCGACCCGCAGCCCCCTGATAGCCCAGCCCTGGGGTCCCTCCGAGCCCTGCCGGTGCCCCTCACCCAGCCCTGCCAGTGCCCCTCACTCCCGACCCGCAGCCCCTGCTAGCCCAGCCCTGCCGGTGCCCCTCACTCCCGACCCGCAGCCCCTGCTAGCCCAGCCCTGCCGGTGCCCCTCACTCCCGACCCGCAGCCCCTGCCAGCCCCAGCCCTGCCGGTGCCCCTCACTCCCGACCCGCAACCCCCTGCTAGCCCAGCCCTGCCGGTGCCCCTCACTCCCGACCCGCAGCCCCTGCCGCCCCCAGCCCTGCCGGTGCCCCTCACTCCCGACCCGCAGCCCCTGCTAGCCCAGCCCTGCCGGTGCCCCTCACTCCTGACCCGCAGCCCCTGCTAGCCCAGCCCTGGGGTCCCTCCGAGCACTGCCAGAGCCCCTCACCCAGCCCTGCCGGTGCCCCTCACTCCCGACCCGCAGCCCCCGGACCCCCAGTCACTGGACGGCTCCCCTCCCGTTCTTTCTGGGTGCCAAGACGGGGGGACTCGCGCACCTGACCTCAGATTTGCACCGCTCGGCGCTCCGACTTCCGCCTCCCCTGCAGCCGCGGCTCGTTTCTCTTCGCCTGCGAGCTCGTCACTTCCCCCTTTGGCGTCCCAGGGTGGCCCTTGGCCGACTCCCCCCCCGGACTTCCCGCAGCCCGACCCCGCCCGGCTGGGCTGGGCTGGCGGAGCAGGGAGGGAGAGGGAAGCGCAGGAGGGCAGATGTGCAGCGCATGGGCGCAGAGAGACGAATCTGATCAATCAATGGACATTCTCTCCCCCCCACAAACCAAACCATCTACCCCCCCCCCCACTCTGTTTCCAGCCTAGGATCACACATTGATCAGCCACTAGCCCTGCTCAGACCCCGAGTCCCCGTCACCCGTCCACACGCGTTGTGTGTCGGTGTAAATTACTTCTCCCATCGGGCACCAGAGCCGGGGGGGGTCTGTCAACACAAAGCAGCTCACCCGAAACCAGCCGGCAGGAATTACCCCTGACTGCTATTCCACACCATGACCACTAGGGGCAGCAGAGGGTGGGGGCGGGGAGGGGCGGCTGTACTGTATAATGGGCACTAGGGGCAGCAGAGTGAGGGTGGGGAAGGGGCGGCTGTACTGTACAATGGGCACTAGGGGCAGCAGAGGGTGGGGGTGGGGAAGGGGCGGCTGTACGGTATCATGGGCACTAGGGGCAGCAGAGGGTGGGGGGGGGGACGGGGCGGCTATCCTGTATAATGGGCACGAGGGGCAGCAGAGGGTGGGGGCGGGGAGGGCGGCTGTACTGTATAATGGGCACTAGCAGCAGAGTGTGAGGGGGGAAGTGGCGGCTGTACTGTATAATGGGCACTAGGGGCAGCAGAGGGTGGGGTGGGAAGGGGCGGCTGTACTGTATAATGGGCACTAGGGGCAGCAGAGGGTGGGGTGGGGAAGGTGCGGCTATACTGTATCATGGGCAATTGCGGGCAGCAGAGGGAGGGGGCCGGGAAGGGGCGGCTGTACTCTATAATGGGCACTAGGGGCAGCAGAGGATGGGGGAGGGGAAGGGGCGGCTGGACTGTATAATGGGCACTAGGGGGCCGCAGAAGGTGGGGGGGGGGCAGGGGCGGCTGTGCTGTCTCATGGGCACTAGGGGCAGCAGAGGGTGGGGGCGGGAAGGGGCGGCTGTACTGTATAATGGGCACTAGGGGGCAGCAGAGGGAGGGGGAGGGGAGGGGTGGCTGTACTGTATAATGGGCACTAGGGGGCAGCAGAGGGAGGGGGAGAGGAGGGGTGGCTGTACTGTATAATGGGCACTAGGGGGCAGCAGAGGGTGGGGGAGGGGAAGGGGCGGCTGTACTGTATAATGGGCACTGGGGGCCGTACTGTCCCCTCCCCTTCCCCCCCTCCACTTCCCACCCCCCTGACTTCCCTTCCCTCCCCTCTCCTCCCCCTCCCATCCCCACTTGCCCACTCTGCACCTTCGCTCCCCCTCCCCCCCGAATCAGATGCACTTTTATTGTATTTAGCTGTTTTTTTAATCAATTCATTTCATTACAAAACAAACCAGGATTCAAAGAAAAGGAAAAGTCAGGGGAAAAATAAACAATATAAAAGTGGATATAATCAGGGCTACCCCTCTGGCCGGGCCCCACAGCAATACCATTGTAGTCATTAACTCCTTCTTGTCCCCATGGCGTGGGGGGGAGATCTAGGGAAGGCACCTCCTCCTCCACTCTAGTGGAGAATTATTTTACCCCTGGGGGGGAGATGTTTCCTATACCCTGCAAAATCTGATGGCTCAAACTCCTCCTCTTCCCCACCGTTAGCCACATCTGCCCCCCTCCCCCATTGCTGAGTTGATGGGGGGGGGGTGGGCTCATGCACAGGGGATAGAAATAGCCCCCTCCCCCTGGTTGGGTATTTTTGCACCATAGGAAAATGGCTCCAGGGGGGAGGTGGAGAACAGGGGTGATATAGTCTTGGGGCCTCCCCTCACCCCACAGCTGGCATATGCTGTGTTGGTAGGGGCGCTTGGGGGAGGAGACAAGGGGGGGGGATGGGGACTTCAGAGTCATCCTTCCCTGATGTAGAAAGAAAGAGAGAGATGGACAGATGGATGGAGAACTAGGATGGGCGGACAGAGAGCTAGGACAGATGGACAGAGAACTAGGATGGATGGATGACTGGAGGTGTGATCGAGGGACAGAAAGCTTGGACAGACAGAGAGCTAGGACGGACGGACAGATGGAGCTGTGATCAATGGACAGAGAGCTTGGACAGATGAATGGATGGAGGTGTGGTTGATGGACAGAGAGCTTGGACGGACAGACGGACAGAGAGCTAGGACGGACGGACAGATGGAGCTGTGATCGACAGACTGAGAGCTTGGACAGACGGATGAACAGAAATGAGATGGACAGAGCTTGGGTAGGCCAGGAAGGATCCGGGAGCAGCCAGGGTCTCAGCTCCCCCTGCCTTCACGGAGCGGCTCCGGGAAGTCACTCAAGTCCCGGCCGATGATCTCAGTCACTAGGAGAAAAAGAGAGGGGAAAACAGAGTGAGGGGAACCGCCTGAGCCAGACAGACACCCGCCCTGGGGCTGGATCAGAGCCAGCGCCCCTACAGGGGAAAGGCCCCATGTCCCATTCCCTGCCCCCTGAGCCAGGCTGTCCCCCGCCCTGGGGCTGGATCAGGGCCAGCGCCCCCTACAGGGGAAAGACCCTGCATCCCATTCTACACCCTGTGATCAAGCCAGTCCCCTGCCCTAGAGCCGTCTGGGAGCTGGTGCCCCCTAGAAGGGAAAAGTCCCATTACCTTCCTCCAGCGTGATCCCCTGGACAGGCAGGCTGTCACGGAAAGCCACCCGGTATCCGCTGCCTCTGGGTTTCTCCACCTCCTCAGTCTCCCCCGACTCCGGTTCCCCCCAGTTGTGGGGCCCGGCTCCGTCCGACAGTGGTGGTGGGGTGAGCTGGGCAGGGGCCTGGAAGTGGGGGGACCGGTAGCCCAGCGGATGGAAGTTGGGGGGCACTGTCAGCCCAGTCCCCCCGTACTGCTCTGTGTGGGGGTAGCGGCGGGGGGGCTCGGTGGCCAGGCAGCGGTGATAAGGGGGTGTCAAAGGGAGCAGTGGAGGCCCATCAGGGTATGGGGAGGGGCTCCCGAAGGCCGTGGGGGAGGGGGAGTAGCCAGCCCTGTAGGGGGAGTCATCAGGGTAGCAGGGGAAGTGGGGACGACTGGGGGAAATGTCCATGTCCCCGGGGCCCTCGGGGGGGTAAGGGGGACCACAAGGGGGCACTGGGGAGGAGGGGCCAGGGGGGAAGCCACGGAGTGGGGAGGAGGAGGGTGGCTCCTCCTTGAAGATCACTGTGGGGAGAGGGAGGGGAGAGAGTCAGAGGAGGGGGAGGGGAAGGGAACTGCCCCAAATCCTTCCCATCCAACAGCGCCCCCTGGGAGACAGCACTGTTTGTCCCCCGTCCCTCTTCTCGCGCTCCCTCCCCCCGACCTTCTCAATTTCCCACCTTTGTCCCCTCCCCCCAGCTAACCATCAGGTCACGTGGGAATCACCCCTCCAATCGCTGCCCCCCCAACCGCTTCTCCTTCCTCCTCCCCCCAGCTCGTTCCACTCTCCCAACTTGTACAACTCCTCCCCTTCCCCCCCGCCACTCACCGGGCAGGTATTTAAAGGCCTGCGTTGGGCTCCGTTTCCGCCGCCCATTGGAGACGTAGAAATAGACCTGGACAGGCCGGGCCACCTGCGGGTTGCTGTATTCTGGGACTGTGAGGGTCAGCGTGGTCTGGAGGGGGGGGAGGGAATTCGGGTGAGAGGGGGCAGCAAAATTCCCCCATCCTGGGTGGGGCTGGAATTTGGAATCTGTTCCAGGAATCCAGATCCAGGGTGGATCTACTCCAGGATTTACAACAACCCCACCCCATTCCCCCAGGGCTGATCCACTCCAGGACTTCCCCCGTCCCCCACCCCACTCCCCCAGGGCTGATCCACTCCGGGACTTCCCCCATCCCCCACTCCGCTCCCCCAGGGCTGATCCACTCCGGGACTTCCCCCACCCCGCCCCCCAGGGCTGATCCACTCCGGGACTTCCCCATCCCACTCCCCAGGGCTGATCCACTCCGGGACTTCCCCATCCCCATCCCGCTCCCAGGGCTGATCCACTCCGGGACTTCCCCGTCCCCACCCCGCTCCCCCAGGGCTGATCCACTCCGGGACTTCCCCGTCCCCACCCCGCCTCCCAGGGCTGATCCACTCCAGGACTTCCCCCGTCCCCCACCCCACTCCCCCAGGGCTGATCCACTCCGGGACTTCCCCCATCCCCCACTCCGCTCCCCCAGGGCTGATCCACTCCGGGACTTCCCCCGTCCCCCACCCCGCTCCCCCAGGGCTGATCCACTCCGGGACTTCCCCCGTCCCCCATCCCGCTCCCCCACGGCTGATCCACTCTGGGATTTTCTCACCTCGTTGCTCTTGAGCCGGTTGATACAGGCCTCCTCCTCCCATTGGAGCTTCCCATCTGAAAGGAGAGAGGTTATTGGCTGAGAGGCCATGGAGGGGTGGAGCAAGGGGGAAGGGAGGATCCTGGAGGGATCTCGCCCCGTGCAGGGAGTGGGGGCATTGTAGGGCCTGGAGTCTCCTGGGCACAAGGGGGCACAGAAGGGATGGTGGAGAAGATGGGAGTGGGAGGGTCCCAGTGGGGTGTGGGGAGGGATTGTGCATCCCAGGGGGCTCCCCAAGTGTAGTGGGCAGGGAGGAGATGGTGGGGGTGGGGCTCACACTTACCGGGACCCCTCTCAATGAAGACAACCTTGGAGTCAGGCAGGAAGTTGGCGCCCGACAGCACCATCTCCTCGCCCCCGCGCCCCGACCCTGCGCTGAGGCTGCACCTCTCCACCTGGGGGAGCTCCTGCGCCGAGCGCTGGGCTGGGGGCAGGAGAGAGCAGTGAGCGCCCAGACCCACGGACAGACGCCTCCCCTCCCCCTGGTGACCTCTAGTGGGTCCTGTAGTGGGCATGGAGCACATAGTCCTAGTTAGACCCACTGTGCCCCCCAGTGGGGCCCATAGGTCACACCAACCCCATAGCCCTGGGCTGACCCACCACAGCCCCCAGCGGGGCTTGTAGGTGGCGCCCACCCCATAGCCCTGGGCTAGCCCACAGCACCCCCTGGTGACTGGGCACTCACAGCACTCGATGGGCACGGAGGCGGCTTGGATGGAGACGACTTTCCCATTGCCCTGGGGGACATGGACCCTGAACACCAGCCGGACCCGGGTGTTCTTGCGCCCGATGTCGGTCTCGCCCTTCCGCAGCTCGATGTCCGAGTTCCGTAGCTTCAGGATCCCCGCGCAGTCAATGCTGGGGAAGGGGGGCAGGGTTAGGGGGCTCCTGGGGGGGCAGGACATAGCCTGGAATGGGGCCCTTGGTACCACCTCATCCCCTGCCCCTGGGCCTGGAAAGCCCAGAACCGGGTCCCTGTGTTGTTTGGATTGGACTGTGGGGTGAGGTCCACAAGGAAGGGGAGAAACCCCAGAGCTGGGTCCCAGAGCTCCCTGGATTGTACTTTGGGGTGTAGCTTCTGGATTCCCCCAGCCCACCCCTTGCCTCCCAGGACTGGACTCTGGGCTACAGCCTTGGGGGAAGGGCAAGGCCTGGCAGTGGATCTCTGTGCCCATTGGAATGGGTTCGGTTGTGCAGCCCCTGCGGAGATAGGAAGATGGGGAGTAGGATTCCTTTGTCCCCTGGAACGGATCTCTAGAGGCACCTCCCACTCGCTGGAGAACAAGAAGACCTGGGCCTGGATCTCTGTGTCCCCTGGATTAGACTTCGGGATGCCGCCTCCCCTGGGAATGGGGCGAAGACCCAGAACCAGATCCCCTGTGTCCCTGCAATGGACTCTTGGTCCAACCTTCATGAGATAGGGTCAGTGGCGGATTAACAAATTTGGCAACTCTAGGCCCTCAAAAAATTGTCCCCCCAGCTCACCTCTGCTTCCCCACGGCAAGCCTGGGAGGGAGGGGGGAGAAAGGGAGTTGTGGCGCGCTCGGGGGATGGCAGTGGTGGAGTGGAGGTGAGCTGGGGCAGGGAGCGGGAGCTGGGGTGCGGAGCGGTTTCCGGACCCCCGGGGTTACTCCCTGCGTCCGCGGGTCCCAGCTCACCTCTGCTCTGCCTCCTCCAGCACACGGCTACTCGCTTCTCCCTCCCTCCCAGCGCTTTCGTGCAGCAAGCCTGGGAGGGAGGGGGGAGAAGGGAGGCACGGCGCGCCTGGGGGAGGAGGTGGGCAGGGGATTTGGGGAAGGGGCGGAGTTGGGGAGGAGTCATGAGCAAATTTTCCGCCCCTGCAAATTTGCTGCCCTAGGCCTAGGCCTTGTTGGCCTAGGCGATAATACGCCGCTGGATAGGGTGGGGGAGACCAGAATTGGATTCCTTTGCCATTGGCGTGGATTCTGGATGGTGTCTAGAAGCAGATCCCTGCACCCCCTAGAACGGACACAGGGTGGCACTGCCCTGGGATGGGGAAAAAATTCAGAAGCGGATCCCTGCTCCTCCTGGATTGGACTCTGGGTGGCACTGCCCTGGGAAGGGGAGAAAACCTGTAAATGGATCCCTGCTCCCGCTGGATTGGACTCTGGGTGGAACTGCCCTGGGATGGGGAGAAAACCTGTAAATGGATCCCTGCTCCCACTGGATTGGACTTTGGGTGGCGCTGCCCTGGGATGGGAAGAAAACATGTAAATGGATCCCTGCTCCCGCTGGATTGGACTCTGGGTGGCGCTGCCCTGGGACGGGGAGAAAACCTTGAAGTGGCTCCCCAGGGAACTCACTTGGCCGCCATGTTGTTCTCGGGCAGCAGGGACATCTCCAGCACCTTGGTGCTGCTAATGATGGTCTCGTAGCTGGCAGTGGCCACCATCTTGCCGGTGATGCGGTGCACCTGGTAGAAGGCATGAGGCCGCAGGTTGCGCTCGTCAGCCGTGCCGATGAACATCTGCAGGGTCAGTGGCTTCTCGTCATAGCCTAGGAGCTTGCGGGGGGGGGGAAGGGGGGATAGGGGAAGAAGTGGGAGGACAGTCAGGAATCAGGGCCCCGATCTGCTCAGCCCATGATCCACCAGCCAGGATTTCCCAAGGAGAAGAATGGGAGGGTGACATGAAAATCCTGGCCTGGATTCCCCATGCAGAATAGGGAGGGGGGCTGGGGAAACCTGGACTGGATTAACCCCCAGGGAATGGGGAAAGAGGGCCGGGGAACACACCCCCAGGTGCCCCCTCCATAGGGAATAGAGAAGGGGGCTGGGGGAACCCGGACCAGATTCCTTTTGCTGTCCAGAAATGGATTTGGCTTTCCTGGCTAGGACCATGCCTGGACTAGATCCCAGGCAAAGCCCCACCCCCCCATGACTCAGTTTCCCACCCCTAAGGGAGCTTGGGTTCTCTCAGAGCCCCATCGCGTGCCTCGTCCCCCCTGCAGCCCTCAGAGTCTGGACGCCAGCCCAGCCAGGGTGGGGCGACGCCAGCGGTTTGGTGGTCTCCCCCAGGGCGCGCCCAGCTGTTTCCAATCAGCGGGCGGGATGCACAGCTGGACTCGATTTGGGCTGGAACAGAAACAAGGGGAAAAAATCCTTTCCCCCCCACAGACCTGGGTGAAATGGAATGTTCTGGGGGGGGATCATGGGGCAACCTCCCCCCTGAGTCTGAGATGAGAGGTGCTGACTGGGGAGGGGTTCCAGGATAATGGGGGGTCTCCCTCCCCCTCCAGCCCCCCAAAACTCCCTCCACTCCCCCTAAAACCCTTCATCCTCCAACCCTCCACCCCTGAAGCCCCCCAAACCACTCCCCTCCAACGCCTTCAGTGCCCAGAGCTCCTTCTCTAACAACCCCTTCCTTCCACCCAGAGTCCCCCCCACACCCCATCCCCTCAACCCTTCATCCTCCCCCACACGCTCTGTTTCTCTTTTGCATATTCTGCCCTTCACAAATTAAGCGTGTGTGTGTGTGTGTGTGTTCCTGCTGCCCCCTGCTGGAAGGGCTGAGGCCTGCTGTGTGTAAGTGTGTGGCTGTGCACACACACGCATGCGCGGCCTGTCCCTGGTCTGGAGCGTGGGAAAGGGCACCCTATCATGTGCACTCCCACCCCCCCACCTCCTCGCAGCTCCAGCCGGCACAGGGGAGGGGGGGCGTGCAATGAGAGGGGGATGTGACCCCCTCCAGCCCTCCCCCCGCAGAGCCACTGTGACACAGAGCCCCAGGCAGGCTGGCCCAGTGGGACCCAGCCAGAGCAGTGCCAGGAGCGGAGCAGAAGCAAACGAAAAGGCGAAGGCGGCAGAGTGAGCGGAGAAGGGTGATAGCAAAGGAAGGCCGAGGAAGCCGCTGTCCCCACCCTTCCTGTCTCTTTTGCCCCCATCCTGCTCCCCCCATCTCTGGGACCCACCTGCCGTGTCACCCGATGCTCCGTAACCACCCACGCCCCCATCCATATTCATGAGAAACTTGTGGTCACAGGTTGGGGGATCCAAGCCCTGTCTCCCCCAAGCGTGGGGGGCACTGGGGAAGCCTGGAGATGGGGCTAACCAGGGGAAAATCCAGGGATGCCTCCAAGGCAGCTCAGGTACCTTCACCACGGGGTGACCCCCCGGGGCGGCCTTCACGGCCCCCCGGCTGCCCTCGGTCTCGTAATGGGCCCGGTGGTGGGTCCGGGGCTGGACTTCGATCTTCAGCTCGTATTGTTCATACTGGCTGGGCAAGGGCCAGTCTAAGGGAGGCAGAGCGGACGACCTAGGGCAGAGAAGAAGACAGGTGTCCTGGGTGGCACCTTGGCCTCTAGGAGGCACCGTGCTGCAGGAAGTGGGTGTGGGGGGGGGTGTCGGCAGGGGGTGCTCTGCCCTAACCATCAGTGCTGGCACTAGGGGGCGCCATGCTGCAGGGAATAGGGCTGGGGGCTCAATAGGGGGCACTCTCTTCCCACAATCAGTGCTCACCCCCATGCAGCACTAGGGGGCGCCACACCATAGGGACTAGGGCCAGGACTCAGTAGCAAGCACTCTTCCCCTGCAGTTAGTGCTGGCCCCAATGCCCCAGTGCAGCACTAGGGGGCGCTGTGCTGCAGGGAATAGGGTTTGGGGCTCCCCCTCCCCCGTAAGTGCTGGCCCCAGTGCTGCAGGGGCTCAGTAAGCGGGTGCTCTCCCCTCACTGTCAATGCTGGCCCCAATGCAGCGCTATGGGGTGCCATGTTGCTGGGGGGGGCAGGGGACATTGTACTGCAAAGAATAAGATTGGGGGCTCAGTAGGGGGCATCCTCCCCTCACTGTCAGTGCTGGGGGCAGGCTGTGTTGTAGGGGCAGGGGGTAGGTCTAGGGTGGCGCAGCAGGGGACACTGTGCTGCAGGGAATGGGGCTGGGGGCTCAGTAGTGGGGGCTCTCCCCGCCCCCAGTGCTAGGGGGCGCTGTGCCACAGGGCCTCCCTAGGGGGCGCCCCCTACGCAGCCCAGGCTGCAGCAGCCTGGGGTTTACCTTAAGAGGGAAGGTGCGGTGCCGCCAGGAGCCGTGTTTACGGCAGCTGCCACCGTGCGTGCTGAGCAGGGGCCTGGGATCTGTAACAGGAGACACTGGCCCGTCCGCCGCAGGGCCAGCTTGACAGCTTGTTATTATACAGTGGAACCGCTGCCAGCCGCAGCTGCAGCCCAGGGAGCAGCTGGCAATATGGGCCTGGCTAGCGCAGGGGGGTGGGGAATGGGGCACGAGGCCTTTCCCCTCTAGGGGGCGCTGGCTGTGATCCTGGCCCAGGGTGGGGAGTGGGGGATGGGGCCTTTCCCCTCTAGGGGGTGCCAGTTCTGATCCAGCTCCAGGGCAGGGACTGGCTGGTGCAGGGGGGTGGCGGTGGGAAATGGGGCCTTTCCCCTCTAGGGGGCACTGGCCCCACTGCTGGGGGCAGGGGTCCATTAGTAGCTGGTACCTGAAGATGGGGCTGTGGCCCCCGATCCTGGCCTTGGACCAGCCCAGCGGGGAGGGCACAGCCAGATAGTCCATCCCGTCCTTACGGGCCGCCCCAAACCCCCCGTCGTCACCATTGCAGCACCCCTCCTCCTTCCGCGTCAGCGCCACTGTCTGCTCGGTGGAGGTCTTGCGGGCCTTCTGCGGGATGCTCTCAGCTGGGGGGCGCTGCCCGGCAGCCTCGTAGGGCGGCCCCTCCCCGCCCACCCCCTCCGCCCCCTCCCCGCCCCCCTCCTCGCCCAGGCTGCCGCGGCGGGAGAGGCAGGGCGAGGCCGAGGAGTGGGTCTCCGAGCTGGAGTAGCGCCGCTTGCCGCAGGGTGAGGCTGGACGGGGTGCCAGGGCCACCCAGCCGTCCTCGGCCCCCCGCCCAGCAGGGTACAGCCCCCAGGGCTCCTCCAGCCCGGCCCAGGGCTTGGGCGAGCCGCAGGGGGAACTGAGGGCGAAGCGGGCGGCAGCTTCGTTCAGCTCCCGCTCCACATCGTCACCGCCCGCCCCGTCATCGTCCGAGAAGAAGCTCCAGGGGGAGGCACTGCCACTGCTGGCGGGGCTGGGGGTGAAGAAGCCAGAGGCCGGAGGGGCCTCCCGGTAGCCACCGTAGGCTTCCAGGGGCAGGTAGTCACGTGGGGAGCAATCCCAGTCGGCGCCAGGCGAGATGGTGGTGATCTGGATGCTGGGGCACTCCAGGACGCGGGCATCGGCCCCCAGGCGCACCCACCGCGCCGGCTGGCTCTCGAAGGTGTCATCCCGTGCTGGGCGGGGCGGGGGGGAGTGCATGCCAGCCCGGGGGCCCCCGCCCAGGCGGGGTGGGCAGGGGATGCCTAGCGGGGAGGCATAGGCTGGTGGGTCATCCAGGGCCAGGATGCAACACGGAGGTAGGTCTTCAGCGTCGAGGTCTGTGGGGGGAGAGAGGAGGAGAGATGGATATGGGATGGTGGAAGGGCTCCTCCTATCCACCAGGGGGAAGCAGACACACACAGCAGGGCTCATCCTCTCCACCAGGGGGCAGCAGGGACACCCACACAGCAGTAGTAGATTGTTATCTCTCTCTGACACACCCTCGCAAACCAGCAGTAGTATGTTGTGGTGTTGAGGGCCACCCAGGGGGGGCAAGTGGGGCAATTTGCCACAGGCCCTGGGCCCCGCAGGGGCCCCACGAGCCCTGGCCCGACAGTGGTCTGGGTCTTCGGCAGCATTTCAGTGGCGGGGGGCCCTTTAGTCGCTCCGGGTCTTTGGTGGCATTTTGGCAGTGGGGGGCCCTTCAGTGCTGCCGAAGACATGGAGCGACTGAAGGGCCCCCTGCCGCTGAAGACCCGGACCGCCGCCGGGGTGAGTACAAGCGCCGCAGCTCCCCCGCTTTGCTACAGGCCCCCTCAATCCTCTGGGCGGCCCTGGGTCTGTCTGTCTCTCTCCAGTAGGGGGCAGCAGCAACACAGTTTATCACACCACAAAGCCCTATCCCAGCAGCAGTGACCCCTGTCCCCCCACTTTTGCCATAGCACAAAGGGCAGAAGGCTGCATCCCGGAGGACGCCAGGTTCCCGTCCTGCCTGGGGCTGTGGCATTTCCATGGGGCCTGGATAAGAGGGCCAGGAATCTTGCGGGTAGAAACGTCTGTGCTGAAAACCACCGGCAGGAAAGCTGCCTTCCCACGAAAACACAAATATTTGGAGAGAGACAAAGCAACGTGATCTCAACCCAACTTCCAGCTCCAAAACACACCTGCTTCTCATTTAAGGCCCCGTCTCTGCCCCTTTCCTCGGGTGGGCCCTTGGCCGGGGGAGGGGTTCCGGTGCTGTGATGTCAGAGCCCATCGCCCCAGCCCCCAGCCATGTGTCCAGCAACGCTAGAACCCCAACAGCTGTGAGGCTGGGCTGCCTGAGAGCTCCCCCTGCACCCCACAGCGCCCCCTGCTGGGGCTGGAGCTCTCCGCATCCCACTCCCCACAGCGCCCCCTGCTGGGGCTGGAGCTCCCCGCATCCCAGTCCCCACAGCGCCCCCTGCTGGGGCTGGAGCTCCCCGCATCCCACTCCCCACAGCGCCCCCTGCTGGGGCTGGAGCTCCCCGCATCCCACTCCCCACAGCACCCCCTGCTGGGGCTGGAGCCGCTGGAGCTCCCTGCATCCCACAGCGCCCCCTGCTGGGGCTGGAGCTCCCCGCATCCCACTCCCCACAGCGCCCCCTGCTGGGGCTGGAGCCACTGGAGCGCCCCGCATCCCACTCCCCACAGCGCCCCCTGCTGGGGCTGGAGCCGCTGGAGCTCCCTGCATCCCACAGCGCCCCCTGCTGGGGCTGGAGCCGCTGGAGCTCCCCGCATCCCACTCCCCACAGCGCCCCCTGCTGGGGCTGGAGCCGCTAGAGCTCCCCGCATCCCACTCCCCACAGCGCCCCCTGCTGGGGCTAGAGCCGCTGGAGCTCCCCGCATCCCACAGCGCCCCCTGCTGGGGCTGGAGCCGCTGGAGCTCCCTCCTGCTCCACTCCCACAGCGCCCTGCTGGGACTGGAGCCGCTGGAGCTCCCGCATCCTGCTCCACTCCCACAGCGCCCCTGCTGGGACTGGAGCCGCTAGAGCTCCCGCATCCCCCTCCTGCTCCACTCCACAGCGCCCCTGCTGGGACTGGAGTAGCTGGAGCTCCCAAAGCCGGCCCTCCTGCTCCACTCCCCACAGCGCCCCCTGCTGGGACTGGAGTAGCTAGGAGCTCCCCCCAAAGCCGGCCCTCCTGCTCCACTCCCCACAGCGCCCCCTGCTGGGACTGGAGTAGCTAGGAGCTCCCCCCAAAGCCAGCCCTCCTGCTCCACTCCCCACAGCGCCCCCTGCTGGGACTGGAGTAGCTAGGAGCTCCCCCCAAAGCCGGCCCTCCTGCTCCACTCCCCACAGCGCCCCCTGCTGGGACTGGAGTAGCTGGGAGCCCCTCCCACCGCCCCCTGCTGGGAGGGGCTGGGGTCAGGGGGCTGCAGCTCCCCCCCTCCAATGATCAGGATCTGGAAACCTCATAAACTGGGCACCAGCTCTGGGGCCTGAGCCTCGCCCCCACCCTGTGGAGTGGGGCAGCCTGGCCTGGGATGGGAAGGGGCAGACACATGAACCCAATTAAAGGCGCACTGGCCTCTGCTGGCAGGGCCTGGGTCGCCATGGGAACGTGGGGCACAGTGCCAGGAATGGGGGGGGAGAGTACGAGTCTGAAGGCGCTAGTTAAAACTGTGCGCTGGACAGACAGACGGAGGGGGTGGGGGACAGACCGCCATGTTCCCCACAGCCTGGGGGGATCTCTGTGTGTGTATGTAGGAGGAGGGGGTTGGAGAGCATGGGAACCTGATGGATAGACACCCGGAGGGAATTCTCTTCCCACCCCCCATGGCTGGGCTGTTTCAGGGCTGTGAGCGTCCCCAGAGCAGTGCCCCAGCTGGAGGGGTCATGGGGGGTACTCTGGGGCTGCGAGCTTTCCCAGAGCAGTGCCCCAGCTGGAGGGGGAATAGGGGGTACTCTGTGTGCTGTGAGCTTCCCTATAGCAGTGCCCTGGCAGAATGGCCCCGGGGCTGGGACCGGCAGAGAGGCCACCCCATGCCACTTGCCAGGCCCTCAGCATCCATACCAGGGAGCTGCTCTTCCCATAACGTGAGCAACCAGAAGGGTGTGTGTGTGGAAACTGATCCCCCCTCCCTTCCCCCTCATCCTTAATAGGGCAAAACTTTCCATCCTCCTCCAGCCAGGGAAGAGCAGAAATCCCGCTGGCCCTTTAATGCTCCCTCCCAGCCCACGCTGGCCCTTTAAGAGCAGCCCCCCCAACCCTCACCTTCCAGCGACACCCCCATTCCCGGAGGGTCCTTCTCCTCTTCTCCAAATATCAGCTTGAATTCCAGATCCTCGTCTTCGCAGCTGGCCGCCCCCATGGGAGAGGCTGGATGGACTGCGGGGGGGGTGTCCCCCAATTGGGTGGGATATATGAGGGGTCCTAGGGGGCACCCCAATAAACCTTCACCCCCTTATTCCACCGGTGGGGGCAAGATCTTCCTCCCTCTCCTCCTCTCCCTCCTTCCCTCGCCTCAATTTTTCGACCTTTATTATAACGTCCACAAAAAAAAAGTTGTCCCAAACTTTCCCCCAAGCTCCGCCCACATTCCCCCTCCAAGCCCCGCCCCCACTCCCGCCCTTCTGTGATTGGTCCCAGCCCCGCCCTCTCAGCCTGTCATGCTTAAGGCCCCGCCCACAAACCTATTAAAGCTGGAAAAATAATAGATCCATTCCTGTCGTCCCTCCGTCCCACTTCCCCGTCTCCCTCCGGATGGAACAACCCGCCCCGTGCCGATTGGATGGCTGCCCGCGGAGCCCCGCCCTCCGCCGGTAGAATGCATTGGGTCGGGTCTCCCCCAGATGGAGGTTTAAAGAGACAGAGTCTGATTTTGAAAAGGGAAGGAGAAGCCAAATGCGATGGAAACATTTCCCCTCTAGGGGACTCCGTCTCCGTTCCGACCCCAGGGCAGGGACTGGCTGGCTCAGGGGGGTGAGGAATTGTCCCTTTCACCCCGAGGGGGCGCCAGCTCCGAGCCTGCCCCAGGGCAGGGACTGGCTGGTTCAAGAGGGTGGGGAATGGGGCATTTCCCCTCTGGGGGCGCTGGTGACTGGCTGGCTCAGGGAGCGGAGAATGGGTCCTTTCCCCTCTAGCGGCGCCATCTGCGATCCAGCCCCCGGGTCAGCAACTGGCTGATTTCTGGCCCGTCTCTTCAACCCATTCCTGTTCAGTGCAGGAGTCCGGTCCTGGTTTCTGCTCTGACCTGTGGCTGGGTGAAGCAGTTCAAAGAGGGGCGGTGGCCAAGTCACCCGTAGCCTGTGCAGCCCTCGGGGCGGGCTGCTTGGAAAACTGGGAGTGGCTTCCCCATTGCAACTGGACTGGGCTCGCTGCACCTGGAAACAGAGGGCGCTATGGAAGGACCTGTGCCCTAGGAGGGTCCCCTCCCCACCCAGCCCTGCCGGTGCCCCTCACTCCTGACCCGCAGCCCCCTGCCCCCCCCCAGCCCTGCCAGTGCCCCTCACTCCCGACCCACTGCCCCTGCCCCCCCCAGCCCTGCCGGTGCCCCTCACTCCGGACCCGCAGCCCCTGCTAGCCCAGCCCTGCCAGTGCCCCTCACTCCCGACCCGCAGCCCCTGCCCCCCCAGCCCTGCCGGTGCCCCTCACTCCCGACCTGCAGCCCCTGCTAGCCCAGCCCTGCCAGTGACCCGCAGCCCCTGCAGGGGTTAATGTTTCCAGGTTCCCTATTTCATGCCCAGCGAGTAAGTGACGTGGTTAAGAAAATCCAGAGCAGCCCTGGTCTCCCTTGTTCTCATTAAACTAATGGAAACCAGGCCAAGCGGGGGGGGGCGGGGCTGGGGCCAAACGTCGGGGCCCGGACCCAGCCGGAATCGCTATCCCAGTGTCTCGGCCGGCCGGGGCCCCTGGGGGTCTCAAAGGCCTTGTCCCCAGCTGGGGGGGGGGCAGTGCTGCCCTTGAACCCCACCGACCCCCCGGGGCCAGAGATCCCCACCCCCCTCCCCTGCCCGTTCTGCTCCCCACTCCACAGCTGCCCCCCGGCGTCTCGCCAAACCCCCCCCCCCCCCTCTCCCCCTCTGAACCCGAACCCGACCTGAGCCCCCCTCTCCTCCTCTGCCTGCCCCCACCCCACCCCCTTCCCCCACCCAGCCTGTCCCCAGCCTCTCCCCCCCACCCCCCCCCTGAGCCCCCCCCCCCTCTCACCAAACCCTGTCTAGTCAGGCCCCTCCCCCCCCGTTTCTCTTTCTGACCCCTCCCCAAATCCCTACTCCAGCCCCCACCACCAGGGTCTCTCACTTCCCCTCTCAGGCTCCCTTCCTGCCCCCCCCTCTAGCCCCCTCCCCAGCCTCTCTCCTCTGACTAACCCTCTCTAATCCAGTGGCCCCAAGCCCCCATTTCCCTGCAGCCCCCGAACCCTCCCCTCCCCCAGTTCCTTTACCGCCACCAGCTGATCGCACTCCCCCAGCCCTTCCCCATGTCTGTGTCCCATTGACGTGGGTCTGGCTCCGCTCTCCAATAGAAATAACACCCCTGAGAGCTGGACTCTGACCCGAGACTGCGGAGACCCCCCGCCCCCACCGGGCCGGGTTCCCAGCCCCCCCGCACCAGCCCGTCCGCCTCCCCAGGGTGTTAGAGAAAGAAACAAAAGGGGAAAGGAACCGAAAGGCCAAATCTCAGCCTCAGAATGTCACCTCCCAACGTAGGTCCTACGCGGCCAGCAGGGGGCAGAGTGACAAACTCTCCCTCCCCCCCACAGCCCTGTATGGAGTTATCAGCACCTGCACCTCCACAGTGCCCAATATACAGTACAGCCGCCCCTCCCCCCCCTCTACCCTCTGCTGCCCCCTAGTGCCCAATATCCCGCACAGCCGCCCCTTCCCCACCCCACCTCTGCTGCCCCCTAGTGCCCAATATACAGCACAGCCGCCCCTTCCCCACCCCCACCCTCTGCTGCCCCCTAGTTCCCATTATACAGCACAGCCGCCCCTTCCCCACCCCCACCCTCTGCTGCCCCTAGTGCCCATTATACAGTACAGTCGCCCCTTCCCCGCCCCCACCCTCTGCTGCCCCCTAGTGCCCATTATACAGTACAGCCGCCCCTTCCCCACCTCTACCTTCTGCTGCCCCCTAGTGCCCATTATACAGCACAGCCGCCCCTTCCCCGCCTCCACCCTCTGCTGCCCCCTCGTGCCCATTATACAGCACCGCCGCCCCTCCCCAACCCCACCCTCTGCTGCCCCTAGTGTCCATTATACAGTACAGCCACCCTCCCCACCCCACCCTCTGCTGCCCCCTAGTGCCCATTATACAGCACAGCCGCCCCTTCCCACCCCACCCTCTGCTGCCCCTAGTGCCCATTATACAGTACAGCCGCCCCTTCCCCGCCACACCCTCTGCTGCCCCCTAGTGCCCATTATACAGTACAGCCGCCCCTCCCCCCCCCCCACCCTCTGCTGCCCCCTAGTGCCCATTATACAGCACAGCCGCCCCTTCCCCACCCCACTCTCTGCTGCCCCTAGTGCCCATTATACAGCACAGCCGCCCCTTCCCGCCCCACCCTCTGCTGCCCCTAGTGCCCATTATGCAGTACAGCCGCCCTTTCCCACCCCACCCTCTGCTGCCCCTAGTGCCCATTATACAGCACAGCCGCCCTTCCCCACCCCGACCTTCTGCTGCCCCCTAGTGCCCATTATACAGCACAGCCGCCCTTCCCACCCCACCCTCTGCTGCCCCTAGTGCCCATTATACAGCACAGCCGCCCCTTCCCCACCCCACACCCTCTGATGCCCCTAATGCCAATTATACAGTACAGCCGCCCCTTCCCCCACCCCCACCCTCTGATGCCCCTAATGCCCATTATACAGTACAGCCGCCCCTTCCCCCACCCCCACCCTCTGCTGCCCCCTAGTGTCCATTATACAGTATAGCCACCCCTTCCCCACCCCCACCCTCTGCTGCCCCTAGTGCCCCTTATACAGTACAGCCGCCTTCCCCACCCCCACCCTGTGCTGCCCCTAGTGCCCATTATACAGTACAGCTGCCCTTCCTCCCCACCCTCTGCTGCCCCTAGTGCCTATTATACAGTACAGCCGCCTTCCCCACCCCACCCTGTGCTGCCCCCTAGTGCCCATTATACAGTACAGCTGCCCCTTCCCCTCCCCACCCTCTGCTGCCCCCTAGTGCCTATTATACAGTACAGCCGCCCCTTCCCCACCCCACACTCTGCTTCCCCAGGGCAAAGCTCCCAGCTGGAGACCAAAGGGTTGTGTGGAGGGCTGAAGACTGGGGCATTTGGAGACCCGGACCACTGGCTCTAAGGGGAGAGGGACAGAGCTAGGCCCAGCCAAGAGGGCATCAGGGTCTGCGTGGTTCCCGGGAGCCTTTATCCCAACCCTGGCCTCTGTGGGGGACCCAAGGTCCAGGCGACAAGGCGCCGCACGCAGCAGGGAGTGCGTCTGCCGTCACTGCCGATATCCCCTGCGTGTCCTGGGCCCACAAGGAGCCCAGCCGGGGTTCGTCTGGGCTGGATCAGCTGCGCGAAGCCCCGGAGAGGACAGGGGTGGCTGGTGCTAAAGGCCCTGTCTCAGAGTCGGGGGGGGGCATGGGGCTGCCTCTGCAGAGCCACGTGGGGCCTGCAGGGGCCCCGGCCCAGTGAAGGGGTCACTCCCAGGAGACCAGGGCCCAGCAGGGCCCAGTGCAGCCCTGTGGCTGTGCAACAGGGGCGAGGGTGATACTGGGGTTGGGAACGGGAGTTGTGGCTGCCATGGGATAGTCTGTGTGTCCCGTCCCCCCCGAATCCCTCAGGGTGGCTGCATGTCAGTGGGGCACAGGCGTGTGGGTCAGAGACTCTGCACGGTCCACCCACTTGAGCCAGACCCACCCCCTGCCTTCTGTCATACACAGAGCAGGGCTGCTGCCCTCCAGACGTGGGTGGCACAGACAGAAACCCCCTCTTCGTGGTCTCAAACACTAGTGCTCACTCCCATAAACCCAGCCTGCTCTTTCTTTCTCCTCCCCCTCCACCCTCATTGGCTCCTCTCCCCTTCATCACACCCCCTTGATTCACACCCCCTTGTTCTCCAACCCCACCCCCAGCCTCTGCCACTTCCTCATTTGTTGTTTTCAGGTTTCCCAGGCGAGTCCCCCAGGGGGTGGGGGAGAGCTGGGACCCTCCTCGCCCACTCTCCCTGGCCCCACGGGCCCTGGCAAGGCAGGGAGTGGGGGAAGGAAGGAGACTTCCTGGAGGATGAGGGACCGGGAGGGCAGTTGCCGGCTTGAGGACCTTCCCACCTGGCTGGCTCTGTCTCCTTCCCTTTCTTTCTGAACTTTCTCTCTCTCTCTCCCTCCCTCCATCCCTTGTGCTCCAGCTCGTCGGGGAAAACCCACCACGACAGATGACATCCGGACGGGGATGACGGGCGACAGGCGAGTTTTGGAGATGGTCTTCTCCGTCGGGTACCCAGGGACAACTTGTCCTCCCCGGGCAGGATGGGCCCCCACAGCCCGTCCCCCTAGTAGGATCACAGAGTCCCTTGGTGTTGGGGGTCCTGAGTTCCCAGCATCCCAATGTTCCCCCCAGCCTGCCTGGCCTCTCCCACTCCCCATCCCCTAGATCAGCCCCCTCCCTGCCTGGTTCCCCCACTCCTGTTCCCACTGACAGGCTGCTCAGCCCGGTCTCTCCCTCCCCCCACAGCCTGTTCTCCCAGATGGGATTGACCCCTCAGCCCTGGCTGCCCCCAGTTATCCCCTAAACCTGGTCTACCCCATCGATACCGCCCGCCCACTTGGTCTCCCCACTCCCCTCCAGGATACTGGTCTCCCCCCTCCCCTCCTAATGACCCCCCCAGCCTGCTAGCCCTCCCTCCTGGATGTGCCCCCCAGCCCAGTGTCCCCCGCTGTCCTCATCCCCCAGTCAGCCCCTCTCTGATCTCCTGTCTCCCCACTCCAGGTCTCACCCCCCCATCACCATGCGGCCGCGCCGGTTCTTCATCTTGGTGCAGGATTTCTCTGGGGGAGGTGGGGGGCAGGTGCCCCGGGGCAGCCTCCTGAGCCAGGCGGGCGAGCCCCCCTCCCCGGACTGCCCCTTCTGGGCCAAGCTGCTGGACACGGAGGCCATGGTGCAGGTGCCGGCCCGGGCTGCGCGAGAACTGAGCAAAGAGCAAGCCAGGATGCTGCAGGCCGTGACCAATGGGGATGAGCGACTGGAGCTCTTCAGGCAGGAGGGGCTGCTGGGCAGGCGGGGGGCCCTGCGCCTGGGGGACCGGGTCCGGGTCCAGATCACCTCGGCCTCTGGGGAGAAGGTCCGGGGTGTCCTGCGCTACCGAGGACCCATGGGAGACAGCAAGGAGCAGGCTGGAGTCATCTTCGGGGTGGAACTGGTGGTGAGTGAGGGGGGAGCCTCTAGGGGGCGCCAGCTCCAGTCAAGGACTGGCTAGACCGGGGGGTGGGGGATGGAACATGAGGTGTTACCCCTCTAGGGGGCGCCAGCTCTGATCCGGGCCTGGTGGGCTAAAGGGGGCAGGGGTGAGGACATGGGGCCTTTCCCTTCTAGGGGGCACCAAATCTGATCTGGCCTCACGGAGGGCGACAGTATCAGGCATCCATGTCAACCCCTCTATTCTGTTCCTCTCCAGGGATCAGCGGCTGGGAAGGGTTTCACCGACGGCTCCTTCAGAGGCCAGAAGTTCTTCTCCTGCCGGGAGAACTGCGGGGTTTTTGTGCCTGTGAGCCGGATTGAGCCAGAGGAGGGGTCCGAGTGCAGCCCCCTCATGGCTCCCCGGGGCAGCCGCCGGGCATGCACCAGGCTCCAGCTGGCTGCAGAGGACCCCCTCAAATCTCCACCCCTGGAGCTCGGCGATCGGGTCTTCTTCAAGATGGGTGACAGTGCCCCCATGGGCACTGTGGTTTTCTGCGACTATCTGCCGAAGAAGGAGATGACTGGGGTCTTTGTGGGGATCTTCCTGGTGAGAGGGCGTTGACCCCCAACTTTCAGGGTTGGGGCCATACAGCAAGAACCTTATTGAGAGGATCATAATTGGGGGCCCCTTTCCTGAACCCTTTTATTTTCCAGGATCAGCCCGTTGGCTCATGGGATGGCAAATTCAAAGACCAATCACTCTGCCACCTCCCCTCTCCAGAGTATGGGATCCTCCTGCCAATCACCAAAGTACATAAAGGTAGGACCTACAGTAAACAGTAGGGGCGGGAGGCCCTCTGGGCTCAGCTTCATTGTACAGGGCATTGGCCCTGGCCATGCTATGCGGACACTGATATAACAGCCTTTCTCAGCCAACAAGATGGCTGCCCTCATGGCCTTTCTCCCAGCGATGCAATGGGATATAATGACATCCCTTCCAGACCCTCCGACTAACTGTCTAAGATGGCCACCTCAATGGCAGTCACTTTCTGCCAGCCAAAATGGCCACCCCTAGCAGCGGCAATGCCTGTTGGCCAAGATGGTCACTGCAGTG
This sequence comes from Mauremys reevesii, assembly GCF_016161935.1. Lineage (NCBI taxonomy): Eukaryota > Metazoa > Chordata > Testudines > Geoemydidae > Mauremys > Mauremys reevesii. Next base: position 6,335,596 of record NC_052635.1, read on the forward strand.
CCAGTCAGTGCTCACTGGCCAAGTTGGCCTCCCCAGTGGTGGTCAGTGCCTGACAGCCAAGATGGCCAACCCAGTGGTGGTCAATACCTGATGGCCAAGATGGCCACCGAACAGGCCCCATCTGCTTAATGTCTGCCATGTTGTTTTGGTTCCTTTCCCTACAGAAAAGGCTGATGAAGGCCCCAAGACCTTGAGTGATGACTCCTCTCTAGGGCTCCTCAATGACCTCCCATCCCCCTCCTCCATTCGATACCCCCCCAGACCGGAATGGGAGTCCCCTCATGGCTCCCCCTCCTCCCTGTTGACGGGGGGCACCGAGGAGCGGGGGGAAGGGGAGGAAGGAGAGGAGGAGGAGCTGGCTTCACCCCCGCTGGAAATCAACTCTATGGTGGAGGTGCACGACCCCCCAATCTACGGGGTGATCCGCTGGACTGGGAAGCTGCCAGATGTGAGGGAGACCATTGCAGGGCTGGAGCTGGTGAGACAATGGCAGACATCTGGGGGGACAGACATGGGGGTTTATGGGACCCCAACCCTGTTCTGAGTGGGGTCACCCCCATGGGGCAGGGTATGGGACTCCCAGCCCATCTTTAGTGGGGTCAATCCATGGGAGGGCTATAGGGCCCCCCAGCTGCCTCCCTCCTGTGATCATCCCATGGGGGGGCTATGGGACCCCGGCCCTCTTGACACAGTCCCTGCCCCTCTCTCCAGGAGGAGCCGCTGCCCTCGGGCTGCACGGACGGGATCTACCGAGGGATGCGATACTTCCAGTGCCCACCTGGCAAGGCTCTCTTCGTCAAGCTACGCCACTGTCGGCCCGATGCCCGCTTTGGGGTGCCCCAGCCCCCCGAGAACCCCGTGCTGCGCTGCAACTCACTGGGTAGGACCCTTGGGGCCTGTGAGGGGAGAGACGGTAGCTGAGGGGGAAGGGTGGGGGGCATTTGAGGGGGATGGGGGACCATGCTCCAGGGGGATTGGGACAGAGCTGGGGGTGTGTGTTTTCCTGTAGGGAGGGGAGGGGAGGGGCGGGATAGGGATAGAGATCCCACTCCAGGTCTGCCTCCCCTCCCACAGCTTTCAGGGTCTATGCCAGCGAGCGGGTGCCAGAGGACACCCCCCCGGGGCTGGGTGAAGAGGGGGCTCAGCGCCTGATAGGCTGGAAGAAGGGGATCCAGGGCCATTGCAACTCCTGCTACCTCGACGCCACCCTCTTCTGGTGAGTGACTCCCCCCCACTCCCGGGGAGAACCCAGGAGTCCCGGTTCCCAGCCCCCACTGCCTGCCCACCAGCCAACCGACCGGCCTGCTGCTCTAACCACTAGCCCCCCTCCCCTCCCACAGCTGGGGAGAGAACCCAGGAGTCCTGGCTCCCAGCCCCCTGCTCTAACCACTAGCCCCCACTCCCCTCCCAGAGCCAGGGATAGAACCCAGGAGTTCTGACCTTTCCCGCCCCCACAGCATGTTTGCCTTCAGCTCCGTGCTGGACTCGCTGCTGCTGCGCCCCCCGGACAAGAACGACGGGGCAGCTTACGAGGAGACCCGGGACCTGCTGAGAACCGAGATCGTTAACCCCCTGCGCAAGTGCGGGCACGAGGGGGGTCTCTGTGGGTGGGGGGATCTATGGAGGCATGTGGGGGGGGGTTGGGGATGAAAGGGGGTCTCTCCAGGTGGCAGGGGGGTTTCTGGGGATGATGGGTCTATAGAGGGATGCAGGGGGTCTCTAGGGGCGAGGGGTCTATGGCGGGGTGCGGGGGGTCTCTAGGGATGAAGGGAGGGTCTCTCCGGGGCAGTGGTTCTCTGGGGTGGGGTCTATGAAGGGATGAGGGGGTCTCTGGAGGATGGGGTTTCTCCAGGGGTAAGGGGTCTCTGTGGGTGAGGTGTTTGGGGGTGGGAGGAAGGGAGGGGTGTCTCTGGGAGAGGCTGGGGGTGTGACAGATTCTGTCCAGGGAGAGGGAGTCTCAGGGGGAGGGGACTGAGGGGGGGTATGTGGGCAGATTGCCAGCGGGGTAACCCCCCACCCCCCTCTCCCCAGACATGGCTACGTCTGCGCCACCAAGGTGATGTCCCTGCGGCGGGTGCTGGAGGCGGCTGGACACTCCCCGGGCTTCACCAGCGAGGAGAAAGGTGGGGGGGGGCTGGGGGAGAGGAAAGGGGGAGGCGAAGCAGGGGTTCAGGGAAGGGGGCAGGGGTGGCAAGGGAGGGGCAGGGAGATGGGACAAGAGGTTGGGGTGCAGAGGAGGGGATGTGGGAAGGGGCTGCAGGGGAGGTTTAGGCGTGCAGGGGGAAGGGATGGAGGGGGCTGGGGTGCAGGGGGTCCCCGCTCTCACCCATGCGCCCCCCCTCCCACCCCCAGACCCCGAGGAGTTCCTCACCCTGCTGTTCCGGGTGCTGAAGGTGGAGCCCCTCTTTAAGATCCGGTAAGACCCCCCCAGCACCCCCATTCCTCTGTCTGGCCAGCTCCTCCCGCTCCCCATCTGCCTGCCTGGAAGGGTCTCCTCCTCCACCCCTCCCCTTCTGCTGCCCCCGCCAAGCTTCCACCTCCTCCACCACTGTCTGCCAAACACCCCCACCCCACTACCCCCTTTCCCACATGCCTGCCCCCTACTCCCCAACTTATCCTCCTACAATTCCCCAAAGTCCCCTCCCAACCCCCCTTCCCCACACCCTCTCCATCTCCCCACTACACATTCCCCTGCTGCTCCTCCTCTGCCCCCTCCCGACACCCCCAGCTCCCCCCTTTCCCCTCCACTCCCCCGCTCTCTGCCCTCCACTAACCCCATCTCTCTCTCCCCCCGCCCAGGTCGGCGGACAAGGACCCCCAGGGCTGCATCTTTTACCAGATCTTCATGGAGGGGAGTGCAGGGGGGGCGGGGCGGGGGGTCCCCACAGTGCAGCAGCTGCTGGAGGGGTCACTGGCTGCTGGTGACCTCAAGTTCACTGAGGTGAGAGGCGGGGGACGGGGGGGAGGAGCTGGGTGCTGGGTGGAGGCTGGAGCCCCGATCCCCCCTCCCTGCCCCCCCCACTAACCCCCTCTTGCCCCTACCCCCCGCCAGGCCCCCTCCTGCCTCATCCTGCAGATGCCCCGCAATGGCAAAGACTACAAGGCCTTCGCCACCATCCTGCCTAGCCTGGAGCTGGACCTTACTGACCTGCTGGCGGCCAGGCAGGGGGGGTCAGGGGGAGGGCTGGGGGAGGGGTAGCAAGAGGGGGTACAGCCTGGAGCTGGGGGGGGGGGGGCAGGAGATGTGAGGAAGGTGGCAAGATGGGGGTGAGTGGTGGACAGAAGGAGGTGGGGGCCAGTGAGGAGGGGGGAGGCTGCGGGGAAGGGGAGGGGTCAGCAAGGAGGAGGGGGCAGGAGCACGAGAGGGTTGGGGGCAGAAGGAGGTGGGGGCAGCTGGGGGTCAGAAGGAGGGGGTGGGAGGAGCATGGGAGGTGCAGGAGGGGCAGGGGCAGGAAGAGGTGGGGAGGTAGGCGGAGGGGAGGCAGAAGGAGGTAATGGGGAGGGGCACAGAAAGATGGACGGAGGGACAGTGGCAGGGAGGGGAGAGGCAGAAAGAGGTGGGGAGGGGGCAGAAGGCAGTGGTGGGGATGGCACAGGAGGTGGCGGAGGAGGGGCAGGCGGCAGATGGGGGTGTTGGGGAGAGGGTAGTGGGAGGGGACAGGGACGTGGTGGGGGAGGGGAAGCAGTGCGGAGGGGAGTTGGCCCTGGGGTGCCAGCGCTGTGACTGACCCCCCCCTCTGCTTTGGCAGCCCCCCGGGAGTGCTGCATCTGCCAGGCTCTGGCGCTGAGCGAATGCCCCCAGTGCTTCGGGGACCCCAGCATCGGGGCAGGGAGCACCCGTCAGTACTGCGCTATCTGCTGCCAGCAGGTACCGCCCGCCGGCCACCAGGGGGAGACACGGAGATGGGGATGGGGGGAGCGCTGGGGGAGGGAGAGGGGGATGGAGGAGGCAGGGAGTATTGGGAGCGGGGGAGGTAGAGGGAGGTGTGTGTGGGGGGGGTTCTGGGACATGCTGTTCCCGTAATCATCCCCTCCCCCCACTCAGGTTCACCGTCACCGCGCCCGGCGCGCCCACCGCCCCCGCGCCCTGCGCCTACCCCCAGAGCTGGAGCACCTGCCGCCCCCACCAGGCCCCCCGCCCCGCCAGACTATGCAGCTCTACGCCGCCCTCTGCATCCACACCAGCCACTACGTGGCCTTCGCCCGCCACGGTCCACGCCGCGGCCAATGGCTCTTCTTTGACAGCATGGCCGACCGCCAGGGTGAGCTGTGCGCCGGCCCTTTAAGGGGGGCAGGAGGGAGGTGTCTGCAGGGGACGTGGCTGGGGGCTGCCCCTGGTGGGCACCCCAGAAATTGCAGCAGGGAGACTCCCGTCTTCCTTCCCTCTTTCCAGCTATTTTCTCTCTCCATTTTCTCCTTCCCTCTTTTCTTTCTTTTCTCTCCTTTCCGTCCCTGTCTCCATTTTCCTCCAGCTCTTCCGTCTTTTCCTTCTCTCACTTTCTCCTTCCTCCTTTTCTTCCATTCTCACCAATCTCCCCTTTTCCTTCCCTCTTTCTATCTGTTTCTCCTTCCTGCTTTCCTCCACCTCCTTCTTTGCTCTCTTCTCCTTCCCTCTTTCTCTCCATTTGCTCCTTCTCTTTTCAACTTCTTCCTTTTCTTTCTCCCACTTCCCTTTCCTCCTCTCTCTCCATTTTCTCCTTTTCATGTTCTTTTCTGTCTCATTTCTTCCCCCTCCCTCCTTATGAGCCCCTCTTCCTTTTCTCTTCTCTCTCTCATTTCTCTTTCCCATTCCCCCCTCTCCCCTTTATATTCTTCTCTCCATTTTCTCCTTCCCGCTCTTCCCTTTTCTGTCTTCTCTCCACTTTCTCCTTTTTTCTGTTTTACACTTGTCTTTCCCCTTCACTTTCCCCTTCTCTCTCTCCTTTTTCTTTTTGCCCAATTTCTCCTCCTTTGTATCCATTCTTCTCGTCACTTTTTCCTTCCCTCTCTTTCTAGCTTCGGTCACTCCTTATTTCTCCCTCTTTTGTTCCCAGTCGTTTTTCCTCTCTCTCCTTTTTCTCGTCTTCTCTCTCCATTTCTCCATTCTCCTCTTCCCATTTTCCATTCCCATTTTCTTTATCCATTTCTCCTCTCCCTTCTTTCTCTGTTAATTTTCTCATTCCCTTCTTCCTCTTTCTATTTTCTTGTTCCCATCTTCTCCCCCTTTCCATACCTTTCCTCCCGCCACTATTTTATTTATTCTTTTTCTCTCCTTTTTCTCCTTCTCTCTTTCCCTCTCTCCTTTTTAACCCCGTCCTTCCCCCTCCTTCCTTTCCAGGTGGCCAGAATGGCTTCAACATCCCGCGGGTCACACCTTGCCCGGAGGTGGCTGACTACCTGGAGATGAGCCCGGAGGAGCTCCAGGTGCTGGACCCCAAGTCCCTGCCCCCCTGTGCCCGACGCCTGCTCTGCGATGCCTACATGTGCCTCTACCACAGCCCCACCCTGGGGCTCTACAAATAGTCTCTCCCCTGGGGTGGAGGGATACGGCGACTGAGGAGAGGGCAACGGGGCTGCTGCCCAATGAGGGGACTTTATTTGCACCATGAATGCACCTGTGCCTTTAAGAAGCGGCTGGAAACTACTTGGACCTATAGCTCAACCTTGGTATCCTTATGCCCCCTAAAAGGGCTGGATCAGAGCTGGTGCCTCCTGGAGGGGAAAGGTCCTGTGTCCCATTCCCCACCCCCTGAGCCAGCCAGTCCCACATCCTGGGGCCGGATTGGAGCTGGCGCCCCCTAGAGGGGAAAGGCCCCATGTCCCATTCCCCACCCCCTGAGCCAGCCAGTCCCCCATCCTGGGGCCAGATGGGAGCTGGCGCCCCCTAGAGGGGAAAGGCCCCATGTCCCATTCCCCACCCCCTGAGCCAGCCAGTCCCCCATCCTGGGGCCAGATGGGAGCTGGCGCCCCCTAGAGGGGAAAGGCCCCATGTCCCATTCCCCACCCCCTGAGCCAGCCAGTCCCCCATCCTGGGGCCAGATGGGAGCTGGCGCCCCCTAGAGGGGAAAGGCCCCATGTCCCATTCCCCACCCCCTGAGCCAGCCAGTCCCCCATCCTGGGGCCAGATGGGAGCTGGCGCCAGGAGACGAGAAAGGACCTGTGACCTATTCACCGACCTACATGCAGGTGGTCGAGAGCAAGCACATGAGCTCTGAGCTTTTCTACACCCTGCTGGGGGGCATCATAAGAGGGCCTGAACTCACGGGTCTTCGGGGCTGTCCCTGGGCCCCACTTCTTCTGCTGCTTCCCCCCACCCATTCCCCCCGCCCCCCATGGCCAGTAGGTGGTGATGGCCCCTTTGTGACACTGCCATTAAAAGCGGACAGGACTGAAAAATCCCACTGCCGCGGGCCTCAACCAAACCAGATTTAAGACTCATCCTTTGCAAACCTGCCTGAGTAAACTGGTGACTTATGGTATCATGGCGCCAAGGAGAACCGGACCTCCCCGGTCTTTATCTCAGCAGCTGGGCTCCACTGCCACTTTGCTGTAGAGGCTTGCTGCACCGAGCAGCCGCTGGAGACATCCTGGAGGGCTTCCAGGAGAGATGGGGGGCTGCGTGATCATCCCTGGACAAGGCCAGAGCTTGGCTGGAATCCGGGGTGCAATTCTGGGCCCCAGCCGTTCCAGAAGGAGGGATTTAAAGTGGAGCAGGTGCCGAGAAGGGATGACCAGGGGAACAGAGAGTCGGGCTGACGGGAGGGGAGTGAAAGAGCTGGGCTTGTTTAGTCTAGGAAAGAGCCGGCCGAGAGGGGATCTGTCTGCCGTCTATAAATACATCAGGCCGGGGGCGGTCTAAATACCAGGGAGGGTGAAGAGCTATTGAAGCTAAATGACAATGTTGGCATGAGAACAAATGGCTGCAAACGGGCCATTAACCAACTCCAGCTGGAAAGTAGGAGGAGGGTTCTCACCACCAGAAGGGTGAGGTGCTGGAATGGCCTCCAATAGGAGGTGTGGGGGCAAATAAGTAGATTTAAGGCTGAGCTAGGCAAATGCATGAGCGCGATTGTGTGACGGGGAAGGAGCCTTGGAGCCAATTGTCCTCTGTTCCTAATGGTCATGCTTCAGGGTTCCAGCCAGCCACCGGTAGGGGTCAGGAAGGGATTTCCCACCCAGTGTATGCTGGGAAGTTATTTTTGAATCACCTTCCTCGGAAGCCCCAGGGATGGCCCCTTCTGGAGAGGGGCCATTGGACAGGGAGGGCAGAGGTCTGAGGTGGCTCTGAGTATCCTCTCTCTCAGGTGCTCGTCTGGCTGGTTCTTGCTCATAGGCCTGGAGTCTCGCTGGTTGCCATACGTGGTCCAGGGAAGCAATTTTCCCTCAGCGGAGCTTGGCAGGGACCTGGGGGAGGTCTGCCTCCCTCTGCACCATGTGGGTGCGGGTCACTTGCCAAGATTAGCTGGATTCCAGCAGGTGGGCGTGGGCATTGGGCACTAATTGGAGAAGTGGGGGATTAAACTCCGGCTCTGGGTAGACAAGCCCGAAGAGCGACCTGACTTTGCGCCGATTCTGTTCCCAGAGTGGATTGCGATTCCCCCGAGCTACTAGCTTCCCTGGCCCTTAGTGATGAGGAGGGTCGCAAGGAGCGTCAGGAAGTTCATTATCCCCTGACAGATTGCTCCTGCCACCCCTCAAAAGGCCTCTGTGTCATGCCCAGGGTTTGGGTGGTCAGGGCTGGTGCCAGAGAGATCCCAGACCTTAGGTTGGGGGTCTAAGAGCGATATCCTGATCTGGGGACCAGGATCAGGGGCAAAAGCTGGTGGCAAAGCCCAGGTACCGATGCTAGGGGGCGGGACTGGAGTTGCCATTTCAGGCCCGGGCTGAGGTCAGCAGACTGAACCGAAAGATGGGCCCATCTCTGGCTGGCTTCCTTGCACAGCCACTTTCTGGAACGCCTCCTGGGTTCAAATAGAGCATCTGGGCCAATCAGGGACCAGGAGGAAGCTGTCACTCGGTCCGGCCTTCCAAGGCGGTACTTCCTGTGGTGGTGATCTTCCAGGGGAGGGTGCCCGTGGCCTGGTGGTGTCAGCCACCCCTGCAGAACCTCACCCCTGAGCCTGCCGCTCTCCTAGAGCCGAGCCCCAAGGAAATCCTTCTGGGTGGCCTGGCAAGGGTGGGACCTGGCTGTGCCAGCCCGATATGTGAGGAAGGTGCTAGTGGCACCTCATCGGATGGGAGGGGAGCAGTGGCCCCACCCAGGGGAAAGATGGAGCGCGGGCCAGCCGATCACCGCCAGAAGGCTGCGGAGGGGAGGGGATTGTGTAACCATCCATCCTTCCCACCCCGAGAAGACTTGCAGGAGCAGTGGGGAGCAGATGGGATGGGGGAGGGCAGGAGCTGGGGGAGGGGTTGGGGAGAGCAAAGGGCTGCTGCAGCTGGGGAGGGATCAGGAGAGCCCAGAGTGGGGCAGGCCTGCCCAGAGGATTCAGTGGGCCTGGAGCAAAGCAATTTCAGGGGCCTCTTCCATAAAAAAAAGTTGCAACACTATAGAATACTATATTCTCATGGGGGCCCCTGTGGGGCCCGGGGCCTGGCACAAATTGCCCCACTTGCCCCCCCCCCCCCCCCCCCGGGCAGCCCTGGAGTGGGGAGGTAAGTAGGGCTTGGGGTGGAGGGTGGTGTGGGGAGCAGGTATATATAGACTCAGGGCAGTGTGGTGGGGTGGGACGAAGTGGCCATTTTCTGTACCATTTGTATGAAGCCGGTGCATGCCTCAGTTTCTCTCTGCACATTGCCTTGCTGGCCGGTGGGTGTACACCGGTTAATGCTGCTCCTGGCACAGGAAGTGGGGGTGTCCCCTCGCTGTCTGGGGGTCAGCAAAGAACAGCTTGGAACCAACCCAGCTTCCAGAGAGGGAGCAAGATTCCCCAAGGACTGAACGATTGACGTCTGGTAGTGGGAAACCCCAGAAGGCGGAATGTGGGGACTGAGCTGGGGACCAAAGGGGAAAAGGCTCTGGGCGGCCGGGGTGGGAGGGTCTGAGCTGGGTCTAAGGGTGAAGAGACAAAGAGACGGACCTAGCGGGGGAGTCCATGGCCACTGGTTTGGCTCATTGAACAGACTCAACCAGGGATGGACCACGTCTCAACCTCTCTCTCTCTTTCCTAGCCCAAGCGCTTGCCAATGCCGTGGGCTGGGAAAAGGCTGCATGTGGTCACCAGAAATACCTGCCTGGCTCAGTTGGTCCACTGCCAGGAGCCCTGGAGAGATGGGGATTGCCAGTGCCGAAGAGTCTTGGAGGCCTCTATGGGTCTGTGTGGGTTCTTGGGCCCAGCACACTACATTTCCCACATATTTGGTTTCAACCCGCTTTCCTCCCCGGCCGTCTCACAGAGATACCAGCTCAAGGGCCTTTCATAGGTCCCTGCCGCTTTCCTTCTTCCTCTTCCATTTCCCCCCCTTCTATAGCCCCCAAAGTGAAAGAAAGGAGAAAAGCAAGGAAACTCAATGCCAAGAACTTGGTGAACGCTGAATTAAATCAATGCTTTATTCAGGATTGACAAATGCATTGTGTTTCTGCCACAGGTTCCACCCCAAAATGATCCCAAAGCAGAATTCAGGCTGCAGGAGGATTTGATTTTTATCGTTAAATGTCAGTAAACGTTGATTTCACGATAATAATCAAAATCAACAGCTAGGCAAGGTAAGGAAAATGCTGTTTGAGTAATTACTAGAATTTGATTTAAGGCCATTTACACTGTATATTTGGCCATGTGCTGTTGACAATTTGTGTTTTACTGGCCATAAAGCTTTAACTTTTTGAATCTCAATATCCACTATCATTAAATAATTATTGTCTGTCCTCCTCCATTGTCTGATCCCACACAATTTCCCACAACTGTGAAAATGTAAATAGATATTTAAAAAAAAAAGGTTAAAGGCTATAATTCTGCATAACTGTGAAAATTGAAATTTATCAAAATGGAAGAAAACGCTTAAAAACAAACATTGATCGTATCTGTCGAGATTTGAAAAAAGTGTAAAACTCGAATTCTGCCACACCTAGCCATAATCATGAGAGACTGAGAGGAGAATTAATTAAATCATCTGCATTGGGAAAACCGCTCAGGAGAGGCAGATGAGCCAGGTGGGCAGGCGGGTAGGAAGGCACGGGGAAACCGTGAGCATGGATTTCGAGGGACTGATTTCATCCCACAAATTTCTAGGAGGCCAACGCGACACTCAACCCAAGAGGCTCTGGCTAGGCAGACACCCATGGGATGGTCACGGCATCGTCTGCGGCTTTGTCTCCAAGAGGCTCAGGAGGATGAAGGCAGAGGGAGGGAGGAGGGTCGGGTGGGGTCGTGGCACAAGAGGACAGGCTCCCGGCCCAGGCTGAGGAGGTTCTGCCATACAGAGAAGCTCTGCTTGGGTCTCACAGTCACCTGCAGCGTCTCCTCATTCTCCAGGGCTTCAGTCCAGTCCTCCTCCTGCTTTGTCTGGGCTGGGCCGCCAGGGAGAACTGGGCCTGGGCGATGAGGCCTGTGGTGGTGATGGTTTCGAAAGAGCTGGTGGTGGCCACATCCCAGCTGCGCCTGATGCTGGACATCTCCTGCTTGGTGGAAGCCACCTTCTCAGTCTGGGTGATGGATACGTCAGACGTGTTGCCTTGATGCAGTCGCAGCTGTGGATGGAGATGCCCCTGGTGAGGGTCAGGAGCCCCCTCGGCAGGCAGCTGAGCAGGTTGGGGTGGGTGTATAAGATTCCCCTTGTAAGGCTTGGGTGGGTCCTCACATTGGCTCCCCACTTCTCGTCCACCATGACCAGTGTCTTGTGGGAGTCAATGCAGAGGTAGCAAAGGCCCTGGCAGCGCTTAGGGTGAATGGGGTTGGGGGAGAGCTGGTGGGGCTGGCTCAAGTCCTTCGTGGACAGGATGACGCCCTGCTCCAGGCTGTAGATATAGAAGGTGTGGCGTGGTAGCGTACGAAGTGGTCTGCCTAGCAGAGCAGCGGCCCGACAGAGGCGCCCTGGTCTGTGCTCAGGTCCTCCACCACCCGGAAGGAGTTGCCCCAGATGCTGTAGACCTTGGAGTCCGTCTGATAGCCCAGGTAGTGCTCGCTGAGCCCATGCAAGGGGTCCAGGCTGTGAAGCTGGACCTACTGCCCTTCGCTGAGGCAGTTGGTGGTGAGGTAGCAGCTGAGGTCGTCCTTAGGGACCAGCCTGGCCTTGGGGTGCTGGGCCTGGGGCAGACACAGAGGTGGGGGGAGGCAGAGTCAGCAAGGGGAGGAGCCCCATGGCCCCATGGAGATGGGGGTGGGCCCCCTGGCCTAGGGCTGGAGGGACGGCTCAGTGGCCCCAGAGGGGACTCCGGAGTGACTCCCCCTGGGCTGTGGACAAAGGCCAGATCAAAAGTTGCTCTGAGCTCCCCAGCCCCAGCAGCTGCCGAAAGGAAAGCAGAAGGAACCCACAATGCATCAGGGTTCTCCCTAGAGGGGGAAATAGGGGTAGTGGGGCAGAGCTGGTCAATAGTGAAGCTCCTGCCATGGGACGAAGGCGGCCAGGCCATCCTGGTGAGGCACAAAACAAGACCAAGGAACCCTGAGAAATGAACTAGGGCATCCGAGGGTGGTCATGGGTTTCAGAGACCCCTGAAATCTCAGCGTCCCGAAGAGCTACCGTTGGTGATCCGGGGAGGGGGGGGTCAACCGGAAGAGGCGTGGCATCTATCAGAAGAGGCGGGGCCTTTAAATCACCAGCGGAGGGGACTCCTGGCTGCTGCCGCTACCCCGGGCCCCGGCCTCTGGCAGAGCTTTAAAGGGCCCGGGGCTGGGGCTGTGGTAGCAGCAGCTGGGAGCCCCTGGCCCTTTAAATCACCGCCAGAGCCCTGCCGCCGCTACCTCCGGGCTCCAGCAGCGGGGCTCAGGTGGCGATTTAAAGGGCCCCAGAGGGTAGCGGCAGTGGGAGCCCTGGCCCCTTTAAATCGCCACCCGAGCCCCGCCACCCCTTCCCCAGGGCTCCAGCAGCAGGCCTCTGGCAGCAATTTGAAGAGCCCAGGGCTCCAGCCGCTGCTGGAAGCCCCAGGCCCTTTAAATTGCCACCGGGGAAGCCGATCCGCCTCTGTCCGGAGCACCGGCTCTTGCTGGTACACCGTAACAGGGCGAACCGGCTTACTTTCACCTCTGCCTCAAGGCCATTGATAGTCCTGTAGACCCCTCGGTTCGTCATGTTTTCAGAGAAAAATGTCTGTTTTGGAGGGAGTAGCCCCAGTGGGGACGGGGAGAGAAGAAACGGGGCACAGGGCCGAGGGCATGTCCATGGGCTTTCTGGCCCAAGAGTTGGGAGGTATCATGAGCTGGGTTGCCCAACCATGCGGGAGAGAAGGGTCAGGGTCTCTGGCGACGGAGCTATTTTGGCCTCGTCTCAACGGCCTGGAGAGAATAAAGTGGTAGCGGTGAATTATGTCTACTGCAGGAGTCCCCAGGCAAGATCACTGCCCTGCTGCGCTAGGTGCTGTACATACACATTGTGAGAGAAAGGCCCTGTCCCGAAGAGCTTACAGTCTACGTAGACCAGCCAGAGGGGAAACTGAGTCACACACACAGGGGAAGTGACTTGCCCAAGGTCTTGCCTGGCAGCAGAGCCAGGTCTAGAAGCCTGGTGTCCTGATTGCCAGCCCAGAGCTCTACTCACTAGACAACACTGCAGGCCCCTTGAGAGAAATTGGGGGCCATGGTTCATTATGTTTGCTGGGATCCCACCCTCCCCCATTTTGCCCCAGTTACAGATCTTTTGGGGATCCTCTGAGCTTGGGGCCCTGGTACAATTGCTTCCCCTTTGTCCCCCTCTCGTCAGTCCTACGTGGGGCCCGTATCTTACAAACTCTGCCTTTCTCACACCCCTTCCACTCCAATCTCCAAGCCCGGCCCCAGGACACTGTGTTTACACAATTTCTTTCTTCTTCCCTGCCGGTCTTGCAACATCTGTTGCGTCACTTACGCCACTTCCCAGCTCGGGAAGGGTGACACTAGAGACGCCTGCTGGAGCAGCGGCCGTGTCTCTGAACCCCGGTGGGCTTCTGGGTCTTTCACTCTCTGCAACCCCCGATGTTTCCTGGCAGATCCACGAGTTTCTGGTTGTAAATTCTCCCTGACGTACGACAGGAGAGCAGGAAAGGAGCATCTCGCCACAGCTAAGCTGTCTCACGCAGGGACCAGCCAGTCAGGGCAGTGCCTGGCCATTGTCCTATAATCCTTCCCCTCCCCGACCCCTGTCCTCTCCTTGCTGTCTCCCTCAGGGTCTGAGGCTCAATGGCCAGGATCGTCCCACGGAAAGACGCTCCCGGCACTGGCATCTTCCGGAAGAGGCATGGAGACTTCGTGGTCCGCTCTGACCTGGGCTGCTACATGCGGACAGAGCGTCTGGAGACTGGACGCTGCATCGAGATCCGGGGCCTGCACCCCTCGTGCCAGGGTGGGGATCACTACCTGGGCTCTGAGAGGGACCCCGATATCTACGTCATCAAGGGTGACTCCTACCGGGTGGTACAGGACCTGAGCACAGATGAAGGAGCTCGAGTCTACGAGCTGCATCCCAATTGCCGTGGCGGGGACCACTACATGAAACGCGCCGACTTCTTCTTCATCCTCTTCTTTGGCCAGGGGGTTGTGCGTGGTGTGTGCGATTTAAGCACAGACTCCGGGGGTGAAGACATCCCCCTCCATCCCCAGTGCTGCCTGGGGCTATATTACTTTGGCATTGGGAGCTACTGGGCATTGGTCACGGTGGACCAAAGATGGGGAGCTCAGTTCCACCTCTACAAGAGTTTTATCAACGCCAACTTGGCTGCAGTCTACTCCATCCACCCTGACTTGGTGAGTTTCCTTCCTGGGGGGCTGGCCCTAACCAGGGGCCCCTCCTTCAGCGGGTGGGAGTGCATCAAAACTCTCTCCAATGACTCGGACACCCCCATCACCTGGACTCACGTCGTGGCCCGGAAGGTGGGTTTTGCCAAGGAGAAGGTGGCCAGCGTCGGGCGCAACTGGAACGTGGGGGCTTCTGCCTCACTCGGGGCCGGGGAGCTAACGGCGGCTGTCGTCAAGGCCCAGTTCTCCCTCTCGGCCCAGTACGGCGGGAGCAGTGTCAAGACGGAGAAGGAGGACTGGACTGAAGCCCGGGAGGAAGAGGAGACCTTCCAGGCTACCCTGGAGCCCAAACAGAGCCTCTACGTGTGGCAGTACCGCCTTGGCCTGGGCCAGGAGCCCATCTTGTTCTGTCGGGACATCAAGTTCACCAAAGACCCCACCCCGCCTGCCACCATCCCGCTGCCCCAGTTTTAAGACTATCTTGAGGTGGCCCAACCAGCGTTGGCCAGGACCTTCTTGTGCATCCACGTGGTACATCATCATCCTCTAGCAGTTGTTGGGTCACAGCTAGGCTCAGCTACCCAAGGTGGGTCTTTTAGCTCATGCACTAAGATCACAAGCTTCAATCCCTGATGCTGGTAACTCACCGAGGGGCGCAGTGGTTACACGGCTTGAGCTTCTTTGACGTGCTCTTGTGTTAATGTCTGGAAATCAGGATGTGGCTGGAGAGTCCAATGGTATTAGCTAGTAATAGGAAGGCTGTTGTGGGGCTGAGTCGTCCTGGATTCAGTCCCTGGCTGGGAGCAACTGTCTTCCATGAGTCTTTGGGTGGGTCAAATTAGGGAAACTGACGTATCAAGCGATTGAAGGGTGAAAGTGATTTAGGCACCTCAGTCCCACTAAAAGCTTCCATGTGACCAAGTCACTGCTAAAAATGGGGTTTGGCCCCTGAATCACTTTGAAAAATTTGCCCCTCACTTTGCCCCTCTGGGCAATGGGGACAGTAGCATTTCTGTACGGCACAGGGCGTAGTGAGAATTGCAGGCACGATTGGGTGTCCATTTTCTGCATTTGCCGAGGCACCTGTTAGAGTTTAAATCTAGCAAAGTAGATTTGCCGGTTGGATAAATATATTCCATAGTGAACTGGAATTGAATGAGGATAAAGCCTGGTTTGTTGAGTCCAGGCAGCTTACTTATTCGAATGCTAGGTTCTGCTATTTCCCAGATTGGGGCACTTGCTTATCCTTAACTAATCAACATGTTTATTAATTCACCAAGGGCCACACAGGTCATGGTAAATCGCTAGATTTAGAAATCACGGTCAGATACCCAGTATGGACTGAACCCAAAATACATGTGCAGTCAAATGAAACAGACTAGCATTGGGCCCAGCTGTTGGAGACTGATCCATAAGATTTCTTTCGACATTTACTTCTAATAATCAGTCACCAGTTCTGTAGTATTTCTGCTACGTTTATCACCCTCCCAGGAGTCCAGCGACTCTTGTCTTAAGGGACTTTGAGGCCATGTGATCACCATGGTCCCATCTGGCTTGGAAACCCTGCTCTGGGAATGCCTTGGTGGGAAAGGCACTAATTTAAGTGATCAAAAGCAATTGCCTGATATTAAATTTCCCTCTGGCCAACTGACTTGGCTTTATAAAGGTTTATCCACATACTGGTAAAAATCTAAACTACCAATTCTTGGGTCTGTCACCAGGAAGAGGCTGGGCTCATCAGGGAATTTGCAGGTCCCAGTTTTTAAAGGCCACAAGAGACCCAGTCTCTGAAATGAAATCTCATTGCGCCTTCTCAGCCCTGGGAACTCTCCAGTAGAGGGCGTCATTCCACACGGCTGGTCTGTGTTGGTAGCACTTCTGCAGCTCCCTTTGTGGATTCTTCTGCTGAAGCCCTATCACCTTAGAGGAAGGGCGAGTAGGACAATTGGGGGTGAGCTATCTCTGGGATCCCACAGGGCATCCTCGGTTTTATACATCCTGATTTAAGGGCCATTGGAAACCACTCGGCTTCTGATTTCTACTGGACACTTGCTTCATGACCATCAGACTTTGCTTGTTTGCAGTGTAGATGAGACCATAAGAACGGCCATGCTGGGTCAGACCAATGGTCTATCTAGCCCAGGATCCTGTCTTCCAACAGTGGCCAATGCCAGGTGCTTCAGAGGGAATGAACAGAACAGGGAATGTTTGGTCCCAGGACATGAGAAAGACAAGGCGGGTCAGGTAATGACTTTTATTGGACCAGCGTCTTTTGATGAAAGGACCAAGTTCTGCCCCAGCTCTGTGGAGCTCGAAAGCTTGTCTCTCTCATGGACAGAAGCTGGTCCAAAAAAAGGTATCAGCTCACCCACCGTGTCTCTCCCTCTCTCAGCCTTTAGCTGATTTCCTCTGCTGCTTCCATCTACGTCCAGTAGATGGTGATGGTGTCCAACAGATATCTTTGATTCTTTCCTCGGAGGGTTTTTAAGCTGTATTGATTTCAGGGACTGTATTTCTCTGTATTCACCCCAGCTATGAGTTGGGATCCCCAGCTATGAGTTGGGATCCTCTCCAGGATTTTAAGCACTGTCTGATGCTTCGCTGATTTCAATTCTTTTTCCTTCTCGCACCCAACGAACCCGCTAACCTCTAGGGTGCAACAGTCCTTCTGAAAGCAAACACAATCCATTATAGTTCCCCTAAACATAGTGGGCTTTTGGCTAGTTCTAATAGCTTTGCTTTCATGCCTTTAAACCGGCAACATTCACGTGGAGGTGGATGATCTGATGCAGACCAACACACAGCTCCTAATTGGGGGGTGGAAGATAACGGAGGAGCAAAACAGATTATCCATGGGATATTTTCCCTAGATTCAGCCATCCTGCTCTTCCAGGACAGTCTTCCAACTTTAGCTGAGCCGAGGTGTCACAAGGTTAATGGTAGTTTTCTTATGGTCACTAGTTTCCAGCTGGAGTTCAGAACTAGCCTATTTTGGGGGGATCGGAGGGGAACAGCTTTTCTGCCCTTTGAGGACTGAGAAGAACTAATTATTATTAGTCACATATTCTAGGCATATTTCTAACAGGATGGTAACCCAAACTGTGAGACCTTCAGATCCTAATGTGGTTCATACAAGTGACTGGCTCAGTACTGGATAACTGGCTTATCTGAGGTCTGCACTAGCTGATTTAATGGTCCCTTTAAATCCCTGGATATGAGCACCACTATGGACTATTTCCCGCTACCTGAAACCTGCATATGGGCCTTTAACGTCCAAATTCATGGGAGAAATGTCAGCAATTTGTCAGCCGTGAATTAAAATAAACATAAAGGAACTTTGCACATTAACAAAGTGTTGTTTGGTTTTGCCACCATCCCCTTGTTTATGTTTTTTGTGTGGATTTTTTTTTAAAGGTAAGAACTGGGAATGAAAGAGGAAACAAAAGGGATTGGCAGTGAGGTGTAGAGGACTGGAGTGAGGGTCCCGACTCCTGGTTCTATCCCCAGCTCTGGGAGAGGAGTGGAGTCTAGTGGTTAGAGCAGCAGGGTTAGGAGCCAGGACTCCTGGGTTCCATTCCAGCTCTGGGAGGGGAGTGAGATCTAGTGAATTGTTCCCCAGCTGCCCCACCCCAGAGCTGGCTGCATTTCAGTGGGTGGGTGAACACTTCCCTGCTGATAGTCTACAAAGCTTGGCAGTAGAAACGTGTCCATCTCACTGAGACCCCTTTGGGGCAGTTCACAAAGGGTTAAGAGAGGGCAGGGCAGGGCTGGGGGAGGGATGAATGGAGGTTTATAGATGACCCCGCCCCCAGGAAGCTGGAAGCCACTGGCTGTATCAGGTGCATAGGACAGGTGATTGGGACGCAGGACACAGCTCTGCCACTGAGTTGCTATAAGACCTTGGGTAAGTCCCTTTGCCTCTCTGCCTCAGTTTCCCCCTCACCCTGTGTCTGTTCAGACTGTGAGCTCTTCAGAGGCCACGACTGTCTGTGCAGCACCCGGCACAACGGGGGCCTGATCTCCGCGGAGGGGCTCAGAAAATATGAGTCAGCCACACCTGGCGGGGGGAGGCTGGAAGCCTCAGACTTTCCTCCTATTCATACAAAGAGTCAGCTGCACAAACCCACTTCCCCGGCCAGGGCGCCCCCGCCCCTGCCTCGCCCTGTGTCACAACCTGGAATTTCCCAGCTGGGCCGGGCAGGGGTGGAAGGGGACCTCTAAGGGGGTGAGGAGAGCAGTGACAGCCAGAGAGGGTGAATGGGGCCGGATCGATAGAATGGACGGATGGCTAGAGAGATAGAGGGCTTGGGGATGGATAGACAGAGGGGCGGATGGATGGATAGATGGGGAGATGGATAGATACATAAAGCAGGGGTCCCCAACGTCCTGGCCGGTGGTCGAGCATCTGCCGAAATTCGGCGGCATTTCAGCGGCGACACCTCTGGATGATGCCACTTGCCGCCGACAAGCGACGCCATCGAGTTCGGTGGCATTTCGGCGGATGCTCGATCGCCGCCACGGTCCTTCATCTGGCGGGCGCCAGACGAAAAGGTTGGGGACCACTGACATAAAGGATGGATGGAAGGATAAAGAAGCATACGGATGGATAGACAGGGGGATGGACGGACAGACAGAGGGGTTTGGGGATGGATGAACAGGCAGGCAGAGGCACAGCCAGCCATGGGGCCAGTGTGCAGAGGCCAGTGGAGGGGGCACAGGGCACCAGGCAGGGCAGAGACTGGCAGAGGGGGCGCCTGGAACCGGGTGGGGTAGAGGCCAGAGGAGGGGGGGTGCTTGGCACCAGGCAGGGGCAGAGGCCAGCAGGGGGGGCGCCTGGCACGGGGGGGGGCAGAGGCTGGCGGGAGGGGGGCGCCTGGCACCAGGCCGGAAAGAGGCCGGCAGGGAGAGCGCCTGGCACCAGGTGGGGCAGAGGCCACCCAGAGGATTCAGGGGGCCTGGGGCAAAGCAATTTCAGGGGCCCTTCCATAAAAAAAAGTTGTAATACTATAGAATACTGTATTCTCGTGGGGGCCTGGGGCAAATTGCCCCACTTGCCCCCCCGGGTGGCCTCTTGGGGGCAGAGGCTGGCAGGGGGGGCGCCTGGCACCGGGTGGGGTAGAGGCCAGAGAAGGGGGCATCTGGCCCCGGGTGGGGGATGGAGGTGGGGTGTCGCCTGGCACCAGGCGGGGTGGAGGCTGGCGGGGGCGCCTGGCATGGGGCACCTGGCACTGGATGGGACCGGAGGCTGGTGGGAGAGGGGCGCCTGGCACGGGGGGCAGAGGCCGGCTGGGGGGGGCGGAGGGCGGCGGGGGGGGAGCCTGGCACCGGACAGGAGCGGAGGCCGGTGGGGGGGCTCGCCTAGCACGGGGGGGGCAGAGGCCAGCGGGGGGGGCGCCTGGCACGCGTGGGGGGGGGGGCGGAGGGCGGCAGACACAAGGGCCGGGGGAAGTGAAACTGCGCAACAGCTGGAGCCTCCCCGGGCTGCTCGGGGCCCCGCGGGGAGGAGCCGCCGTCAGCGCTTCCGCCTCGCTGCGTCGCCCGCAGCCTGGCAGGGGCAGCCCGGACCCGGGCTATGGTGAGTGGAGCCTGGTGGGGGGCGGGTGTCTGGGAGCCAGGACTCGGGGGTCTGTGCGCGGCTGGGAGGGAGTCAGGACACCTGGGTTCTAGCCCCGGCTCTGGGAGGGAAGTGGCATCCAGGGGGCAGGGAGGGGGCTGGGAGTCAGGACTCCTGGGCGCTATCCCCAGCCTCAGGAGGGGAGGGGGGTCTAGGGCGGTGGTTCTTAACCTTTACTGCCGCCTGCACCTCTTTGGGTCTCAAACTATGTTCTCGCCCCCTTCAATCTAGGTCTATTTTTGTTTGTATATTACAGTAATCCTTAAAAATGTGTAATGTTAATAACTACATGGGTTTGATGAAACAAAGTAGTTGTACTTACATGCCTGTGCTTAATTTGTGTTTTGGATGATTTACTTTCTAAGAAAATCTGGCATGTCCAGCACCCCCAGAAAGGGCCTCTCACACCCCCAGGGGGTGCAGGCACCCCAGGTTAAGAACCACTAGTCTAGGGGATAGAGTGCTGGGAGCCAGGACTCCTGGGTTCTATCCCTGGTTCTCCTGTAGGCCTGCTGGCTCACCTTGGGCAAATCCCTTCCCCTTTGGATGACTCAATTTTCCCATCTGTACAATGGGGAAGACGATCCTGACCCTCTTCGTGAGGTGCTGTGGAAGAGCCAGGGATTACTGGTCACACACCAAACTTGTATCCCCTTGATGGACTCTGGTATCATTTATCATGAGCCATTATATATTATTTATAATTCACTAGTTACTATTTATAATTGTTATTATGCATTGTATATTAAATCAAACATTTTGATTATTCCATTTATTTAGTCAGATTGGTTCTATATTTATAATTAATTAGTTACCATTTATAATTCAACGTTATTATGAACTGTATATTTATTGTGAATATTATAAGATGTTTATTATGAGCAATTATTTATGTCATTAATTACTATTCATTGTTATTGTGTATTGTATATTTATTATTGATTATGAATGAGCATATATTTTATAGTTCATTAATTACTATATATAATACATTTTTATGATTTGTATATTAATATGATTATTTATTTTAGATTGATTATACATTATTTGTAATTCATTGGTATTATGTACTGTAGATTAATTATTGATTGATTTTGGTTGATTGTAGTTTATTTACAGTTCATTAGTTACTGTTAGTATTAGTACTATTAGTTATAGTATACTATAATTTATCGTTACATATTGTATGTTAATTATTATTGTATATTTATGATCAATTATATATAATTTGGAATACATAATTTAGTATTATCTTGCAGTATTAACTTATAACATCTCATCTATTAATTATTATCTATTTTTTGTTAGCAGTGCTCAAAGACCCAAGCCAGCACTACAGAAACGTTTGAAACTCAGGTAGGAGGACGTCTGCGTGGTGATTCTGACCCGGGTTAAACCCCCACTTGTAGTTGGTTCCCAGAATGGCTGATTTGGGTCAGCTGGGAACCATCTGGAGCATTAAATGAAGATCAGAGCATTTACACTGGAGTCGCTGGGCTGGATTAAAGCTTGATCCCGATGTAGCTTGTGTCCAGATGTAATCAGCTGGGGCGGGGTGGGGGGAATATTTACCAATACCCCAGTGCAATCTCTAGTGTGGATGCGCTTATACCAGTAGAAATGTGCTTCCACCAATGTTTATTCCCCTTCCCGTCTGGGAATAGTTGGTTTGCTGCTCGGGTCGGGCATTCAGACTACGCAGGTGGCAGATCAGCGGGGGCACATCTTCGTGGCGGAGATAGCCCGGGGGTGGGCACTTGCCTCAGCCCAGCACATTGTGGGAGCCAGAGTCTGTGTCCCTGGGACTTCTGGGGGCGTTTCCCATGATCCTTTGTGCTGCACCAAGCTGCTCCCAGTGCATTGTGGGAGCCCTCTTGGGGAGTTATGGGACGGCACTGCAAGACTAGGGGGTAGCCTGCGTTGCCAATGCAAAATCTAGGCCCCCCCTCCCCACCCGCCAGCCAGGTCACCTCACCTGCCTCTCCCCCGTCGCCTGCCCGCCCAGCGCCCGCATGGCCCACCACCCTCACCCTGTGAATTAACGATGACCAAGAATTAACCCCTCCCCCCGTGGCTGTCCAGGCAGGCCGAGGTGGGCACCGTGGCGCCAGGTGGTGCCATGGAGACGGGCGCCGTGGCGACGGGGGCGCTGGACGAGTTTGCAGTCCCCGCGGAGGCCCGGGCAGCCGTCATGGAGCAGCGGCCGCGCATCGAGCGGCTCTTCGGCGTGGGGCTCAACGTGCTGGGGGTGCTGGGCGCCGGGCAGGGCCCGTCCCGCGCCCCAGGGGGCGCCGGGCAGATCTGGCTGCAGCTGCAGGGCCCTCAGCACGACCTGCAGAGAGCAAAGGTAATGGGGGGGCTGCTGGGTTCTCCCCAAACACCCCCACGTCCCCCTCCCCCGAGATACCTCCATCGCCCCCCACGCCAGACACTCTCCGTCCCCCACCCCCATCACCCCGTCCCTGCCCCCAACCCCCGACACACCCATCCCCATACACCCCCATCTCCCCCGTTCCTCCCCGACATACCTCCATCTCCCCAGGCCTGCCACCTCCCCACCCCATCACCCCATCCCCCAACCCCGACACACCCATCCCCATACACCCCCATCTCCCACGCCCCATCCCCGACATACCTCCATCGCCCCACGCCAGCCACTCCCGTCCCCACCCCCAGCACCCCATCCCTGTCCCCAACCCCGACACCCATCCCCATACACACCCCCCATCTACCCCCACGTCCCCATCCCCCGACATACCTCCATCGCCCCCCACGCCAGCCACTCCCCGTCCCCCACCCCCATCACCCATCCCTGCCCTCAACCCCGACACACCCATCCCCATACACCCCCATCTCCCCACGTCCCCTCCCCGAGATACCTCCATCTCCCCCACGCCAGCCACTCCCGTCCCCACCCCATCACCCCATCCCTGTCCCCAACCCCGACACACCCATCCCCATACACACCCCATCTCCCCACGCCCCTCCCCGACATACCTCCATCTCCCCACGCCAGCCACTCCCTGTCCCCAACCCCGACACACCCATCCCCATACACACCCCATCTCCCCACGTCCCCCTCCCCGACATACCTCCATCGCCCCTCATGCCAGCCACTCCCGTCCCCACCCCCATCACCCCATCCCTGCCCTCAACCCCGACACACCCATCCCCATACACACCCCCATCTCCCCACATCCCCTCCCCGACATACCTCCATCGCCCCACGCCAGCCACTCCCCATCCCCACCCCATCACCCCATCCCTGTCCCCAACCCCGACACACCCATCCCCATACACACCCCCATCTCCCCACCTCCCCTCCCCGACATACCTCCATCGCCCCACGCCAGCCACTCCCGTCCCCACCCCCATCACCCCATCCCTGTCCCCAACCCCAACACACCCATCCCCATACACACCCCATCTCCCCACGTCCCTCCCCGACATACCTCCATCGCCCCACGCCAGCCACTCCCGCCCCCACCCCATCACCCCATCCCTGTCCCCATCCCCATACACACCCCCATCTCCCCACGTCCCCCTCCCCGAGATACCTCCATCTCCCCAGGCCTGCCACCTCCCCACCCCGTCACCCCATCCCTCCCCAACCCCTGACACCTCCATCCATCTCCCCTCACCCCCATCCCCATGCTTCTGTCCCACATCCCCAAACACCTACCCATCCCCTGACACCCCCATTCATTCCCCAACCCCAGACATACACCCCCATCCCCATAAACACACCCCCATCCTCAGACACTTCCCCATGCCCCCAACACACACACACATCCTCCCACACACCCCTTAACTCATGCCCTTCATCCCCCCTTTAAGTATCTGTCACCATACACACACCTCTAGCTAGACAGGTATTCTTGATCCCCATACACCCCCTTCCATCCCTCCACCCTTCCATCCACCCCCTCCACCCATCCACCCACCCTATCCATCCATCTATCTATCCATCCATCCATGGCCCTTCACACCTGTCCATCCATCCATCCATCCATCCTTCCATCCACAGCCCTCTACCCATCCATTCACCCACCCTGTCCATCCATCTATCCATCCACCCACCCTTCCACACACCCTGTCCATCCATCCGTCTGTCCAGCCAAAACTCCTCTCCACCATTTCTAAGCTCTTTGTAAAATGGGCAACCTTTTCCAGCTTTTGTGCAGAAATATAAATCCACCCTCAGACTGTACAGCAGCAATGGTGAGTGTGCGTATAACCATAACACACTCACCCGGCGTGTGCATGTGTCCCAGCCCCGCCTGTGTAAATATATCACATGTGGATACTGACAACCATGGCCATCGATACTGATCACAAACCAGCAGGGGTGCAGAGCACAGCACAGCACGGTGTGTGTGTGTGTATGTATCACAACCGTGTGAGATAACACTAAAGGGGTCTAATACACACACAGCCCCCACCTCCCTTGTATGTGTTTCTATCACAACCCTGCATGCGGGTGTCACAATTCCAAAGGGATTCAGTCCCTAAGGAATTTAACACCCCCCTCCCCAGTGTGTGTGTGTCCCAACACCTTGTGAGTAGGTTTCACACCATCTTGTGTGTGACACCTCCGGGTGTAGCTCCGCCAACACCCCGTGTACAGTTCAACCTCATGACTCTGCTTCTCTCTGTGTTTACATTTGGTAGTTAACTCATATCGCCTAAACCTCCCCACACCTCTCTCCGCCCTGGGTGAATTTCGATATACCCTGCGACCTCTGGATTGTCGCTCACTCCCCGGGTTCTGCCCCAATTGTTCTAACATTGAGTCTCTGCGTCTTCACACCATTCCTTGCCTCTGAAATCGATTGATGAATTTTTAACCAGTATTTATGCAGCCTGGACCCCACCACAGTCAGTGGGGCCAGATCCCAGCTGGGGTCAATGGGCCGTAGCTCCATTGGAGTCAATGGGCCAGATCCCAGCTGGGGTCAATGGGCCGTAGCTCCCCTGGAGTCAATGGGGCCAGATCCCAGCTGGGGTCAATGGGCTGTAGCTCTATTGGAGTCAATGGGGCCAGATCCCAGCTGGGGTCAATGGGGCCAGATCCCAGCTAGGGTCAATGGGCCGTAGCACCATTGGACTGAATGAGTCATACCCCAGCTGGGGTCAATGGGCTGTAGCTCCATTGGAGTCAATTCGGCTAGATGCCAGCTGGGGTCAATGGGCCGTAGCTCCATTGGAGTCAATGGGGCCAGATCCCAGCTGGGGTCAATGGGCCGTAGCTGCACTGGAGTCAATGGGGCCAGATCCCAGCTGGGGTCAATGGGCTGTAGCTCCATTGGAGTCAATTCGGCTAGATGCCAGCTGGGGTCAATGGGCCGTAGCTCCATTGGAGTCAATGGGGCCAGATCCCAGCTGGGGTCAATGGGCCGTAGCTGCACTGGAGTCAATGGGGCCAGATCCCAGCTGGGGTCAATGAGGCCAGATCCCAACTAGGGTCAATGGGGGCAGATCCCAGCTGGGATCAATGGGCCATAGCTCCACTGGAGTCAATGGGGGCAGATCCCAGCTGGTGATCAATCAGCCGTCACTCCTTTGAAGTTGATGAGAACAGCTCCCCAGTCCAGTGACACTGATTCACAGCCCGTTGAGGATCTGGCCCTGTGTTTATATCCCATTGTCCTTCAGCGGCTCAAGAGCGTGGTACCAACCTCAGAGCAAACTTAGGAACCAGGCACGCAGCCCAAACTGGCTGGGAGTTCTGTGCTGAGATGTCACTAATCGATCCTCAAGTGTGAACTCCTCAGGCACTATCACAGCCTTAGCATGGAGTCCCAGACAGTCCCCCTCGGGTACCCCAATCTGTCTCAACACCAGGGGAGCCTACCGTTGTGCCAGATGGTCCCTCATCCCAGGAATCGCAGCAATATTCAGCTTCTTCCCCGCCACAAAGAACCGGTCGCTTACCTAGCTCAGTGACACCTTCGACCTAATGCCGAAGACAGCCCTTGTAGTCAGTCCTGTAATAGGCTCTATCCAGTTCTGTTACATAGGAAAAGGAAACAAGGGTAAAGCGGGTAACACAGACACACCAGTGAGTTCCAAGCTGAGGTATAAAAAGGAACAGACATTTCTATAATACGCCAGCTGTATATGTCCTCCAGGGCTAGCCCAGGCCAAGCACGGGAGATCTTTTGCTTGTGCTTAGTCCTCACCCCGCCACGTCTAAGCAGCATAAAGACACAGCTCCTCCTCGTTAGGGCTTTTTCCTCCTTTCCCCCTCTTCTGCTCTGAGCTAGAAACTCAGCCGACAGGAGGCACCGGCTTGCTCCATGGGGGGTGGGGGAGCAAAGGACAAAGTCTCGCAGCCTCTTTAATGTCCCGCGATTGTCTGGCGTTGCTGGGACGGGAGGTTGCTATTGGTGCCCAGCATTTTGCCCTAGTTCATGTCTTGCCCCTGCCCTCTTCATTTGACACCCGTTCGTGTCCCTGTCCTGGTGATTCACAGGGCAGATATGAGCCCCCGAGCAGGGATACCGGCGAGACTAACGCAGGTTTAATGATTTCACCAGGTAGGGATGCCAATTTGGGTTGGACGTATTCCTGGAGGTTTCATCACATCACATAATATTTCATCAAAGACTAATCTTTAATTCCTGGAAACTCCAGGACAATCCCGGAGGGCTGGCAAACTTATCCCCAACACTGACGCACAGGGGAGCCAGATGGGTGCCCACCCCCTATTTGTCAGTGTTCAGTTGAGGCCTGGGGCCCTTGGCACGAGCTGGCACCTGGTCTGCCAGTATCACTCCCTCTGGTTTATTCTGGAAGGCGAGAGGCCCTACAGGGAGCTGACCTGCCATAACGCTCCAGCACCCTAGGAAGTGATTGGATTTCAGGACACGCCCCTGGCTGATTTTGCTTTCGATTCCACCCCAAGCGGCAGGGAATTTTTCTTCTGCTGTGGGCGTGAAACCGACAGGGGGGAAATTGCAACCAAAATAACCATCTCCTCTCCCCACCCCCCGCCTAGTCACGCCCACACGCTGATCAGCTTTGCACACGGTGGTTTAGGAAGTACATGCAGCTGCAGAAGCCCAGGGCTGGGCTAGCAGGGGGCTGCGAGTCAGGAGTGAGGGGCACCTGCAGAGCTGGGGGTGCGGGTGGGGGCTGGGACAGCAGGGGGCTGTGGGTCAGGATTGAGGGGCATCATCACACACCCTTTGTAGCCATTATTAATTCTGATAAGGGCAACTAGTGGGGTGTATGGAGATAGATAGATAGATAGATAGAGGGGGTGGATGGGAATAGATAGGTAGGTAGGTAGATAGAGGGGGGTGGATGGGAATAGATAGATAGGTAGGTAGATAGAGGGGGTGGTTGGGGATAGATAGATAGATAGATAGAGGGGGTGGTTGGGGATAGATAGATAGATAGATAGATAGATAGATAGATAGAGGGGGTGGTTGGGGATGGATGGATAGGTAGGTAGATAGATAGATAGAGGGGGTGGATGGGAATACGTAGATAGATTAGATAGAGAGGGTGGATGGGGATAGATAGATAGATAGTTAGGGAGTGCATGGATTAGGGTGACCAGATGTCCCGATTTTATAGGGACAGTCCCGATTTTTGGGTCTTTTTCTTATATAAGCTCCTATTACCCCCCACCCCCTGTCCCGATTTGTCACATTTGCTGTCTGGTCACCCTAGCATGGCGCAAGGATGGATAGATCATAGAGATTTGTACGGATACAGTGATAGAGAGCGAGTGGGGGTTTGCATGAGGATAGGTAGATACATGTGATCATATAATTAAAACCTGTGTGGTGATGTATGCGTGGGAGGAGGCAGAGTTAAGATTACCCAGACCTCTGCAATTCTGGCATTTCCTAACTTTTGAGTGCTGGGTTTGCATCTTAAAAAAAATTCATTTAAATGCAGATTTTGTTTGTATACAAACATATAATTATGTATCAGGGCCCCATTGTGCCAGGTGCTGCACAGACCCCGACCGAGATCAGGGCCCTGTTGCGCAAGGTGTTGCACAGACAGTCTTTGCCTCAAAGAAAGCTCCAGACCAGCGCTGAGCAGTACAGGGCTCATGACACACAGTGAGAAGTTCTGATTCCAGCCAGCAGATGGCACATTCTTGGCAGCCGGTGTCCTAACCCTGTCCCTGTGTTGTGTCCTCCAGGAGTACATCAAGGGGCTCTGCAGCCCGGAGTTGAGCCAGGAAGTCTGCTACCCTAAGGACATGCAGTGCGTCTTTGTGGGAGCTCAAGGTCTCTTCCTGGACTGCCTCACTAAGGGGACCTCTGCCAACCTGGTCCTGCTCAGCCCGGGCTCCCTGCTGGTCTCAGGCCTAGCCGAGGCCTTCGTGATGGCCCAGAGCCGCATCCAGGAGTTCGTGGAGAAGTACCAGAAGACGCCCCGGCTACCGGAGGAGCAGGAGGCCCTGGTGAAGAAGGCCTTCCGGGAGCTGGTGGAGTCCCACGACGACAAGCATGCCATAGACCTTCTTATTCTGCCCACCCCGCTCAAGGAGGAGCTGCTCAGCCTAGTGCGGGACATCCAGCAAGAAGTTGGGGAATGGGAACCGAGGAATGTACTGTGGGTGCCACCGGCCATCAGTCAAGACCAGCCGCCGTGGTGGGAAGCCAAAGCGACAGGTGGGGCTAGGTCTCAGGGATGGCCCCAGGACTTCTTTGACCTCAGTAGACCTCCAGATCAGACCAGGCATCAGGACTCCAGGTCTGGCAACCCAGGCATTTCTCAGGACCAGGCAAAGCTGGGGGAGGAGGCCTCCGAGAGGCCAGTGCTTTACAAACGGTCGTCGAAGCCCATCCCAGGTTTGGACGCCAGCCAGCAGGCTCAAGACTTGATGTTTCCTGCCACCCAGGACAGGGTGAGAGAAGAGGAGGAAAGGGGGCCAGAGGAGAGCAGCCAGGAGGAGGAGGAGGAACTGTCGGCTGGGGCCCTGTCATCATCGTGGACAGAGAAGGAGTTCAAGATGAGGCTGAACTTCTTCAAGACTATGGGCTACGAGGAGCAGGTGGTGAAGAAGGTGCTGCTGGAATGTGGGGTGCAGGAAGCCCCCTCAAAAATCTTGGACAGGGTCCAGACGGAGCAGGCCTCCTTCTCCCAGCAGGAGCATGGCCCTGCACCCTTCCAGGAGTCCGGGGCAAGCAGGATGTCTTCTCCTCCTCCTCCTCCTCCGCCACCAGAGACGACCCAAGATGAACACGAATACCTGCTGGAGGTCATCAAGTCAGCAGCAGCCAACTGTGGCCACTCGCCCAGCGAGATCCCAGCTGAGATCTGGACAGGGGTCCCCTTGGCCGGCCTGCTGAGAAGGCTCAATGAGAAAGCCAGCCACCAACAGGAGGCCAGGGTTAAAACTAGGCTGGAGCACAGAGGCAGCTGCAGAGATGGAGAGCTGGCCCTCTCAAATGGCAAGGAGTCTCCCCAGGGTCAACATCACTGCGAACCAGGGAGGAAAGGCGGGTCTCCTATCCACAGGGGAGTCCGTGGCCCACCTCCCCTCCCAGAAGGCTCTGATTTCCCCATGGATGTGACCTCCGTAGCTTCCCCTGCATGGGCTTCCGAGGAGAGCCAGCCAGCTGAGGACGTGTACCCAGTGCCAGTGGGCCCAGTGCCGACGGTGACTGGAGCCCAGCGGTTCAAGGAAGCCATCCAGACACCCTTCAAGCTCATTTTGGCCAACACGCCAGGGAAAAAGAACCTAAGGAGGGTCATTATCGATGGCAGCAATGTAGCCATGGTGTAAGTAGCCTGTGTTGCTGCGTCTTGCTCTGAGACCTAGGGCATGGTGGGTGGTGAGCTCAGCTAAGAAACCAGGATGCTTGGTCAGCTGAATACCTGTTAATCCCATTGATTTAGGTCTTGCAACTTGTCCGCAGGTCTCAGTACACCTCAACTAGACCTCAAGATAGTAACTTTTCTTTTTGTAGGCCTCAAAACCAGACTGGGCCCCAGCATTTTATGGTTGACTTGTCCATAGACCTCAGGACCAGAGTAGGCCTGGAGAATCTAGGCTTGATGTGCCTTTAGGGCTCAATATGCCTTAGGAGCAGCTAAGCTCTTAAGACTGTAGGCTTGACTTTCCTGTAGGCCTCAAGACCCAAACAGGCCCCAAGACTCTAGGCTTCACTTTCCTACAGGCCTCAAGATCAGATCAGGCCCTAAATCTCTATGTTTGATCTGCGCCATAGGTCCCAAGAACAGACTAAGACCCTAGATTTGGCATTCCTGTAGGCCTCAAGACTCTAGGCTTGACTTGACCATAGACCTCAAAATCAACCTAGGCTGCAGGTTTCTGTGTTAGATTTTCCTGCCCTTAAGACCAATCTAGGCCCCAAGACCATAGGCTTGACTTGTCTGTAGGCCTCAGGGCCTAGTTTGCTCTTGAGGTCACCACAGGAATGTTGAGCTTAGAGTCCTGAGGGATAGTTTAGTTTTGAGGCCTATGCACAATCCAGTCTCAGGTTCTGGAGCCTGGTCTAATCTTGGAGCCTATGGGAACGTCAAGCCTTTGATCTTGGGGCTTCATCTGGATTTGAGCTCTCCTAAGGCCCTATGCTTGACTAGTCCGTAGGCATCAGTTGACTTCAAGACCAAACCAGCCCCAATTCCTCTCCCGCACCTGGCGTAGAGCTCAGAACTCTAGGGCTGCCCTATTGCATTGGCCCGTCTTCCCCTGTGCCCAACCCTGTACCAGGGGAACCCAGTGCCGGTGCCTCTGTGCCTCAACATCGCCTTCCATCCCTCCTGTAGGCACGGCTTACACCAGTTCTTCTCCTGCCGGGGCATTGCTCTGGCTGTGCAGTATTTCTGGGACCGTGGGCACCGGGAGGTGACGGTCTTTGTGCCGCAGTGGCGAATGGAGAAGGTTGCCAGGGTGGAAGGTAAGAAGGGAGGTGGGGTGATGATGGACCTTTACAGCCCTGTGTGACACTGTCCGGGCCTGCCCCCCAGGGCCCTTCACTATCCCACCAGGCTGGCCCCCTGGGGCCCCTTGCTACCCTACCATGAGCTCCCCCTGCCCCACCCCGGGCCCCTCGTTACCCCACACCACCCTGCTCCCTAGGGCTTGGTGCTCACCCACACAGACCCACCTCCTAAAGCCTCGCCCTGCCCCCCAGCCTCACCCCATTTCCCCTCCTCCCCCAGAGAAACATTTCCTGACCCAGCTGCAGGACCTGAGTCTGCTGTCTCTGACGCCTTCACGTCAAGTGGCCGGGAAGCGCATCACATCCTATGATGACAGGTAAACCTGGGGCTCCCTCCCTGCCCCCCTCCCAATCAGGGGAGCCCCCCCCCACCCTACGCTGCCCCTGCAGGAGGGGCCACCGATGTGGTGCTGTCTCAGCCCAGCTGGCAAAGAGCCGAGGGGCCAGGCCTCGGAGGCCCACCCCCACTGGGCTTTCCAAGCTGCGAGTTGCTACTACACCCGTCTGGTCACATGAGGAACGAAGGGGTGGCTGTGAAGCAGAAAGTCCCTGCGGCTGCAGCTGGGGGTTAATTGAAAGCTGAGCTCCAGAGGTGGGGATGAAATAGAAAAAGAAACAACCTCCCCCGCAGTGCTGTGGTGCCCCTCAATCCTTACCCACAGACCCCTGCTATCCCAGCTCTGGCCTCCGCCCCCCAGGCCTGTGGTGCCTCTCACTCGAGACCTGCAGCCCACTTAGAGCAGGCAGACAGGGATCCTTATGCCCACACTGCTTCCCTATGGGGGACTATGGTTCCACTCATGTTGTGCTGCTGCCACCTTGTGGTCAGTGTCGGGTACAGCTGGCATCTGGGACCCTGCTCTTAGCCTTGTCCTGGAGCTCAGAGCAGGGCCTGGGGTGCTGGGGTCTCACTCTGCCCCCTTCGGGTTAGGTTCATGCTCAGGCTGGCAGAGGAGACCAACGGGGTCATCGTCACCAATGACCAGCTCCGGGACCTCATGCAGGAGTCCAAGAAATGGATCAGAATCATCAAAGAGAGGTGAGGGGGCCAGGGAACGGGACTTGGAGCCCTTCCCCTCTAAGGGGAGCTGGTTCCCACCCAGCCCCCGGGCGGGGACTGGCTGGCTCACGGGGTGGGGAATGGGACACAGGTCCTTTCCCTTCCGGGGGCATCGGGTCTGAGCCAGGCCCAGGGTGGGGGAACTGGCAGGCTCAGCGGGGCGGGAATGGGATCTTGGGCCTTTCCCCTCTAGGGGGAGGCACCAGCTTCAACCTGGCCCCAGGGCAGGAAACCAGCTGGCTCAGGGGGACAGAGAAGGGAACACAGAGCCTGTTCCCCTCTAGGGGGTGCCAGGTCTGATCCCGAATGGGAGTCTGAACTTCTTCCTCACTCTCAGATTGCTGCAGTTCACCTTTGTGGGGAACATCTTCATGGTTCCAGATGACCCGCTGGGCCGAGAGGGTCCCACCTTGGATGAATTCCTGCAGAAACCCCTCAGGTACCTAGTCATGTGGGGAATCACCTCTCCCGGCCAAACCTCCTTCAGCTGGGGGGGGGGGGGGGTTTGATTGGCAGAAATGCCCCATGTGCCAAAATCCCTTTAAGGAGATGCTGATTCCTCCCCTTGAAGGCTGGCATTTTTGACTACCAAACGCCTGCCAGCCCCTGCTGGTCAGACTTGGGAACTGCATGCCTGTCCCACTGCCAACCATCTGGGGATCAGGGGGTGGCTGGGAGCTGATGCTAACTTTGCCTCAATGCTCCTCACAGCAGGCCGAAGCCTCCCACTTGTCACTCCTTTGCGGGGCGTGGGGGTCCCTTTCCCGCCCCCAGCCGGCCAGCCTCCCAGACGGAGGTGCTGCAGCTGCGGGACAGAAAGCCCCCCGGGGACCGGCGGCGGAGGAGACAGCCGCAGGAGGAAAAGGGAGAGGAGGAGGAGGTGGTACGGAAGCCGTGGGAGACTGAGCGGCTGAGGCAGGAGCTCCTGACAATCTTCATGGGTCAGGACCAGAAGGTGGACTTCGTCCTGCACAGAGAGCCCTGTAGCCGGGACCTGAACAAGCTCTCTGAAAACCTTCTGAGCCTCAACTTCTGAGATGCCCACGTCAGCCACTGTTGACCCCCTGGGGTCTACCCTCATTCTCCCACCAGCAGGGATCACACCCACCAAAATCCTAGCTGAACTTCATTACCAGCAGTAAGCTATTAACCTCCCACCTGGACCAGCTCTTTACGAGACAACCTTCCATGGTGCATCATGAACAAGGTCTGAACCAATGACCTTCAGGACCAAAATCATGGCCTTTGCCCCACATAACTCCACTGGCTGGTAGCAGCAGGAAGCTGTTATCCTCTCATGTGGACAAGCCCCCCACCAAGTCACCAGGAGGGCTTGAACTCACAGCTGTCAGTGCTAATAACCATTGACCTCAGCCAACTGAGCTGCAGGAGTAAGCCCATTAGCTGGTAGAAGTAGCAGGTTGTTATCCTGTGTGAACCAGAATGTTATATAGTAACTGGGTCACCAGCCAGGATTGAAGCCACAACGTTAAGTGCCAACATCACAGACGGAGCTAAAGGTGCAACTGTCATTGTCTGGTAGCAGTAGTAGATAGTTATCCTGTTCCGTCGACCACACACGTTGCAGGTGGGTTACTCGCCACGTCTCTCTCCACTCATTCCTCTGAGGTTGCGCCTGGCATCTGATCCAGGTACCCCACAGTTAGGACTTCGCCAAATGCTGAAGGACCATTTATAACTCATCTAGGGTGCCTTCCCAGAGAGAGACATCCAGCAGCCCTTCTCTGGCCTGGGGAGAGAGATTGCTGCAGC
This sequence comes from Mauremys reevesii, assembly GCF_016161935.1. NCBI lineage: Eukaryota > Metazoa > Chordata > Testudines > Geoemydidae > Mauremys > Mauremys reevesii. The sequence goes on from NC_052635.1 coordinate 6,368,827, forward strand.
CGTGGGAGAACCCACCCGAACTTGTCTCATCACCCATGATGGAGAAGGGACAGATCATGGTATATTTATTTTGGAAAACTGACCGCTATACCTGGAAGCTATGACCAAAGCCACCCATGGGAGAAGCGTTGGCTGATCCTTCTCCAAGCCAACCATTTGTGGTGGCAGTGGCAGCTTGAGGTTCACGAGACAACCTGGCAATGTCCTCCAGACTCAGCCAAGCTTGAGACTCAGAGCCGGGCAGACAGAATGCAAGTGGGTACGGTCTTCTTCATCCTTCGTTGCAATTGATGGATGAGGAGGAAGAGGGAGTTGATGAGGAAAGAAAGATTGGAGGAGCCCAAGGTTGGGTCCATACTTCTCCTCCTCTCACCTTGGCCTCTGCCCCCTCAGACCCAGTGAGCCTGTCACATCCCCACCCAGAGTCCGTTCCACCGCACCAGCCCAAGGAGATCTACAAGGCTCCTTGCAGCCATCGTAGGATACTGGCAAACATGTCCTCCTGCTGCTGCATGTAGATTTCCTGTTCCAGGGACCTGTAGGAAGTCCATAACTCCTGGCTTCCCCTCTGGTCTGTGCTGTAAGCCCACGATACATGGATGCTTCTCCAAGTCCATGCCCTACGCCCTAGATCTACCTCTGCCTGGCTCCAGTGTCAACGAAGCAGAATCTGTTCCAGGTGCCTCTGAGCCAGCGACGGGTGCATTGTGGACCTTAAAGCATGCGTCACTACGGCCTGAGCTCAAAGACGTCCTGGCTGTAGGGGGCTCAACATCTCCTTGCTAGAGCTTCTCTCCAAGCTTTGGCCACCATGCTTCCTCCTTGCTAGCCTGTCTCCTTCTGACCTTGGTCAGCTCGAGTCTTCTTCTCTCTGTCTCCTACCTCTTGCCCTCAGCCAGGCCAAAAATCCCACTCAGGAGAGAGTCCCCTTCTTTGCTCTACCCATCTTTCCTGGAGTCCCAGCTCCTTCAACATCCTATCCATGTACTCCCTACAAAGTCCTCCAAGATCTCATCCCCCGCCAGCCACACTCTCCCTAAGCCTCACCCCATCTCAGCTCCATGCTTGGAGATGATCTGACCCACTTGGCACATCTTTCGTCTTCCTGCAATCCATTGGCGTTCTTCTAGCCATGTCTCCTGCATTCCCATCCTCTAAGCCTTGTGTTCTCCACTTTTCTTATCTTGTCTCTATCTCACCAAAGCTGAGGGCTCGGCGGGTCATTACCCAGCCTTATCGACCTTTATACATTCAGCAGCTATTTATGTAAATATGTTTTTTTGATAATAACAATGATAAATAAATGGCGGGGCCCTGTGTGATAAAACTGCATTTTCGTCACCCCAAAGTTCAGAGACTCTGAGGTCGTGGGATACAATTCAGGGTAACCACTGCTCATTGCTCCCCTCCCAGAGCTGGGGATAGAACCCAGGAGTCCTGACTCCCTAATCTAGCACCGCAAACGTCAGACCACCCACATGTCCTGGATACTTCTATTTCAGTAAAAGCAGCAAAGAATCCTGTGGCACCTTATAGACTAACAGACGTTTAGGAGCATGAGCTTTCGTGGGTGAATACCCACTTCGTCGGATGCAAGTCCTATTTCTATTTCAGTGTAAACCTGGAGCAACACCACTGCAGTCAATGGGTGATTCCAGATGATGCCAGGGTGGAGGGTGGGGAGGGGGAGCTGAGATCTGAATCTAGCCCTGATCCCAATGCAGTCATGAGTGATTCTGGATTGACCCAGGGGGAGCTGAAACCACACCAGGATGGGGAACCTAGGGGGTCTGTTTGAGCCCCTCCCCTCCTCAGGAGACATGGGAGGGCACCAGCTCCCAGGACAAACCTAGTACCCTAGTCGCAGACAGGATATTCTCTGTGTCCCCAGAGAGCAAGGGCTCCCCATGCCCCCCTTGGCACATGGTTCCCACCCCACACCCTCCTGATGGGCCCTGTTTAGATGGGATGGAGATGCCTGAACACAGGGTGGAGGGTAAGGCAGCTAAATGGCCGGGTGATGGGATGGATGGAGGGGTGAGAATGGAGATGGAGGGGGAGAGAGGCAAATTATGTGTGTTGGGGTAGCTCAGTGAGGGGAAAGCAGTGGACGTGTTATTCCTTGACTTTAGCAAAGCTTTTGATGTGGACTCCCACAGTATTCTTGCCGGCAAGTTAAAGAAGTATGGGCTGGATGAATGGACTATAAGGTAGATAGAAAGCTGGCTAGACTGTTGGTCTCAACAGGTAGTGATGAAGGGCTCCATGTCTAGTTGGCAGCTGGTATCAAGTGGAGCACCCCAAGGGTCAATCCTGGGGCTGGTTTTGTTCAATATCTTCATTAATGATCTGGAGGATGGCGTGGGCTGCACCCTCAGCAAGTTTGCAGATGACACTAAACTGGGAGGAATGGTAGATACTGTGGAGGGTAGGGATAGGATACAGAGGGACCTAGACAAATGAGAGGATTGGGTCAAAAGAAACCTGATGAGGTTCAACAAGGACAAGTGCAGAGTCCTGCACTTAGGACGGAAGAATCCCATGCACTGCTACAGACTAGGGACTGAGTGGCTAGGCAGCAGTTCTGCAGAAAAGGACCTAGGCGTTACAGTGGAGGAGAAGCTGGATATGAGTCAGCAGTGTGCCCTTGTTGCCGAGAAGGCTAAGGGCATTTTGGGCTGTATAAGTAGGAGCATTGCCAGCAGATCGAGGGATGTGATCATTCCGCTCTATTAGACATTGGTGAGGCCTCATCTGGAGTACTGTGTCCAGTTTTGGGCCCCACACTACAAGAAGGATGTGAACAAATTGGAGAGTCCAGCAGAGGGCAACAAAAATGATTAGGGGGCTGGAGCACATGACTTATGAGGAGAGGCTGAGGGAACTGGGATTGTTTAGTCTGCAGAAGAGAAGAATGAGGGGGGATTTGATAGCTGCTTTCAACTACCTGAAAGGGGGTTCCAAAGAGGATGGATCTAGACTGTTCTCAGTGGTAGCAGATGACAGAAGAAGGAGTAATGGTCTCAAGTTGCAGAGGGGGAGGTTTAGGTTGGATATTAGGAAAAACTTTTTCACTGGGGGGGGAAGCACTGATATGGGTTACATAGGGAGGTGGTGGAATCTCCTTCCTTAGAGGTTTTTAAGGTCAGGCTTGACAAAGCCCAGGCTGGGATGATTTAGTTGGGAATTGGTCCTGCTTTGAGCAGGGGGTTGGACTAGATACCTCCTGAGGTCCCTTCCAACCCTGAGATTCTATGATTCTAGAATACCCGGACTGAGATCAGGGTCCGTGCCGGGCACTGCACAGACCCCAACTGAGATCAGGGTCCCCATTGTGCCAGGCACTGCACAGACCCTTCGTGAGAATCAGTCCCTGCGACAATGATCTTAGTCTCCCTAGACAATATGTGGGATCCTCACCCCATTTTACAGCCAGGGAAACCGAGTCACAGAGAAGAACATTCCAAATTGTGTTGAAGGTTTGCGATTGGCTCTGGTGCTGAACAAAGTCACAGGAACTGCAGCACTACTTCCCCTAGAGACGTACTTCCCCTAGAGAGTACTTCCCCTACTTCCCTGGCCTTCCCCAGATCCCACACGTCCCGAGTTCCCTGAGCTCCCACTGCCATGACCTCCCCCAAACTGATCCCTGGTCTCCTCCAGGCTGCCATCCCTGCCCACACACACACCTTCCATGGGTTCCTGCAGCTCAGTTGTCACCTGGGGGTCCCTGCTGGGCCAAACCCCATTTCTCCCCTGTACTCCCAGACCCTTTGTGACCTGGATAGCGCAGTGGTAGAACCTGTCCCGTGGGTGCAATACCTGCCTGGGACACTAGGGAAGCTCAAAGAAAGAAAAATGTGTTGCTGCCTTCAGGACTCCTGCGTTCTCTCCCTGTCTCTGGATAGCGAGTCGAGTCTAGTGGTTATGGGGGTGGGGCTGGGAGTCAGGTCTCTGGAATTCTATCCCCAGATCTGGGATGGGAGTGGGGTCTAGTGGTTAGATCAAAGGGCTGGCCGCCACAACTCTGTGTCCTCTCCTGCCACATTCTATGCCTCAATTTCCCCACCCTGGGAGGGAGCGGGGTGGGATCCCAAAGTCATCCCCAGACAGCCGCCGCCAGTGCAATAGAACATCATTTATTCAGCGACAACGTTAACCTTTCCCCTACTGCCAGCTTCCCTTCCCCAGTCAGACGTCAGCATCCCCTGAGTCTGACCAGGGCAGCGGGAGGTTGTCAGGTGACGCGGGGCTACGGGTCACCTTGAGGCAGCGGCAGAAGAGTATAGGCCGGTTCCCCAAGCCCAGGTGATACTGCCACCAGTAGAGCTTCTGCCGAGGCTGAAGAATGATCCGCAGCTCCTCTCCCTCTTCGGCCACGGCCTCCCACTCCTCCTGCTCCGTCCTGAGCCCCAGCCCGCCATAGGCAGGGGGCAGGGAGAACTGGGCCTGGAGCAAGGCCACTGAAAGGTCTGCAGGTGCCGGGGAACCAGCCGTGGAGAAGGTCCAGTTGGCCAATTTCTCTTCCATGCGTCCCACCTTCCGGGTTATCTCGTGGCTGCCGGGGAGCGGCCCGTCCGTCTCGTTCTGGATTAGCTTGATGCATTCCCATGCCCCGAAGGTGCCCCTGTGGACCAGGGAGAGGCCGCCGGGGAGGAAGCTGGCCACGTCCGCGTGGACGGGGAGGACCTCCTGGTGGCCCGAGCTAGAGAAGACCTGGCTGTATAGCCCCCGCTGCTCGTCCACACCCAGGAAAGCCAGGTGGGTAGCATCATGCGCATAGTAGTAGAGTCCATGGCAGGACGCAGGCTCCAGGGGCATCTCCTCTGCTTCGGCCCCCGTGGTCAGGTCAGCCACAGACAGAACCACGCCACGGGCCAGGAAGATGACGGAGAAGCGGCCGCCCCACGAGGCATAGTGGTCTCCGCCGCGGCACGTGGGGTGCAGGGGGAGGGCGTCGGGGCTGGGGGCGACACCCAGGTCCGTGGTTCGGTGGAACGTGTCCCCCCGGAGGATGCAGACGGAGGAGCCGGCAGCGTCGCTCACGTAGTGTTCCCCGCCCCGGCAGGCAGGGTGCAGGCCCCGGATCTCCACGGCCTCAGGGGAGTGGCACTCGGGCGCCTGGAGGAAGCAGCCCACGTCGGAGCGGACGACGAAGAAGCTGTGAGGGGTGGCAAAGACATCGGTGCCAGGGGAATGTGCCCGTGGGACGATCCCGGCCATGGGGGCTGAGAGCCTGCAGGACAGCAGAGGGGGAAAGTGAGAAGGGGGGATCCTGGGGAAGACCCTGCCAGGCGAGTCCAGCCAGATCCTGTGCGGGGGGAAGGGCACCACTGGCCAGGGCAGAGGGTGGGGAGAGAATCGGGTGGGCTGATGCCAAGACCGGCCAGGCCCCAGAAGGGGGGGTTGGGGAGAGGATGCGTGTGGGGGAGTCACACCAAGGGGGGGCAGGCCCTGGGTGTGTGGGAGCGGGAAGGAGGCCTGGGCCCCGGGTGGGGGTGTGGAAGCTGGCTCTGCAGCGGGCTCCCAGCAGCCCAGCGTGGCCTCTGCTCCCCCCACCCCAGAAGGGGGGACCCCCCCCAAGAGAGGCCCCACTTGCAGAGCCCCCCGGCAAGGGGCGATGGGGCAGCCCGCAAGGGGGCGGGGATGGTCCGCGGATCTCACCGGCGCTGGGAGTGGAGACGCGGCCGTGCGCCCCTCTCCAAGGCGCTGCGCTCCCGGCCCCTGCGCCCCTCCCCAAGGCGCTGCGCCTCACCCGGCGGGGAGCCCGGAGCCTTGCCCGGGGCGGAGATCCGCTCGGCCCGCCCCCGAACGGGATGTCGTAGCTAACGGGAGGGGAAGCGGCCGCCGGCTCCTCCCAACTGCACGGGGCGGGGCCGGGCTTCTGTCGGGGCGGGGCAGGACTCCGGGGTTCTCTCTCTGCCTTGCTGGGACAGGGGGTGATCTAGCGATTAGAGCTGGGGACCAGGACACCTGGGCCGGGGGCTTTAGGAAAGGGGGAAGCATTTTTGAATAGTTGACGGGCCCCCAGCAGGATGACTATATAATAAAAAAAAAAAAAAAAAAAAAAAAACAACATGGTGCTTGTAGCAGTTGAGTCTTTAGTCTTGGCGCACTTGGGGGTCCTTCACTGCTCAGGGGGTCACTGGTGGCTGGGAGAACCCACACTGAAGCCGCTGAACTGACAGAGCAAAGAAGACCCGCGCCGCAAGTGTGTCGGTGAAGACCCCGCCGCCAGGTGAGTAAAAATTAAAAAGGCACCTCTAGCAGGGAAGAGATTCTCTCCTTGCTCTGGGACCTGGGAGTGGGGTCTCGTGGGGGAATTGGGACCAGGACTCCTGGGTTTTTTCCCCTGCTATGCGGGGGGGGGGGGGATCCAGTGTTGGGGGGGGGGAGGGCGGGAGGCTGCCTGGGGTCTCTCCCTGGCTCTGGAAGTGAGTCATGCCGAGCTGGAATGCAGCTGGGAGGCAACTGGCCCAGATTCTGCCAGGCTTGCCCTGGATCTGCGGGCCCATCGAGCCTGGCCTGTGAGAGTGGCACCCCCTGGTGGTGAACTGTGGAGTAACCTCCTGCCCCCTTTCCTTATTGCTGGGCCATGCCCTGAGCTGCAGCGTTCCCCCGGCTCCCCACCCCGGCACACGGCTCCTCTGCCTTGCTGGCACTGATCCCCACGAACTTCCCATTGGCCCTTGAGCCTGTTAAATTCGTGTGGCAGCGGGTTCCACAGGTCATTCCTGTCCCCATGGCTCTCGGTCCCGTTCCTGCTGCCTGCTCCCCCCCGACCCCAGCTCTGTCCTGTGGTGATACCCGAATAACTCCATGCCGGGGGCTCAGGAGGGAGAGGATAGGACAGACACAGGGAGGGGGATGGGGAAGGCTCACTGGGGATTAGATGGGTTTACTGTCTGGGTACCTCCCCCTTACCTGCACCTTGTGTCCCCTGCCCCAAGCGCCATTATAGGGCAGCTCTGCCATGTGGGGGCACCATGCCCCAAGCAGCGCTCCTGACTGGCGGGGGAAGAGCAGCGAGTTCAGACTTGGTTCCGCAGTGGCTACCGTGGCCGGGAGTGGGCAGAAGCCAATCAGGGCCAAGTGGCCAGTTCAGGGGGAGCAGGATGTAACCGACTGGGGCTGAGCATTCTCCAGGTTGTGAGGGCCGGTGGCTGTGGCATGGGGCCTTTCTCCTCTAGGGGGCACCAACTCCCTCCCAGTCCCAGGGTGAGGGAATTGGTGGCTCAGGGAGGCGGGAATGGGACACGGGGCCTTTCCCCTCTAGGTGAACTGGGGGGACGGAAGTTAGAGAATTAAATCAAGGCAGCTCAACCTGCTGCTAGCACTTGCAGCCCTGTACAAAGACAATTATGATCGTCCCGGCTCTCTCCCGCTTTTTAATCTTTCTACAGACCCTGAACCAAGGAGAAACTCAAGGAAATTCCACCCTAGCAACCTGGGGAATGCTGAAAAAAAATCAATGATCTATCCAGGCTTGACAAATTCTTTGTGCTTCACCAGCAGATCCGACCCCAGAACGATCCCAAAGCAGAATTCAGGCTGCGGGTTATAGCGAGAGAAGACAGAGAGAACATGCCAGGAAATCACCTGTCCCAGGTGATGCAATTTGCAGAGAAGCTGGGGGAGGGGAAGCAGATGAGCTGGGTTTGCGAGCTGGGAGGAGCACGCCAGGAAGTGCTAAGTATGGATTTGAAGGGGCTGATTTTATCCCATTGATTTCCAGGAGGCCAATGCCTCCCCCCACCCACAGGTCAACAATAGCATCTTGGTGCTGGTGTTCTCCATCCTTACGAATGCTTAGGGGACCGGAGGCAGTGGGATGCGGTCGGGTGGGTTGTTTTCTTTGGTGAAGTGGACGTCCCTGCAGAACAAGACGGGCTTGTGGCCTATGCCGAGGTGGTACTGCCAGATGTAGAGGTTCTGCCTGCACTCCAGGTTCACCTGAATTGACTCCTTCTCAGGCTTCATTCCAGTCCTCCTGCTCCATGTGGACACTTCTCCCACCGTACTCGGCCCTGCAGGAGAACTGGAACTGGGTGATGAGCTTGGTGAGGGCTCCGGCCCCAAGGGACAGCTCAGCGGAGATTCTCCAATTGTGCTCGATCCTGGACATCTGCTGCTTGGTGTAGCCCACCTTGCAGGTGACCTTGTCAGCCCAGGTGATGGAGGAATCGGAGTCGTTGTGCAGGGTCTTGGTGCACTCCCAGCCGCTGGTTGAGGCGCCCTTGGTGAGGGTCCAACCCCCAGGGAAGAAATTGAGCATGTTGGGATGGATGGAGAAGTAGACTGGGGGGGCCGAGCTGCACATGTCATGTCCAGGTAGCACTGAGCCCCCCATTTCTCATCCACATGGATCAGGGGTGGGGCGACAGCGATGCTAAAATAACAGAGTCGCCTGTGGCATTCCAGCTGCAGGGGAGTGTCATCCCCTTTTTCAGCTGTGCTCAGGTCAAGGACCTGGCACATAACCCCCACTCTAGGGAGATGATGAAACAAAGAAACCAGCGTGTGTGTAGTGGTCCCCACCATGGCAGTTAGGATGCAGCTCATGGACCTCGGCCTCAGCGTCTGTGCTCAAGTCCTTCACCACCCGGTCAGAGTCGCCCTTGATGATGTAGATGTTGGATTGTTCATGGGCACCCAGGTAGTGACCCCCACCCTGGCACGCGGGGGGCAGTCTCCAGATCGTGATACCAGTCCCGCTTTTTGGATCCTTTCTCCGCAGGTAGCAGCCCGGCTTGGCACGGACGATGAAGAATCTGCCTTGGCCATGGAAGATGTCTGTGCCTGGGGCGTCCTTGTGAGGGAAACAATGGTCCATCAACAGGAGTCAAATCTTGAGGGAGGAGAAGGGAGGGCAGGACATTAGCTCATCTCATCGTTTGTGAATCTTTAATGCTTGAAGACCCGCTGGTTCCAACAGCGACCAGGCACCCAGGACAGGAGTTGGGCAGATCTGGGAGATGCCTGCAGTGAAGTCTCCTCGATGTGCCCCGCAGGCCTGTCTCCAGGGAGTGACGTTGTCCTGAGGGAGGGTGGGAGGGAGGGGAAAGCCCAGGGTCCTGCTCCGGGAGGTTCCTACTGCACACGGGCTCCCACTCAGCACCGTTGATCTATGTGACTGGGCCTTGTCTCCTCCGTCTCACCCCATAGTACGAAGGGCTGCCCTGTGTGGAGATAAAGAGGGGAGGGAATATCAACAGTGTCCTGACCTGTAACTTTGTGCCCAGCCAGGAGTCCGTGAATTGAGCTCCCAGGAAAACAACGGACCAAAGTATCCTCAGTCCCAACCTGCAGCCCCGCAGCTATCCCAACCCAGGCTCAGCTCTCCCACCCCCAGCTCTGCTGGTGCCCCTCAGTCCGAACCCGCAGCCCCCTGCTAACCCAGCCCTGGGGGTCCCCCACCCCAGGTTCCAGCTGACAGTCCCACCTGGTAGATGCTCTTGGCCAATGACAGCCCCGCTTGGGGACAGGAGTGAGCTCCCGGGCCGTACCGAGATGACCCTAGGGACCCTAGGGAAGAGCAAAACCAACCTTGCAATATTCTGGGTGTAAAAGCTGCAGGGAGCTGTTTATTAGAATCCAGAATCATAGAACTACAGACCTAGAGTCATAGAATATCAGGGCTGGAAAGGACCTCAGGAGGTATCTAGTCCAACCCCCTGCTCAAAGCAGGACCAACCCCAACTACACCACCTCCCGAGGTAACCCATTCCAGTGCTTCACCACCCTCCTAGTGAAAGAGGGATTCCTAATATCCAACCTAGACATAGAATCCTAGAAGATTAGGGTTGGAAGAGACCTCAGGGGCCATTACCTTTCCAGCAGGGCTGGATTAACGTTTTGTGTGCCCGGCTCCAGACATATCTGGGCCCCCATGGGGCATGATTGTAAAAGCCAGGAGATCGACACGGGAGTTGTCTTTGACACAGCACACAGCGCCACAGGTTTTATTTACGGTATTTACATGTTTAAATTGCAGATGGAGGCAGGGTAGCGGCAGTGGCAGCCCTAGGGCGAGAAGAATGCAGGCACTGGTGCATATCAACTACATGCTAAAAGAAAAAAAATTGAACAGGAAACACAGTGCGTAAAAGCAGCTAACAAAAGTCAAAGCTGGTCAGAACCCAGCCATGTGCTGCTCCCCCTGAAAGGGAACCATCGCACTAGCTCACCCCTCCCATTTCTCATCTCAGCGACTGGGACTTGGATGAGATTTTTGTATGAATTTGGGGAGAATTAAAAAAAAACAGTTTAAAACATTTTAAAAATATGGAAAACTTTAATACATTTTATTTAAAGCATCATTATTCCTACTAGTCTTGCTAGTCCTTCCCCCAGGCAGGGAGGCACAGAGACTAGGATCAGGACCAACCCTCCAAATGGAACCAGACCCACATCTCTCCCCACCCCAAACAGGACCAGACCCCCTTGCAGATCAGACTCCTCTATGAACTGACCCCTCTTGCCCCAAATCTCCCCACTGCCTCCCAGAACAGGGCTCCTCCCGAACCTCTATTCCCAAACCACAATGTGCAGCCAGACCACTCTCAGGCCCCCAACTCCAGACCCACCCCCTGCTGTGGATTTACCTGTTTTCCTCGGCACAGAATTGACCTGGGCCAGGCCATACCTGGCTGCAGCTTGGCCAGGTGCACCTCTCCACCGGGCCAGGAGCACAGGTGGCCCAGGGGCGCTCCGAGGGGCAGAGGGCTCAAGTCACCCCCTGGGGTGTTGGTGGGGGGGATGGGGCAGGGGGTGCTGGGTCTCCCTTGGGGGCACTGGTGCGGGGGATGGGGCAGGGGGTGCTGGGGTCTCATGGGGCAGGGGTGCTGGGTCTCCTTGGGGGCACTGGTGGGGATGGGACAGGGGTGCTGGGTCTCCCTCAGGGGCGCTGGTGGGGGGATGGGGTGGAGGGGGTTGCTGGGGGGGGGATGAGACAATGGGGCTCCAGCTGCTCCGCAGCCAGAGAGCCCTGACCCGGGTCAGTGACCCCTCCCCCCGCCCCCCAGCTATACTCAATGGTATGAGCCACTGGGGGGAGACGGAGACGGACACCCCACACTGCCACTGCCTGCTCTGGCCAGCCGCTGCCCTCACCCCACTCACCCACAGCTCTTACCGGTACGGGCCCACTCTGCTCCCCCCGCCTCAGAAGGGGCGGGGCCTCAGGCAGAAGGGGCAGGGCCAGGGTGAACATGAGTTACATTTGTTACTGGTACAGTCCAGAGACAAGTGACCCACTTCTCCTACATACTTCATACCTCCCATTGCACGACTTCGATATAGAAAATAAAGCTACTACTGCCAGGACTGTCTGTCATAAAACTTTAATATTGGAATAAGCCTGAAAAAGTGAAAACTCACTGTCACATTTTTCTCCGTGTCCTCCAGCCAGGCTGCCGACACGGCTTGGCTCCGCGTTCCCCTGACCCCTGCACTCAGCGGGGGCTGCAGGGGCTCCCCTCTGGCTTGTGGCCAGGAGCAGAGGGACTGGCTGAGGGAGAAGCCTCCCCAGGACGCCTGCTGCCTGCGTAGGAACAGTTTAAACGTTCACTCTCTGGTTCAACTCGCGGGTTTAGGGGCCATTTTTGGCATCCTTGTTCATTTCACTCACAGCTGTTGGGGCTGGAGGAGGAGGAAGAGAAACCAGTGTGACAGTGAGTTTTCCCCTTCCACGGGCTTTTATTAGCTCTGGATTTCAGCTCTGCAGCCAAATGCCTGTTGTATTCCGCCCCTGCCTTGGGCTCACCCCGCCTCAAAAAAAACAACAACAAAAAACTGTGAGTGAAATTAACAAGGATGCCAGAAATGGCCCCTAATCCGGTCTGAACCGCGGAGTGAACAGCTAAGTTTAAACGGTTCCTACGTGGGCAGCAGGCGTCCTGGGGAGGCGTCTCCCTCAGCCAGTCCCCCTGCTCCCTGCTGCAAGCTAGAGGGGGGCCGCTGCAGCCCCTGCTGAGTGCGGGGGTCGGGGGAACGTGGACCCTAGCTGCAGGCAGCCTGGCTGGAGGAGGAGGGAGGAGAGAAACTAATGTGACAGTGAGTTTTCCCTTTCCAAGCTTTCATTAGCTTCCAGTTTGAACTGTTTGTTATGCAGCCAGAGGAGGTGGAAGTAAAGCCAGTACTGAATGCTCCACGTATCTGCCTGTACGCTGCTGCAGCTTTTTTACCGGTACTCCGGCCCAGCCCGGCCCGGCTTACTTTCACCTCTGCTGGAACTGTGCTTCAGTGGCTCCTCCCCCTTTCCATTGACTCCATCTTCTCCTACAGGGTCCTCCTTCCTCCTCCATCCAATGCCCCCTTCTGCCCCCAAGTGTCCCCTCCCCTTCCACTTCCACCCGCTAACCCTGCCCCATCGAGCCCCTTTTCCATGTTAAGGGGGTTTGGTGGCTCATGGAGGTGGGAATAGGACACGGGGGCTTTCCCCTCTAGATGAACTGGGGGGATGGAAATTAAGGAACTAAACCAGTGCAGCTCAACATGCTCATAACATGTGCAGCTCTGTATGGAGACAATTACTGTAATCCAGTCTCATGCTGTAGGGCTCAGGCAGGAAGAGTTACCCTGGTGCCCCATTGGCTCATTGGGATTTTTTTTCACCTTCTTCTGAAGCAGCCTGACCCACCAACCTGGCATCTCAGAGACCTGGCCCACCCTGTCCTGTCTCCAGCTATGGATGATCCCCGATGCTCATCAATCTTACCCTTCTATAATCCTACAATTTAACTCTCTTCATCTTACAATGATTATATATGCCATGACATGTTAGTTAATCATAAGATCACACAATAAATGAACACTCAACTAAAACAGTTGGCTAAAATAGGAAGGGAAGAAAGTTTAATTAAACCATCTTTGTTGCAGACAAGAGTTGGGTAAAGCTGGGAACAGGAGGAAAACCAGGAAGAGAACAGCTGGGATGAGGTGGGTGAAATTTGGCCAGCTCAGGGAAAGACCAGAAGGGGTAATATTAGGGCAAAGCAGTTCACATGCATGCATCCAGAATAGCATCATGGTGCTGCATTCTCCATCCTCATGGGAGCTTAGGGGACTGGAGGCAGCGGGATGCGGTCAGGTGGGTTGTTTTCTTTGGTGAATTGAATGTCTCTGCAGAACAAGATGGGCTCCTGGCCTATGCCGAGCTGGTACTGCCAGATGTACAGGTTCTTTTGGGGCTCCAGGATCACCTGGATTGACTCCTCTTCTTCTCGGGCTTCATTCCAGTCCTCCTGCTCCGTGCGGATGCTTCTCCCGCCGTACTCGGCCTTGAGGGAGAACTGGAGCTGGGTGATGAGCTTGGTGAGCTCTCCGGCCCCGAGGGACATCTCAGCGGAGATGCTCCAGTTGTTCTCAATGGAGGACATCTTCTGCTTGGCGTAGCCCACCTTGCGGGTGACCTTGTCGGACCAGGTGATGGGGGAGTCGGAGTTGTTGTGCAGGGTCTTGATGCACTCCCAGCCGCTGGTTGAGACACCCTTGGTGAGGGCCAGCCCCCCAGGGAAGAAGTTCAGCACGTCGGGGTGGATGGAGAAGAAGGAGTCCAGCTTGTCTTTGCTCGGGTCTGGGAACAGGTAGAAATGAGCTCCCCACTTCTCATCCATCTTGATTAGGGCTAGGTACTGATCGATGCCAAAGTAGTAGAGCCCGTTGCAGCATTCAGGGTGCAGGACAAAGGTTTTTTCACCTCCAGCTGTCCTCAAATTAGTCACCCAGCGGATTTCACCCTGGTTTTGGAAAATGATGAAGAAGGTCCAACCAGCCCTCCCGTAGTGGTCCCCGCCGCAGCACCTGGGATGTAGCTCAAAGACCTGAGCTCCCTTATCTGTGCTCAGGTCCTTCACCACCCGGTAGGAACTGCCCTTGATGATGTAGATATTGGATTCCTGCCTGTTGCCCACATAGTGATCCCCGCCCTGGCATGCAGGGTGCAGTTTCCGGATCTTGATGTCGTGCCCCCTCTCAAGGAAATCTTTTGTCTGCAGGTAGCAGCCCAGGTCGGAGCGGACAATGCAGTCCCCATTGTCATCGCGAAAGACGTCTGTGCCCAGGGAGTCCTTCCGAGGGACCAATGATCTAGGAACTAGACTGGAGCCCTGGGATGGGGACAAAGGGGACGGGGAGAGAGGGGAGCAGTTGACAGAAGGACCAAGGCAGTTGGAGGAGATCATGTGCACGTGGGGTTGGCATGGGACACAGCAGGGGACTTCTCTGTTTCTATCAATGGAAAAAATTTTCAGTGACGCCAGGAGTGAATCCCTCAGGGCAACAATGACTCCTCGTCACTCACCCCAGTGGAGCTACGGCCGATATACACCAGCTGGAGTCTGGACCATTGACACCAGTGGAGCTGTGGCCCATTCATGCCAGATGGGAGCTGGCCCAATGACACCAATGGAGCAATGGACCTATGGCCCTTTGACACTAGCTCATCTGATCTTATATGATTCTTTGATGTTTGAAGATCCCCTGATTCCAACAGCGACCAGGCACCTGGGACAGGAATTGGGCAGCCCTGGGAGGTGCCTGCAATGAAGTCTTCTAGATGTGCCCTGCACCCCTATCCCCAGAAGGTGGCATGATCCTGAGGGAGGGAGGGGAGGATCCCATCTTACACGGGCTCCCACTTACCACTGTTGATCTGTGTGACTGGGCCATGTCTCCCGGCTCCCCCGTACGTAGGAAGGGCTGCCCTGCGTTGAGATAAAGAGGGGAGGAAATGTTAACAGTGTCCTGACCTGTAACTCTGTGCCCAGCCAGGAGTCCGTGAATCGAGCTCCCAGGAAAACAACGGACCAAAGTTCCCTCAGTCCTGACCAGCTGCAGGCCCCTGGTATCCCAGCCCTGGGCTTAGCCCTCCCGCCCCCTCTGCCAGTGCCCCTCAATCCCAACCCGTAGCCCCCAGCTATCCCAGCCCTGGGCTCACCCCACACAGCTCCAGCTCCAGCTCTCGGCTGATGGCAGCCCCCCTTGGGGACAGGAGTGAGCTCCTGGGCTGGACCGAAATGGACGGGACCTTAGAGAAAAGCAAAACCAGCCCTGAAATATTCTGTGTGTAAACATGGCTGAGGACTGTTTATCTCCTCTCCAGTGGCTCCTTCCCCTTTCCACTGACTCCACCTTCTCCTTCAGGCTCCTTCTTCCTCCCCCACACAATGTGCCCCTTTTCTTCCAAAGTGCCCCCTCCCCATCCCACCTCCCCTCTCCCACTCTGCCTTCTGCTCTGTAACCCTGCCTCTGTGGGCCAATCGAGCCCCTTCTCCTAGATAAACAGTCTCCAGTTCAGCCCATCCCCTTCCCCTGCTCTCTGCCAGGGTCACAGCTGCTTCGCCAGAGGGCGGGGATCCCTGCCAGACTTTTATCTGCACGGTCCATATTGCAGCCAGCTCCTTTCGGCCTATCCCACGTCCGCAGCAGTTTGTGCATTTCCAGTGTGGGGAGCAGGACGTAACCGACTGGGGCTGAAGATTTGCCACTTTGTGAGCAGGTTGGTACATGTATCACGGGGCCTTTCCCCTCTAGGGGGTGCAGGCTGGGATGCAGCCCCAGAGCGGGGGGTTCTTGGCTCAGGGAGTTTGGAATGGGACACGGGGCCTTTCCCCCTCTCGATGAACTGGGGGGATGGAAGATAAGGAACTAAACCAGTGCCGCTCAACATGCTCATAACACTTGCAGCCCTGAATGAAGACAATTATTATAATCCAGTCTCATGTTTCAGGGCGTCCCTGCAGGGGTCAGGCAGGAAGAGTTACCCCAATGCCCCATTCTGGAATGTTTTTTCCATCTTCCTCTGAAGCATCAGGGATCATCCCCAGCTGGAGACAGGATGGGGTGGGACGATGCTCTGAGGTGCCTGGGGGATGGCTCGGGCGGGCATGCTCATGATCCGACTGATCATCAGAATTGACATGGAGAATGAATCACCCCCATCCCCCTCATGTCAGATTGGCAGCGATCTGAGGTAGAGGGTCGTCTTTCTCTTCAGTGTGGGGCAGGTGTCACCTACTGGGGTCATCTGCCGCTGACTCAGTCCCTTGCCATTGCAGAGGGCTCGGGCCTTGGTGCCCCAGGGTGCCTCCTTTTCTCTGCTGGTGGCCACAAGAGCTTAGTCACCGTAGCCTATAAGGCTAACCTGCTTGCTTGCCTATATTTTTTTCTTACGGATTTCTTAGTTCTTTATGGTTTTGATTATTTGTTTTATTATAATGTTATGGGATGAAGTGGGGTTTTATTCACCTTGTTATGTTGCATGTGAGTCTTACTGTTCTGTACTAACACTGTGTGTACCTCAGTTTCCCTGTGCGCTGCACCAATGCCTACATGGTGATGGGAATTGGGGGGGGTGACTTTTACTGAGGCCCTCGGGGCAGGTGAGGCTGCCCAGGTGTCTCCATGTAGAGGATGGCCAATGCCCTTCCTAACCTGAGCCCCAGGGGCGAGATGCACGAGGCGGCAGGACAAAGGCTGGAGGAGGAGCAGTGGGACTGTTGGAGGCCAGGCAATGGGGTCCCAGGTCAGTCTGAGTTTTGGGACTCGGAGGTGGGTGTTGGGCCTGGAGTCTCCCCAAGATGAACTTGCTTGAAAGTCACTGATTTCTGTGCTAAGAAGCTCTGTTCTAGGCTGTGTTCCTGTTGACTAATAAATACTTCTGCTCTATGATGCTGGCTGGGAATCCCTGCTGACTGCAGAGTTGGGGTGCAGGCCAGGAGCCCCGCCCGGGCAGGGGATGCTGAATGCTCCGAGGTCAGAACCAGGAAGGTCGAAGCTGTGTAAGCTTCTTGCCCTGGTGACAGTCTGCTCCGAGAGAGGAGTCACGCTACGCCAGAGTCATAGAGAGCAGCTCCAGAGAATTGCCACAACAACTCCGTGACAACCGTGGGGTCAACTGCTGCCCATAGACAGAACATCCTGCAGTAAGTGATGGGGGAGCAGGAAAACGAAGTGAGAGCCAGGCAGGCTGAAGGCTCAGAGAGGTGCGGTTCCAGGAGGAGGAGGAGAGAGATTGTGACGCCTGAGAAGGACTGTCACTGACAGGGTTCTTCCTAGGGACCATGGGGATGTGAGAGAGCACAGGCCTGTGAGTCCGGACAACTTGGGAACAGGGAAGAGATGGCCCATCACCATCTCCTTAAGAAGGATGTTGTAGAGCTGTGCAGAGAGAGGGCTGTGCATTGGAAAGTTCACCAAAGCGCAGCTGATTGCTCAGTTGGAAGAGAACGATCACTCTAAGGCCGCGAGAGAGGCTGGGAGCAGCCAGGCGGCTCCAGGGGCCACCCAGGGCCCTGACCCAACTGAGGCTGCAGGAGGAGCTGAAAGCAACCAGGTGATCCCTGGACCCACCGTGACCTACCCGACCGGCAGGGGATCTTCATGGCTGAGTTCCCCATCAGTGGAGCTGAGATGGCTCGAACTGGAGCGGAAACTGAAAGAGCTGGAGAACTGTGAGAAGGAACGGCAGGACCGTGTGAAAGAATGGGAGGGTCATGAGAGACAGAAAACATGAGGAAAAGCAGAGGTGGCATTGGTGGAGCTGAGAAGCAGAGAGACCCCTACCATGCTGAGTGGGGATGGGCCCGGGGGGGCCAAGCCTGCAGGGAACGTCGATATAAAATTGTTGCCCCAGTTTAAGAATGGGGAGGATATGGACGCCTTCCTTGCAGTTCGCACCGGATTGACCCGACCCTGACTGGGTCCCAAAGCCATCGGGTTGTTCAGGCAGATAGATGGGGTGGAAGCAGGGGACTATGAACAGTTCATCTAAGCCCTGCTGTGCACGTGTGGGCTGACCCCCGAGCTTGACAGGAAAAGGTTCTGCAGTTTGCAGAACACCCCGGGGGGGGTGACCTGTCTGGAACTGGCCATCTGGAAGAGGGGATACACCCGCAAGTGGAAGAACGGGGCTGGGGCCCAGACCAAGGAGGACATGATCGAACTGGTGGGGCTGGAGAAGATGAATGAGAGCTGCCTCCCTGACCTGAGAATGTGGCCAATGGACAAGAAGCCGAAGGACTGCGCAGTGCAGCACAGGGCAGCTGGCTGATGAGTTTGCAGACAGCAGGAAGGGCTCTGGAAGGAATCCCAAGGGGACAGGCCCACGTCGGTGTGGAGGGGAGACACTCAGGGACCCCCCAAAAGGGAGACTTGGCTAAACCCCTTCCAAAGGGTGCAGCCAATACCAGGGCTGACTGATCACCCCAGGGGACCAATGGGACATGAGGTGTAATTCCTGTGGGCAGAGGGGCCACAGATGGCCCGGCCTGAGATGATGGCCCCAGACTGAGGGTGCCCAACACCTACCTGACCCTGACAGGCATGTGCAGGCCCCCAATTAAGGTTCCCGTAGCGAGGGTGTGTCTGAAATGGGGGGCCAAGGAGGGCCCCAAAGACATGGGCTGCACCATCAGCTGCCAACCGAGGATTGGCCAGGTGGGCCCCGCAGTGCCCAAGTCATTACCCGTAGCCAGCAGGGAGTGTGGGGCCCTACCCCAGTGGGAAGGGAGCCACCAGGACAGGGCCCAGACCCAGCCAGCGAGAGGGAGCAGGTCGCCATCCCTTCCCCAGCCGGTGAACTCCAAGCCAAGGTACGGAAGGATCCCTCCTTGGAGAAGCTGAGGGACCTTGCTGGCCACAGCACAGCCCCTGGGAGAAGGGATCCCTGTGGGAGAAGGGATTCCTGACCCGTGAATGGGTTCCCCAAGGAGCACTGGAGTTGTGGGGGATCTGGAGGCAGCTGGTGCTCCTCCAGAAGTACCGCCGCAGGCTATTGTACCTGGCCCATGATACTCCTCTCGGGACATCAGGGGATCCAGCGCGCCAGGCGAGGTTGCTACAGAACTTTTACCGGCCCGGAGCCTTTGACATCCACAGTACTGCAGGTCCTGCGAGCCCTGCCAGAGCGTGAGGAAGGCCCGGGACAAGGGAAAAGCAGCCTTAAGGCCTCTGCCCATCATAGAAGAGCCTTTTCAGAACGTGGCTGTGGACATAGTGGGACGCCTCCGCAAGGCAACTGGGTCAGGGAAGAAATACATTCTGGTGGTGGTAGATTTTGTCATCTGGTACCAGAGGCAGTGGCCTTGTCCTCTGTTGAGGCAGACACTGTGGCAGACTTGGTGCTGACCATTTTCAGAAGAGTGGGGTTCCCCAAGGAGGTCCTTACAGATCAGGGGTCCAACTTCATGTCAGCCCTGCTCAGGTGCTTGTGGGAGAAGTGTGGGGTCTGGCACACCTGGGCCTCAGCATATCATCCTCAGGCCAACGGTCTTGTGGAGAGGTTCAGTGGGACTCTAGAGATGATGCTGAAGACCTTTATGAACCAGCACCCACAGGACTGGGACAAGTATTTACCCCATTTTCAGGGAAGTGCCCCAGGAATCTACAGGGTTCTCTCCTTTCGAGTTGCTGTATGGGAGGTGAGTGAGGGCCCCCCTGGACTTAATGGGGGTTGAATGGGAGGGGAAGGCCTCTCCCGATGGGGAGTCAGTGATGGAGTATGTACTGACTTTCTGGGGAAAACTCACTGAGGTCATAGGCGTGGTGGGGGAGAATCTAGCCAGGGCCCAAAGGAAGCAGAAGATCTGGTATGACTGCTCAGCGCATGCCCATGCCTATGCCACTGGCGACCAGGTGATGGTTCTCATTCCCGTGAGAAAGAACAAACTACAGGCTGCCTGGGATGGGTCCATTAAGTTCATCCAGCAGCTGAATGAAGTGAGCTATGGTGGAACTGTCTAACCAGACTCACAGCCACAAGGTCAACCATGTCAACACGATGAAGCCATATTTTGACAGGGAGAATTTGGTACTGGCCGTGTGTGGTCAGTGGGAGGAACGGAGGGACGATCCCTTGGTGGATCTCTTCCCTGAGACAGGAGCTGGACCATCGCTGGAATCAGTTCCCCTCTCTGACCAGCTAACCTCTACTGAGCAGGCAGAGATCAGAGAGGTGCTGCATTCCTATCTGCAGCTGGTTTCCAACCTGCCTGGGCCCACTAACCTGGCTGTGGAGGAGTGGAGACAGGAGCCCACTCTCCTGTAAGATGCTTCCTCTTCACAGTCACAGGGAAAACTGCCCAAGACCCGGAGAGAGAGGTCAAGGATATGTTGTCTCCAGGGGTGATCCAGCCATCCTCCAGCCCTTGGGTGTCTCCCGTGGTGCTGGTCCCCCCAAAAGACAGGTCGATCCGGTTCTGTGTGGACTACTGGAAGCTAAATGCCATCACCGTGTCCGATGCCTACCCCCATGCCTAGGCCTGACATGCTCCTAGAGAAGCTGGGCTGGGGGTGGGGGTGGGGGCTCGTTACCTCACTAGTATGGATCTCACCAAGGGCTACCGGCAAGTGCCATTGGATCCAGATGCCAGGCTGAAATCTGCTTTTATCACCCCTTTGGGGCTATACAAGTTCCTTTCGGCCTCAAGGGGGGACCTGCAACCTTCCACGCCTGGTGGACCAGTTACTCAGGGGGATGGGGGACTTTGCCCTGGTGTACATGGATTATATCTGTGTCTTTAGCCAGATCTGGGAGGAACATGTGTCCCAGGTTAAACAAGCGCTGGACAGGCTCTGGGATGCAGGACTGACTATAAAAGCCGGGAAATGCGAGGTGGGGAGCGGCTGCCTAAAGTCAGAGCAGGCGAAGGCGGTGGTGATCAGAGATTGGCCAGCTCCCCGTACTAAGAAACAGGTCCAGGCTTTTATCGGGACAGCAGGGTACTACCAAACTTTTACTGAGGCCCTTGGACAGGTGAGGCTGCCCAGCTGTCTCCCGTAGAGGATGGCCAATGCCCTACGTAACCTGAGCCCCAGGAGGGGATGCAAACAGGTGACACCTTTTGCCCAAAAGCAGGACAAAGGCCAGAGGAGGAACAAGCAGGCCAGGCATCTGGGTTCCACACAGCCTGTGTTTTGGGACTGGAGAGGGGGGGAGTCCTGGGTGCGGGGCCTGGAGTGCCCCCAAGGTGAACTTGATTGAAAGTCCTTGATTTCTGTCGTAACAATCTCTGTTCTACGCTCTGCTCCTGTCAACTAATAAACCTCCTGTTTTACAGCGCTGGCAGAGAGTCACGTCTGATTATGGAGGTGGGGTGCAGGGCCCCCTGGCTTCCTCAGGGCCCCCGCCCCAGCGGACTCGCTGCAGGAAGCGCACACTGTGGAAGGGGAAGCTGAATGCTCTGAGGTCAGACCCAGGAAGGTCAAAGCCGTGTAACTGTGTAAGCTTCTTGTCCTGGAGACAGTGATATCCTGGCTGGCTTCATGCAGAGCAGTTCCAGAGCCTCTCCCCGAGGACTCCATGACATGTTATGGTAGGTTTACATTAAAGTAGTTTGGTTGTAATGCAAGGGCCACACAGGCCACATCCTGTATTTTGAGCTAAGGCAAAGACAGCATACAGATGTCTGGGATCCTGATGAGCTGAAGCATAAGGTCCATATGTGACATTGCACCCCATAATGCTTTATAGAAATATGATTATGAGTGTAAATATGACATAACTGGAATAGGTTTTATGCTAGATATGCCATGTTACATATCTTTGCAGAGGTTATGATCTACAGACTATATTCATCCTATTTGTATGCATGTATCATTTTTGTATCTGATGTTATGAGTGTTGGCTCTACGCTTGTATTTAAAGTGTTTGCTGTAGGAAGCACAGAAGACAGATTTGGTCAACATAGTGTGAAGGGGTTACTCAAGTAATTGGGAGGACTTAACTATCAATGGACTTTAAGAGATGCCAATCCACATCTGAGCTTTCCTGGGAACGTTCAAACTCACATGTAAACAATGGCGTTGGCCTGCAAAAAGCTGAATCATTCATAGACATGTGACTTGCCCAGGTGGCTAGAGACCCCATCTTGTGGCTGTGATGTTGCACAAGAGAGAATATACAAAGCCTTGGAAACCCCTCCATTTTGTCTTCAGCTGGCTCAAAGAGATAGCCAAGCCATCTTCACCCCAAAGAGATGCCTGAAAGAAACTTGAACAAAGGACAGTAACTACAGGGGAGTAAGTGATAGCTGGACCCAGACTAGGAAGGAGTCTAGTCTGTCAAAGCATCTTATTGGAACATCTCTGAGGGTGAGATTTATCTGCATTTAGTTTCTTACTGTATTAGGCTTAGATTTGTGTGTTTTTGTTTTATTTTGTTTGGTAATTTACTTTGTTCTGTCTGTTACGACTTGGAACCACTTAAATCCTACTTTTTATATTTAATACAATCCGTTTTTGCTTATTGATTAACCCAGAGCAAGTATTAATACCTGGGGGAGCAAACAGCTGTGCATATCTCTCTGTGAGTGTTATAGAGAGCAAACAATTTATGAGTTAATCCTGTATAAGCTTTATACAGAGTAAAACAGATTTATTTGGGGTTTGGATCCCACTGGGACCTGGGTGCTAGAGAAAGGAGCAATTCTTAAGCTGTTTTCAGTTAAGCCTGCAGCTTTTGGGGGAGGTGGTTCAGACCTGGGTCTGTGTTTGAGCCAGACACGCTAGCCTGCTACAACAAGGCAGGGTACTGAGGTCCCCAGCCGGCAGGGAATGGGGCTCAGAGGTAATCCAGGCACATCCAGGTGGCAGTTCCTAAGGGGGTTTCTGTGGCCCAACCCATCACACCATCTATGGCTGGAACCCTTGGATAGAGAAAAGATGCATTGAAGCAGACTGGCAGAGGGGGCTTCCAAGTTCATACCCTCAAACTTAACATGTACGCCACAAAGAAAAAACTGAAATAACCACGAGGACAAAAATAATGGAGGTGAGGATGATCCAATGTCATTAATATGTATGTATTTGTCATCAATACATACAAACATACCAGCCTATGGAGTAAGCGCACCCTTCAATTCTTGTGGGTGAGGAAGATAAGTTTGGACATGATGGAGGGCCCAAGCATCCATGCCCTATAAGAAGGGGTGACCCACCTTGCCAAAGGAGTTTGTTTTCAGAGCTTGATTTTGTTTTCTGAGCTAGTTTCTAAATGTCCAAGCTTTATTCTTAGTTCATTAGTCTAAGAGTCTGTTAGTTTTAATTGTAAGTTTTAAGTCAGTTAGGTAAGTAAAACTAAGTTAGTTTCAATAGCTCTTTGCTTTAGCTTCTCCTAAGCTCTGCACCTCCCACTCAAGAACTGGGGAACCTGGACTGGAACTCTCTTGGCATGCCAGACACTGGTCCTTTGTCTCTTACCACCAGGTTATCAAGGAAGGGTCTGAGTATATTAATCAAAAGCTTCATTGTATATAACATCATATGTATCTTTAAAATAATGGCACCACATTTTTAATTCTGATTATTTTCCCAGTTAATTACACTTTGATTATTGTTCCATTTATCATAATAAGAGTCTTTAAGATTATATTTGTCTCAGTGTGAGCATCGTGTTGTACCCCCTGAGGGTCCTTGGCATCCTCTGTGTAGTGTGACAAAGCTCTGTGGGTCCCGCGCTTCCTGGCAGATTTTGCTAGCCTCAGAGGCTCACTGTGACCCTCCACGTAGCCCTTCTCTCTCTAGAGGAAGGGTCACAGGCTACTGAGGCATTTTCATCATAAGCCAGTAAGGGAGGTGAGGAGAAGCAACCCTCCCTCGCATGTCTCTGTTGTCTCCCAGTCTCAGTGATTAATCGGGGAGGGGGAGCCCAGGCCCACCCTCTACTCTGGGCTCCAGCCCAGGGACCCTAAAATTAGCAGCTCTGGTAGCTGACTTTTTGGAAATAGGATGTGTACAATTCCCTGGGCCACTTTTCCACAGCAGCCCCCACTTCCTCAATATCTCCTTCACCATTACCTCAGGGCCTCCTTCCTTGCACCTGAAATGGTTTGTAAGGCTCAGTTCCTCCAACAGCACAACTTCCTCCTACAGCTCCTGACACACACACACACACCCAACTGACTAACTGGGAGGCTTTTAACTAGTTTCAGCCAGCCCCTAATTGGTTTCAGGTGTCCCAATCAACCCAGCTATCTTCCCTGCTTACTGGAAAGATCTTAACTGGCCCCAGGTGGCTTAACTGACCTGGAGCAGCTGCCATTTACTTATCCTGGTAACAGAGATTTGTTTAGCCTGGGGCTAATATATTCTGGATCCCAACAGGACTATTCTATAGCCATCTGGCCTTGCCCCATCACAGTAGCCTGATTCTGGGACAAGAACCTTATTGTCTCCTGATCAGATTCACTGGTGAGCCTATAACCCGTCCTATCCAAATTAATAGTATTAACTTCCGAAATCAGAGAACAGAATTTGTGAGCCAGCCAGGAGACTCGAGGAGAGTGTGACAGGAATTTTTAGCAATTCCAGGCATCTTTAGACCCTTGGGAATCTCACCTGAGGCAGAAGTGAAGAGTTAAATACAGAGAGCTAGAAACTGACTTAGTAAACTAACTGACTGTCTCAGAGCACAGGAAACCTGATTTTCTGAGACTGCTTAGTAGCCGTGGTCCCAGTATTTCCTGTTTTGTACTGTCATTTGACTTACAGGTTTGACTTAGAGTTTTTTTCCTATTCTTTCCTAACCAGAGGTTTTGCAGTCTAATCATGCAGGATAAAAAGTAATAAAGAGTAATATCATTATTTAAAGTGCTGCCTGCTGCAATTCTTTAGTCCCCTCAGTTCTCCCAGGCTGCACGCCCATCCATCTGCCTCAGTTTCTCCCAGCTGTTTGGCAGGTCCTGACAGGGCAAAGAGACCTCTCAATCAGCTAGGAGCACATTCGCCATCAAGGGAAGAGAGGGGAACTAACCCCCACCCCGTATAGTTTTCCTGGGATTTGTTGAAATAAGTGTGAAAACCCGTTTGGGGTGTTATTTCCTATTTGTCTCTCTGAAGGGATGGGTCAGTTTCAGAGTTAAGAGCAGCAGAGTGTTCATCATACAGTTTATTATGTAGGCTAGGCCAGGGGTCGGCCACCTTTCAGAAGTGCTGTGCCGAGTCTTCATTTAGTCACTCTGATTTAAGGCTTCGCGTGCCAGTCATACATTTTAATGTTTTTAGAAGGTCTCTTTCTATAAGTCTAAAATATAGAACGAAACTATTGTTGTATGTAAAGTTAATAAGGTTTTTAAAATGTTTAAAAGCTTCATTTAAAATTAAATTAAAATGAAGAGCCCCCTGGACCAGTGGCCAGGACCCGGGCAGTGTGAGTGCCACTGAAAATCAACTCGCGTGCCGCCTTAGAGCAGGGGTGGGCAAACTTTTTGGCCCGAGGGCCACATTGGGGTGCAAAACTGTATGGAGGGCTGGGTAGGGAAGGCTGTGCCTCCCCAAACAGCCTGGCCCCCACCCCCTATCTGACCCTTCCCACTTCCCGCCCAGACTGCCCCCCTCAGAACCCCCGACCCAAGGACTCCTTGTCCTCTGACCGCCCCCTTCCAGGACCCCCTGCCCCTAACCACGCCCCGGGACCCCACCCCCCATCCAATCCCCCCTGTTCTCCCCCCGCCACCCCCAAACTTCTGCCCTATCCAACTGCCCCTTGCTCCCTGCCCCCCGGGACCCCCTGCCCTATATCCACCCCCCGGCCCCCCTTACCATGCCGCTCAGAGCGCTGCTTGTGCGGCGGCCTGGCTGCAGGGGAGGGGGAACGGCAGGGGAGGGGCCGGGGGCGAGCCTCCCTGGCAGGGAGCTCAGGTGCCGGGCAGGACGGTCCTGCAGGCCGGATGTGGCCCGTGGGCCGTAGTTTGCCCACCTCTGGGTGAGAGAGAGAAGACGTGTGGCAGCACTGAGTGCCCCCTGTTGAAAGCTGCTGGAGATACAGAGCGAGCACAAAGGTGCACATGGAGGCACAGATTGTGAGAGAGAGCGAGGAGATGAGTTAGAAGAGGATGAAGTAACGGTCCCCATCCTCATTAGGATGGTGGAACCGATGGAGACGGAGCAACCTGAGGGGCCAGTTACTAGAAACAGGGCGAGAGCGTTAGCTCGGGCTGGCACGGTACCTTCAGGAGCGGAGCCGGAGATTGAGTGTCAGGAGCCAGGGGAGAGTCAGAAGAGGAAGTCAGCAGTTAGCGGTGCTGCAGAAAAGGGACTTCTCAGTCTGGTACAGCTGCTGGTGGAGTCAAATGTCGTTAGAGGAGGTGACTGGTGACGCAAAGGATGAGACAAGCGGATGGAGCAAAGGGGGAGGAGAAATCCTCTCCTCTCTTGGTGGCTGCCCCGTACAGTGAAGAGGAAGTGCCTCTAGAGACTGTGATCATTCAAGGACTAGCAGATGCGGTGTCATAGGTGACACAAGTAGCTCTGTCTATGATAGAGGTGACCAAACTACAGCCCGTGGGCCATATCCAGCCCGTGGGACCATCCTGCCTGGCCCCTGAGCTCCTGGCCTGGGAGGCTACCCCCCGGCCCCACCCCTGCTGTTTCCCCTCCCCTGCAGCCTCAGCTTGTCCCGCCGCCGGCACAATGCTCTGGGCGGTGGGGCTGGGAGCTCCTGGGGCAGTGCAGCTGCGGAGCTGGGGCCTGACCTGGTCTCTGTGCTGCGCGGTGGCGGTGGTGGCAGCCTGGCCTGGCTCCAGCCAGGCGGTGCGGCTCCAGGCAGCGCGGTTAGGGGGCAGGGAGCAGGTGGGGCTGAATAGAGGGCAGGGGAGTTTGGGGTGATGGTCAGGGTGGTCAGAAGGTGGGGAATGGGGCAGTTGAATGGGGCCAGGGGTCCCGGAGGGGCAGTCAGAGGACAGGGAGAAGGGGTGGTTGGATGGGGCAGGGATTCCGGGGGGCTGGCAGGAATTAGTGGAGGGATTGGATGGAGTGGCGGGGGGCAGTCAGGGGTGGAGTGAGGGCCGCATTGGGTTTCATAAATTGTATGGAGGGCCGTTTAGGGGAGGGGGTTGTGGCCCGGCCCCCACCTCCTATCTGCCCCCCACTGGACTCCTGCCCCATCCAACCTCCCCTATTCCCTGATGGCCCTTCTGTGACTCCTGCTCCACACCCCCCACTTCCTGTCTCCTGACCGCCCCCGGACCCCCACCACCCCATCCAACCCCTCCTCTCATTCCTGAGGGGCACCCCGGGACCCCTGCCCTGACTGCCCCCTGGTGTCCCATCCAACCCTGCCCTTCCTGACTGCCCCCCCGGGACCCCTGCTTCCATTCAACCCTCTGTCCTTCCCCAACCAACCTGACCACTGTCCACACCCCTGCCCCTTGACCACCACTCTGAACTCCCCTGCCCTCTATCCACTCCCCCGCTCCCTGCCCCCTTACCGTGCTGCCTGGAGCAGCGGTGGCTGGCGGCACTACAGCCGGGCCACCCCGTCGCTGCCACCGCCACTGCACAGCACAGAGACCAGGTCAGGCCGGCTCTACAGCTGCGCTGCCCCAGGAGCTCCCAGCCCCACCACCCAGAGCATTGCGCTGGCGGCGGAGCGAGCTGAGGCTGCAGGGGAGGGCGGGCAGCAGGGGAGGGGTCGGGGGGTAGCCTCCCGGGGCAGGAGCTCAGGGTTCAGGCGGGACGGTCCCACGGGCCGGATGTGGCCCACGGGCTGTAGTTTGCCCACCTCTGGTCTAAACCCACTGAAGTACAGGTAGGTCCCCTGAGAAAGGTTCATACTTTTGCACTGATGAAATTGGCAGACCCAAGAAATAACCTCCTAGGACCCGATATCCTATACAAGCAGGGATGTGCTCATGACTTGTTTTAATCAGTTGTTGTGTTTTACTATAGAGCAGGCAAGGGATGACCCACCAGTGATCATACCTGAGTGTGGCATGGTGTCTCCAGAGGAGGAATCTGAACTGAGGAGGGATATGGGACATTGCACGCTATAAAAATATGCTAATGAGTGTGAATATGATATAACTGGAATATGCTTCATGCAAAAGGTCTCCTGCAAGGTATCATTACAAAGCTTATACTCTACGGAGTGTGGTCATCCTATTTGTATGAATGTATCTTTCTTGTATCTGAAACTAGATCTATGAAATACAACTCTGAGGGCCTATTGTAGTTATGCAAAGGGTGGGCCATTATTGGTGGTTTGGAATCGTGATGAGTCCCATTAACCAGGACCATTGTCCACAGAGGGCTCCGTTTTACCTGTAAGTCTCCATGTATCCGTGTGTGCTGGCAAGTGGGCAATGAAGTCTTACAGTGACATGTGATGGTGTCACCTGAACTGGAATCCAGCTTTAAGCTGGTGCTTTTCCAGTGAGAAGGGGGGGTGGGGACCCGGAGGGACAAAGGATTCCCGCCCTATGCAAAAGATCGATAAGTGGGTGGAACAGAACAAACAGCGCAGCCATCATGAGAAATCCCCTGGCTACCCGCTGAGCTGGAACAAGGGCTGTACCGGGGGAAAGGATTGTGCCCAGACTAGGAAGGAGTCTCCAGTCTGTGATAGAAACGTCTTGAAACATCTGAGGGTGAGATTTTATCTGTATTCAGTTTTATTATTGTACTAGGCTTAGACTTGCGTGTTTTATTTTATTTTGCTTGGTCATTCACTTTGTTCTGTCTGTTATTACTTGGAACCACTTAAATCCTACTTTCTGTATTTAATAAAATCACTTTTTACATATTAATTAACCCAGAGTATGTTTTAAATCCTGGGGGGGAGGGGGGAACAGCAGCTGTGCATATCTCTCTATCAGTGTTATAGAGGGCGAACAATTTGTGAGTTTACCCTGCATAAGTTTTATACAGGGTAAAACAGGTTTATTTGGGGTTTGGACCCCATTGGGAGCTGGGCATCTGAGTGTTAAAGACAGGAACACTTCTTAAGCTACTTTCAATTAAGCCTACAGCTGTTAAGGTCTGGCTTGAACCAGGCAGGGCACTGAAGTCCCGAGCTGCCAAGGCAGGAAAGCAGGGGCAGAAATAGTCTTGGCACATCAGTTGGCAGCCTCAAGGAGATTTCTGTGATCCAACCCATCACAGGGTATAACTTGAAAAAAATTGTAGCTAATCATGCAGACCAACCTGAGTTACAGGCTTTACTTTGCAAGCATACGGATGCCTTTGCTAAACACAAACGGGATTGTGGTTGTATAGCAGTCACTCTTGTTGAGGAAGGAGGAGATGTACCAGCCCAAAGACAATATCCTTACCCAGACCAAGCCAAGCCATACATAGAAAAGACTATCAAGTCTTTACTGACACAGGGAGTCCTACGCAGATGTACTTCCACCACCAATTCCCCTATTTAGCCTGTGAAGAAACCAGATGGTTCCTGGTGTCTCACAATTAATTACAGGCATCTAAATCAGGTTACACCCACTTGTGCCCATATAGTGGCCAAGATGCCAGATCTCTTCATGTCCTTTGATCCAGAGGCTGCGTGGTTTACTGTCCTTGACATCAGTAACAGCTTGTAGACTTTACCATTGACCTGAATCTCCCAGTACGATTTTGTGTTTAGATTCCAGGGGGTCCAATAATCCTGGACTCATTTACTCCAGGAGTATAAAAATTCTCCAGCTTTATTCCATGTGCAAATGAGGCAGGTACTGTTACAATTTTCTAACCCAACTGTTTTGTTCCAATACATAAATGACCTTTGTCTAGCAACCCAGACCAAGAAAGAGCATTTGGAAAGGCTTGACAAGCTCCTGCAGACTCTAAAGGAAGCAGGCTTGAAATGTAACCTGGCCAAGGCACAGCTAATGGCCAACCGTGTCTCTTTCTTAGGTCTCACCTTGACAAAATGGGGTAGAACCCCAGCGCAACAGAAGGTAGTTGGAGATGCAATCCAAACGTTGCCTCTGCCACAGGACCCAACAGCTTTAAGATCCTTTTTGGGTGTGACTGTGGACCACAGGGATTTCATTCCCAATTCTGCTTCCATTGCAGATCCCTCGTACCAAGTGTTAAAGAAGAGTGTCCAGTGGGAATGGACTGAGCAACACACGGGAGCTGTATCCCAGCTGAAACCAGACATTGTCAAGGCTTTAATGTTGATCACCCCAAATCCCAAGGTACCCGATCATCGGGAGGAACCAGTGAGTGTTAATGCATTGGCAGCTGTGGCTTCTCAAGAGCGACATGGGAAAATCTGACCTGTGGCCTATACCTCATGTTTAATGTCATCAACTGAGCTCAAGTACGACAATTGTGAAAAGTATTTACTGGCCACCAGTTGGACCGTACAGCACTTTTCTTTTCTAATTGGCCACAGCCCAATCATGTGACACTCACTGCACACCTCCCTTCAGTTCTTACTCCAATAGGGTAAAAGATGGGCAAGTCTCAAACACATGCCTAGCTCGCTGGGCATTGCTACTGAAAGGAAAAGATATTGCAGTAAAACCTGGTGGTACAGTAAGACAGTTGGCAACAAAGATGGTGTCATGTGTGTCCCGATCCTGATCAATTCGATCTAAGGGAGGAAGTGAAAAAGAAGCTTTTCCCATCATTGATCCAGGAAACAGATTCCTTTCGGAGATACCATTTCTTTTTTGACAGTTCTAGTTTTTACCATCAAGGAAAACCATATACAGTAGGTTTGGAATCTATGCAGCTCCTCCCGAGGGGAAAGGAGAGCCTTGGGAGAAGGCATCTTCATGCACTCCACATTTGGCCCGATATGCTGAATTAGTAGCAGTAGCCTGTGTGTTGGAGCACTTGTGTGCAGGTCTCCATCACCACCATAAACTAAAGCGTCTGTCTATTTTCAGACTCAGCATGGGTGTGCAATTCTTTCACAGGGTTTCTACCGTGTTGGGAAACAAATGGGTTCACGTCTTCTGATGGTTCACCTGTTAAGTATGCCTCGTTGGTGAAATACAGCCATTGGTTAGCAGTAAAAATCACTGTTCCAGGGTGGCTGATGAAAGTGGAAAGAAAAAAAAAAGGCCCATTGCAAGTTAGATCGCTATGCTACAGAAAAAGGGAAGGCTGATAAATTGACCCAAGAAGGAGCCTGATCAGGGGAATCCTGGAAAGAAAGGGACCAGGTACATTCCATTACTACCATTAGTCCCCAGTGCTCAATTTCTGCAACTAAGATTGTACAGACTGATATACCTGACTTAAAAGAGATGCAGAAATTGGATAAGGACATAGTGAGGGTAATCCAAGAGCTTTCCAGGACAGAAGAAGAATGGTCACAAACATTAGATCCTCTCTACAGAAGATATGAACCACATTTGCAGGTGGTGGATGGAGTTCTCATGTATAGAGGAGGTCCTTTTCCTGTGTAGGGAATTCTAGCTCACCTACAGAGGGAAATGATGTACATGGTTCATGACATTCCTACAGGAGGACACCAGGGAGTGGACAAAATTGTCAAGACTCCTGCATCTGTGTGATGGTGACCTCTTCTTCAGATGGATGTGCAACAATATTGTAACAAGTGTGTGGCATGTGCTCAAGCCAACCCAACTCCATCCAAAATAAATGAGCCGTTAAAATATCCGGTGTATGAAGGTCCATGGATAGCTTTGCAGATTGACTTCATACGTCCCTTGCCAAGATCTCAGAGAGGTAATCAGTACTTGGTGGTGGTTGTCAATCCCTTTTCAAAGGGGGTAGAGGCATTTCCTCTAAAGGCCAATACTGCAGAGGCCATAGCCAGGGTGCTATTAGAGCAAGTCTTCTCTCGATGGGGGATATCTGCAAAGGTGGATTTGGACCAGGGATCACATTTTACCAGACAGTTCTTTATGGACTGCCTTAAATTACTGGAAGTCCAGCAGAGACTACACGTCCCATACAGACCACAGTCATCTGGGTTGGTGGAACGAACCAATTGGACTATAAAAGTGATGTTGAGGAAACTGGTTAATGCGAATGGGTGAAACTGGAATACTCTCATGCTTCTGATTCTAATGGCTTTGAGAGCAACACCAGCTGTGTCTACCGATAAAACGTCCTTTGAGATGATGACAGGCCGAACCATGCAACTACCAGAACATTTCATCTGGCATACCAGTGGCACTGAATTAGAGGGAATAAAAATGATACCTACTTGCAGAATCTGCAAGAACATTTATATCACGTCCACTTGCAGGTAGCTGCTAAATTGGGGAAATCTAGACGCAAGGCAAAGGCCTACTTTGACAAAAACCAGAGAGAGAATACTTGGGAGGTTGGAGACCAAGTAATACTGTTACCTTACAAAGAACCAGAGCGTGGGCTGTGTAATCGATGGATCGGACCCTTCCGGATCATTGATAAACTTAACTCAGCATTGTGTAAAATTATGATAAGAGGAGGCAAGCATTATAGAGGCAGAATCTACCATGCTAATCAGTTAAAGCTGTATCGATCATCCAGGTCATAGGAGCAACTTCCTCCTCAGGAGCTAGGTGAACAACCCCCAGTGGAATCGCGACAGCTGGATTCCAGCAGATCGCTGCCATGAAATGGACACTGGTATTTCTGAGTTACTACACCTGTATTGTTGCTCTAAGGGTAAGACTGAGCCAAAACCAAAAATTCTGGACTAAACTGTTACAAAACACGCAGACCCATGAAACCTGATGACACGTACACATTCAATTGTTTGACCATCTGAAGCAGAAAGCACCAATTATACTCAGTCCAGAACTTATGCACAGTCCTATTAGTCAGGTTAAGGGAATTAGAGGGGAAGATGTCACCTCTGAATATAAATTGGATGGAGTCGTTTCACTGCCATCCAGTGGCTGGAAAAAGATTTGGCCGCTAGATGATGACTCAAAGGAGGGAATATAAGAATGAAGGATGATATGGAGTGTGCGTTATATGTACCTTTCCGACGAAATTAGGAAACAAAATGTACATATAAATGTGACCTTTGAAGTTAAGGTTCATGATCCTGTCATTGACTATTACTATGACAATCCAATACCCGATGATGTAACTTGTCCAATGATGGACCCAGCACCTGCTAGTGGTGTCACCACAATGCTCATACTAGGGGAATTGATTAATCAAGTTAGGTTTATGTATATTCCTGTGGTGTTAAATTTGACTCATTGGTATCTTGGTGAATTCAGATACTGTCAGCATACCAAAGTGGCTTTCTTTTTCGCAGTATCCTTGTGGATAGGATTGCAGCTTATTAACAAAAAGTGTGAGATGTTGTAAGAACAGCCATTCTGGGTCAGAACAAAGGTCCATCTAGCCCTGTATCCTGTCTTCTGACAGTGGCCAGTGCCAGGTGCCCCAGAGGGAATGAAATCTGAAAGAATTGGGTTTGTTTAGTTTGGAAAAGAGAAGACTGAGAGGGGACATGATAGCAGTTTTCAGGTATCTAAAAGGTGTCATAAGGAGGAGGGAGAAAACTTGCTCACCTTCGCCTCTAAGGATAGAACAAGAAGCAATGAACTTAAACTGCAGCAAGGGAGGTTTAGGTTGGACATTAGGAAAAAGTTCCTAACTGTCAGGGTGGTTAAACACTGTCATAAATTGCCTAGGGAGGTTGTGGAATCTCCATTTCTGGAGATATCCGAGTAGGTTAGATAAATGTCTATCCGGCATGGTCTAGACAGTATTTGGTCCTGCCATGAGGGCAGGGGACTGGACTCGATGACCTCTCGAGGTCCCTTCCGGTCCTAGAATCTATGAAGAGAACAGGTAATCATCAAATGATCCATTCCCTGTCACTCATTCCCAGCTTCTGGCAAACAGAGGCTAGGCGCACTATTCCAGCCCATCCTGGCTAATAGCCATTGATGGATCTATCCTCCATGAACTTATCAGGTTCTTTCTTGAACTCTGTTATAAACTTGGCCTTCTCAACATCCTCTGGCAAAGAGTTCCCCAGGTTGACTGTGCGCTGTCTGAAGAAATACTTCCTTTTCTTTGTTTTAAACCTGCTGCCTCTTAATTTTATTTGATGGTCCCTAGCTCTTCTGTTAGGAGAAGGAGTGAATAACACATCCTTATTTACTTTCTCCACACCAGTCATGATTTTATAGACCTCCCCTTAGTCATCTCTTTTCCAAGCTGAAAAGTCCCAGTCTTATTAATCTCTCATACAGAACACAAGCTGTTCCATACCCCTCATCATTTTTGTTTCACTTTTCTCAACCTTTTCCAATTCCAATAGATCTTTTTCGAGATGGGGGGACCACATCTGCATGCAGTATTCAAGATGTGGGCGTGCCATGGATTTATATAGCGGCAACATGATATTTTCTGTCTTATTATCTATCCTTTTCTTAATGATTCCCAACATTCCGTTAGCGTTTTTGACAGCCACTGCACATTGAGTGGATGTTTTCAGAGAACTAGACCACAATGACTCCAAGACACAGGTGCCAACTTTGTCCAGCACCTGTGGGTGCTTGAGCCCCCACCCCGCTCCTGACCCCGCCCTGACTCCACCCTTTCCCTGCCCCCATTCCAACCCCTTCCCCAAATCCCTGCCCTGGCCCTGCCTCTTCCCCAAGTGCGCCACATTCCTCCTCCTCCCCCCTCCCTTCCAGGCTTGCCGCGCAAAACCGCTGTTTTGCAGCACAAACGCTGGGAGGAAGGGGGGAGAAGCAGGACACAGCGGCGCACCCAGGGAGGAGGCGGAGGCAGAGTGGAGACGGAGGTGAGCTGGGGCAGGTGGACAGAGAAACCCGTGGTGTAAACTGATTGCTCTGCAGGATTTGCATAAACGCACCTTGACTTTACCACGCTCTGAAGTTCTGCCTCTGGGTTTGCCCAGAGATAACTTCCTGCTTTGGGTACCTTAGAAGAGATCCAGCCGAGCAGAGGAAGAAAGGCCCAGGAGGCCAGCAGAGCAAACCTGGGAAGGCTGGTTGGAGGGGAAAGGGTCATTCCAGAGATCCAGACAATCATTTTATAAATATGAACGAGGGGGTGTAGGGTGTTCCCCCGAGGTGCAGTGTCACACTCACCCCACACCCTTCGGATGGACCCTGTTTAGATGAGATGGAGATTCCTGAACACAGGGTGGGGTGTAAGGATGCTAAAAGGCCGGGTGATGGGATGGATGGAGGGGTAAGAATGGAGAGGGAGGGAGAGGCAAATTATTTGTGTTGGGGTAGCTCCTAGAATACCCAGAGTGAGATCAGGGCCCCGTCGTGCTGGGTGCTGCACAGACCCCAACCAAGATCGGGGCCCATGCCAGGTGCTGCACAGACCCCGACCGAGATCGGGGCCCCCATTGTGCCAGGTGCTGCACAGACCCTTTGCGAGAAACAGTCCCTGCCCCAATGATCTTAGTCTCACCAAACAATAGGTGGGATCCTCACCCCATTTTATGTCCAAGGAAACTGAGTCGCAGAGAAGAACATTCCAAATTGTGTTGAAGGTTTGCGACTGGCTCTGGTGCTGAACAAAGTCACAGGAACTGCAGCACTACTTCCCCTAGAGACCCTTCCCTGGCCTTCCCCAGATGCCACACGTCCCGAGCTCCCTGAGCTCCCACTGCCATGACCTCCCGCAAACTGATCCCTGGTCTCCTCCAGGCTGCCATCCCCGCCCACACACACACCTTCCATGGGGTCCTGCAGCTCAGTTGTCACCTGGGGGTCCCTGTTGGGCCAAACCCCATTTCTCCCCTGTGACCTGGATAGCGCAGTGGTAGAACCTGTCCCATGGGTGCAATACCTGCCTGGGACAAAAGGGAAGCTCAAAGAAAGAAAAACGTGTTGGTGCCTTCAGGACTCCTGCGTTCTCTCCCTGTCTCTGGATGGGGAGTCAAGTCTAGTGGTTATGGGGGTGGGGCTGGGAGTCAGGACTCTGGGATTCTATCCCCAGATCTGGGATGGGAGTGGGGTCTAGTGGTTAGATCAAAGGGCTGGCCGCCACAACTCTGTGTCCTCCCCTGACACATTCTGTGCCTCAATTTCCCCACCCTGGGAGGGAGCAGGGTGGGGTCCCAAAGCCATCCCCAGACAGCCGCCGCCAGTGCAATAGAACATCATTTATTCAGCGACAACGTTAACCTTTCCCCGCCAGCGTCCCCTGAGTCTGACCAGGGCAGCGGGAGGTTGTCAGGTGACGCAGGGCTACGGGTCACCTTGAGGCAGCGGCAGAAGAGTATAGGCCGGTTCCCCAAGCCCAGGTGATACTGCCACCAGTAGAGCTTCTGCCGGGGCTGAAGAATGACCCGCAGCTCCTCTCCCTCTTCGACCACGGCCTCCCACTCCTCCTGCTCCGTCCTAAGCCCCAGCCCGCCATAGGCGGGGGGCAGGGAGAACTGGGCCTGGAGCAAGGCCACTGAAAGGTCTGCAGGTGCCGGGGAACCAGCCGTGGAGAAGGTCCAGTTGGCCAATTTCTCTTCCACGCGTCCCACCTTCCGGGTTATCTCGTGGCTGCCAGGAAGCGGCCCGTCCGTCTCGTTCTGGATCAGCTTGATGCATTCCCATGCCCCAAAGGTGCCCCTGTGGACCAGGGATAGGCCGCCGGGGAGGAAGCTGGCCACGTCCGCGTGGACGGGGAGGACCTCCTGGTGGCCCGAGCTAGAGAAGACCTGGCTGTATAGCCCCCGCTGCTCGTCCACACCCAGGAAAGCCAGGTGGGTAGCATCACGCGCGTAGTAGTAGAGTCCATGGCAGGACGCAGGCTCCAGGGGCATCTCCTCTGCTTCGGCCCCCGTGGTCAGGTCAGCCACAGACAGAACCACGCCACGGGCCAGGAAGATGACGAAGAAGCGGCCGCCCCACGAGGCATAGTGGTCTCCGCCGCGGCACGTGGGGTGCAGGGGGAGGGCATCGGGGCTGGGGGCAGCGCCCAGGTCTGTGGTTCGGTGGAACGTGTCCCCCCGGAGGATGCAGATGGAGGAGCCGGCAGCGTCGCCCACATAGTGTTCCCCGCCCCGGCAGGCAGGGTGCAGGCCCCGGATCTCCACGGCCTCAGAGGAGTGGCACTCGGACGCCTGGAGGAAGCAGCCCACGTTGGAGCGGACGACGAAGAAGCCGTGAGGGGTGGCAAAGACATCGGTGCCAGGGGAATGTGCCCGTGGGACGATCCCGGCCATGGGGGCTGAGAGCCTGCAGGACAGCAGAGGGGGAGAGTGAGAAGGGGGGGATCCTGGGGAAGACCCTGCCAGGTCAGTCCAGCCAGATCCTGTGCTGGGGGGGGGGCACCACTGGCCAGGGCACAGGGTTGGGAGAGAATTGGGTGGGCTGATGCCAAGACCGGCCAGGCCCCAGAAGGGGGGTTTGGGGGGAGGATGCGTGTGGGGGAGTCACACCAAGGGTGAGGCCCTGGGTGTGTGGGAGCGGGAAGGAGGCCTGGGCCCCGGGTGGGGGTGTGGAAACTGGCTCTGCACCGGGCTCCCAGCAGCCCAGCGCGGCCTCTGCTCCCCGCACCCCAGAAGGGGGGACCCCCCCCCGAGAGAGGACCCACTTGCAGAGCCCCCCGGCAAGGGGCGATGGGGCAGCCCGCAAGGGGGCGGGGATGGTCCGCGGATCTCACCGGCGCTGGGAGTGGGGACGCGGCCGTGCGCCCCTCTCCAAGGCGCTGCGCTCCCGGCCCCTGCGCCCCTCCCCAAGGCGCTGCGCTCCCGGCCCCTGCGCCCCTCCCCAAGGCGCTGCGCCTCACCCGGCGGGGAGCCCGGGGCCTTGCCCGGGCCGGAGATCCGCTCGGCCCGCCCCCGAACGGGATGTCGTAGCTAACGGGGAGGGGAAGCGGCCGCCGGCTCCTCCCAACTGCACAGGGCGGGGCCGGGTTTCTGCCGGGGCGGGGCAGGACGCCTGGGTTCTATCCCTTGCTCGCAGACGAGGCGGGGGGCAGGATTCTTGGGTTCTTTTCGCGGCTCGGAGACGGGAGGGAGGGTTTAGTAGTTAAAGGGGGGCAGGACACCTGGGTTCTCTCTCCCCAGCTCTGGGACGGGCGTGGGGTCTTGTGGTTGTAGTATGTGTGTGTCTATGGGGGGGCCTTTGGGACCAGGAATCCTGGAATCTTTCCCCTGATTGGAGTTGGGCCAGGGTGTGTGTGTAGTGGTTAGAGCAGGGGCTGGGAGCCAGGACTCCTGGGTTCTCTGCAGCTCTGGGAGGGGAGTGGGGTCTAATGGTGAGAGCGGGGGGGTGGGTGGGAGTTAAGGCTTTTGGGGTTTCATTCCCAGCTCTGCCCGTCTCTATATGGATCCCGCCCCCTTGGTGAGTCATCCGGAGCTGGGAGGTAACCGGTCCAGATTCTGCCGTTCTTGCCCTACATCTGCACTGTTGCTGAAGGATCCCTAGTATCCATCAGCCCAGGGAGCCCATCTAGCCTGGCCTCTGAGGGTGGCGCCCCCTTGTGAACAATTGCGGAATAACCTGCCGTGGGGGAGCCACTCCCTCCTGCCCCCCTTATTGCTGGGCCATGCCCTCAATTGCAGGCTTTCCTCCTGCCTCCCCACCCCAGCACGTGGCTCCTCTGCCTTGCTGGGAGTGATCCAAGAACCTCTGATTGGCTCTTGAGCCTCTGTTAAATTCATGTGGTCGTGAGTTCCACAGGCTGTTACTTTCCCCATGGCTCTCAGGGTCCCCTTTCTGCGCCTCCCCCAGCTCTGTCCAGGGGTGACATGACACCCTTATAGCTACATGCTGGGTGCTCAGGAGGTCAGGACAGATATGGGGAGAGGGAGATGGGGAAGTTCACTGGGGACTAGGTGGGTTCCCTGCCTGTGCCCCTCCCCCTTACCTGTGGTTTGTGTGTCCTCTCCCCCACCCACCACTATAGGGTTTACCAGGCATTTGCTGGGGCCTCTGCCATGTGGGGACACCAGGCCCCAGGAAGCTCTCTTGTCTGGAGGGAAAGAGCAGCGAGTACAGACCCCCTATAGTGGCCTCCATTGGGATCCAACGGGGCAGAACCAAGAATTGGTCCTGCATTGGCTAGAAGGGCCTGGAGTGAGCAGGAGCCAATCAGGGCCCAGCAGGAGGGGTTAAAAAGGGCCAGTCACACCTGCCAAGGGCCAGTTCAGATGGAGCAGGATGTAACCGACTGGGGCTGAAGATTCTTCAGTTTGTGGGATGGTCAGTGAATGTGTCAGGGGGCCTTTCCCAACCTAAGGGTGCTGCCTCCCATCCAGCCTCAGTGCGGGAGGATTGGTGGCTCAGGGAGGTGGGAATGGGACATGGGCCTTTCCCTTCTAGATGAACAGGGGGCCCAGTAGTTAAGGAATGAAATCAATGCTTCCCCCAGCTGCCTTAGCCAGCTCCTCCGCTCCCTTCTGCACTCTTGTGTCCCCACCCCATGACTGGACTCCTGCCAATGGACTATTGGTCCCTCACAAGGACGCCCCAGGTACCATCCTCTTCCATAATCAAAGGGGATTTTTCATCGTCCACTCCGACCTGGGCTGCTACCTGCAGACAGAGGATCTAAAGAGGGGGATGGTATCAAGATCTGGAGACTGCACCCTGGGTGCCAGGGCAGGGATCACTAGACAACAAGAACCCCCCCCAACATCTCATCATCAAGGGTGACTCCTAACAGGTGGTAAAGGACTTGAGCACAGATGCCGAGGTCTGTGAGCTGCATCCCTACTGCTCTGGCCGGGACCAGTACCTGAGCTGTGGTTCCTGGTTCCACATCATCTCTCCAGAGAAGGGTGGTCTGAGCTATGTGTGCGCCCTGTGCACATCTACCAATGGGGGCCGCACTCCCCGGCAGCCTGAATGCTCCAAGAGGCTCTATTACTTCACCATCGACAGCTTCCCAACCCCGATCAAGCTGGACGAGAAATGGGGGGCTCAGTGCTATCTGTAGAATGAGCTTTTCTCCCACCATCCACGCTCCTTCTCCATCCACCCCAACGTGCTGACCTTCTTCCGTCATCAAGAGCAGCTGGGAGTGCACCAAGACCCTGCATAGTGACTCCAACTCCCGCATCAGCTGGTCTGACGAGGTCACCTGCAAAGTGGGCTATGCCAAGCAGCAGATGTCCAGCATCGCGCACAACTGGAGCATTTCCACTGAGATGTCCACTGGGGCCGGAGAGCTCACCAAGCTCATCACCCAGTTCCAGTTCTTCCTCAAGGCCAGGTATGGTGAGAGAAGCGTCCACATGGA
This sequence comes from Mauremys reevesii, assembly GCF_016161935.1. Taxonomy (NCBI): domain Eukaryota; kingdom Metazoa; phylum Chordata; order Testudines; family Geoemydidae; genus Mauremys; species Mauremys reevesii. Next base: position 6,408,709 of record NC_052635.1, read on the forward strand.
GCAGGACTGGAGGAAGCCCAGTAAGAAGAAGAGTCATTCCAAGCCCATCTTGTTCTTCAGGGACATGCAGTCCACCAAAGAAAAAATACCCACCAGAGCACATCCTGCTACCTGCTACCTGCTACCTCCAGTCCCCTAAGCACCTGTGGGGATGGAGATCGCCTGCACCATGATGCCATTGTTGATGTGTGTGAGCTTCTCTGGTCTGGTTTGGGCCCAAATCCCACCTCATCCCAGCTGCTTCCCCTGCTTTTTTGTTTCCTGTTCCCAGGTTCACCCAAACCTTGTTGGCAACGTAGATGATTTAATTAGCTGGCCTGTCCTTGCTATTATTACAGCTGATTGGAAAATGGTGTTTTATTTTTCCATGGAAAATTTACTTTCTATTGAAAAACCAAAACAAATGGCTACAAATAGCCAAAATATCCCCAAATTGGGCAAACTGAAAAATGTTGGCCAAAAACGTGTCAGAAACTGAAAAATCTTGGTAAAAAGCCACCCAAAACAAATATATATTAGCTGAAAAGTGAATAATGTTTTATTTTTAGCCAAAATTTTCTGATTTTGTGAGAAAACAGTGACCGTTGTTGAGGGAAGCCAACACTTTCTGTGAATATTTTCCTTTTGACAAAAAAAAAATCCAAGTTTCCCTCAGAGCAGTCTCCCAAAATGCACGCTCATCACTTCTTCTCACCTAACCCTGTGAAAGGGGAGATCAGGACACATGGCTTGTCTGTGTGTCTGGTTGCACTCCTGGGTTCTCCAGCTTCATAGGTGGCTTTGGTTAACTGTGAAGTCCACCATGCTGGCCCCAGCTTATATTCCCTGTTTTGGGGTTCATTGGAGGACCCAAATCCTCTTCTTTTCTTGCAGAGTCTTTCAACAAGCTCTGAGATTTCCCATCTATTACTTTCTCTGCTGCATCAATCACTATCCAGTAGATGGCATTCATGCATCAACATTTTCTTTTGTTCTTTGCTGATAGGAGGCGCTTTATGCATTGGTCATTCAAACATAGTATTTCTGTATTTACCTGGCCTGGTTCCTCCCTTGTTTTAAGCAATTTCTTTTAAAGTTTCAAAGTCACACATAAGAGGGTGCTTCTGCCTGTCAATAATTCAGTTTTCTTCCTGTCCAAGACAATTCCTACTTCTGAGGGCAACAATAGGTTGAAAAGAAAACAGACACAATTGTGTATACTTCCTCTAGATGTAGTGGACATGGGGCCAGACATTAAAAGGTATTTAAGTGCCTGAAGGTGCAGATTGGGTTTTTTATGGACAATGTGAGTGTCTGCAGGAGCGAGAGCTTCTTGGGTTGAGTGTTCCATTGGCCTCCTGGAAATCAATGTGATAAAATCAGCAGGACCAGCTCCAGGGTTTTTGCCACCCCAAACAACGAAAAAAACCCACCCTCCCCCACGATCACGATGTGTGGCGGCTCCACCACACCGCTTTCTTCTTTGGCAGCAATTCAGCGGCAGGTCCTTCCTGCCAAGAGGGACTGAGGTTGAGATCCTTGTGTCTGTCTCTATAAGGCAGGTTTTCTATTTCTAACAGACTCTGATGGTATGACATGGTCTCCCCTGGAGATACGTGTCTTGCGTGCACACACACGCACGCGCACACACACACACACACACACATATATCAAGAAAGGCTCCTTTGGATCTCAGCACCTCTCTGTAATTCTGTGCATCCAAGAGCCCTGGGGTCACAGCAATATCTGGGTATCACAATAACTTTCGTCTTTCATGATTTCGAAGGCCAGAAGGAACCATTTGAGCACCCAGTCTGACTCCTGTAGTCACCCGGATGCCCCGCTGTGAATTCAAAAGACTTTAGTGAGACCAAAGTGTTTGACTGCGCAGGGGGCTGAGCCGTTCTGGCCTCTGGCAGAGAACTGGAGGGATGGGATGGGTTTGCAACCTTGCAGGAGGGCACTGCGAAGCGGTAACCATTATTTGAAGGGACTGATTTAATCCCATCGATTTCCAGGAGGGATGCCCATGTGAGATTCAACCCAAGAAGCTCTCGCTCCTGCAGACACCCACAGTGTTAATAAAAAACTCAATCTGTGCCTTCAGGCACTTAAATATTTTTTAAAATCTGGCCCAGTGTCCACCACATGTTGAGGAACTATACAAGATTGTGTTGATTTTCTTTCAAACTGATTGTTGTCTGCTGGAAGTGATACAAATTGTCTGGCATGGGAAGGAAAGTGAATTATTGAAAGGCAGAAGCACCCTCCATCTGTGTGGCTTCAAAACTTTAAAATAAATTGCTTAAAAAATAGAGACACACAATTAATAGGCTGGGTTAATATAGAAGATCAATGTTTGAATGACAAACACATAAAGAGCCGCCTATAAGCAAAGAATGAAAGAAAATGTTGATACACCAGTGCCATCTACTGGATAGTGAGGGGAGCAGCAGAGAGGGGAAATCTCAGAGCAGGTGGCAAGGTTCCAACAGGAAAGAAGAGGATTTGCCATCCTCCAGAGAACCCCAAAACAGGGTATATAAACCGGGGCCACCAGGGTGGACTTCTGTTAACCGAAGCCACCTATGAAGCTGGATGACCCAGAAGTGTGACCAAACATGCAGACAAGCCATGTGTCCCGCTCTCCCCATCACAGGGTTAGGTGAGAAGAAACGGTGAGAATACATTTTGGGGGACTGTCTGAGGGAAAATTGGATTTTTTTGGCAAAAGGAAAATAGCTACAGAAAGTGTTGGCTTCCCTCGAAAAATGTTGCTGTTTCGTCAGAAAACCTGAAAACTTTTGGCTAAAAATAACCCATTCACTTTTCAGCAACTATACTTTGGTTTGGTTTGGACAGCTTTTTGCCAAGATATTTCAGTTTTTGACATCTTTTTCACCAACATTTTTCAGTTTACATTTTTCAATGTGACGTCTACATTTTCTGTGGGAAAATCAGACGGCATTTTCCAACTAGCTGTAATAGGAAGGACAGGACAGGAAAGTTAATTAAATCATCGATGTTGCAAATGAGATATGGGTAAAGCTGGGAACAGACAGTACAGAAAACTGTGCTTACAAGCATCACAGACAGCTAAGACTTATCGGGGGGTAATGAGAAGAAATGGAAACTGTCTAAGTACAGCTGTAAGTCACACGTCCACCAAAGCAGAGTGGTGACAATCCAGGAAACTAAATTGCACAGGAATGGTTAATTAAAATGCTTCAAAAGAAAAGAACAAAACAAAAAACTTTTACTGACCAGAAAGTACCAAGAGCTTAGCTCCCCTCACTGGTCGTAGAGACAGTAACTTGTATCTCGTACTCTGTCAGGCTGACAGTCACTGTGCTTTTAATTTATAATTTCTAAGCCAACAGGAAGCAAAATGTCACAGAATCTTTGACTAGAAGCTAACAGGTTTCTGTAGAAACTGTAGGGGAAATGCTTCTGAGCGTTTTGGAGGAAAGAGGACATGGACAAAGTGAATTGCTTCTGACAGAATAATATTAAAATTAAAACCCCACAGAACATCTTAATTCCGCAGCCTTTTGATTCATTGGGTTGTGTCTAATGTCCCTGTACAAGGTAAAGCAAACTCTTGCTTACTAACCCCCAGACCTGTAAGAGGGAGGCAGTAGGAAAAGAAGCGAGGGTAACACCCCCTAGGTGAAATTGAAGTATGAATATTGTTTTATTACTTACATATTTGTATTAGCCAAATTGCAGTCACAAAACTCTGGGATTTAAATCAGCTGCTGTGCATCATTATTCCAAAAGGAGGTATCAAGTTAGTTGTGATTTCAGACATACCCAGCGTGGTAAAGGAAGCCAGCAACGAATAATCTTTCTGCTTTTACACAGGAAGTATCGAAGCAAAATGCAGCAGCCTTTGCTACCCACAACCTAAATCAGTTATTGTTACAAGTCTTAATTCACCAAAAGAAAATACTTGACTTATCTCTTGCAAATATCTCTTTACATATACTTAACAAATAAACACAATATTTTAATATATGTTAATATTTTTCTCTCTTACGCGCTTGTGTTTTAATCTAGGGCCTAAAGATGCAAGAAAACATATTTGGCTCCTAACTAAATCATTAGACCTCTTTTCTAGGCAAACCAAGCTATAAACCCGGAACAATTAATTATTTCAACCCTTAGGTTTCCTGGACCTGCGCTCAACAACAACGTTTAATCCATTGCTGTCACGGTTTGTTGGTATGTTGAAATTACTTGTCTGAGAGTTCTATGTTTTGTGTCACATGACTAAATTATGGTTTTGGGGAGTTTTTGTTGCAACAACAACATTTTTGCACACAAGAATGTGCATAATAATAAAAATATTAATAGTAAAACATTTTTTCTTTGTGGTACCACACTATTTATAATTATAATTAGAGTTTAACCCCCAAGGGTGTGTCCTTATAATACATCAGCGATGGTTCTATCTTTTCTATAGATATAGATATCTATATGTAAAATTTTGATTTGAAATTTGTCAGGCAATGTGGCCAGTTGTTTGGCAGAAGCCAAGTTAAAAGCCAAGTTAAAAAATAAGAAGTTCATTGGGAAATTTGTGGTCATGGAAAATGTGTCACGGACCATGAAATCTGGTGTCCCCCTGTGAAATCTGGTCTTTTGTGTGCTTTTACCCTATATTATACAGATTTCATGGGGGAGACCAGCATTTCTCAAATTGGGGGTCCTGACCCAAAAGGGAGTTGCAGGGGGATTGCAAGGTGGTTTTATGGGGGGCGTGATATTGCCACCCTTCCTTCTGAGCTGCCTTCAGAGCCAGGCAGCTGGAGAGTGGGGGCTGTTGGCCAGGAGCCCAGCTCTGAAGGCAGAGCCACTGCCAGCAGCAGTGCAGAAGTACGGGTGGCAATACCATACAATGCCACCGTTACTTCTGATCTGATGCCTTCAGAATTGGGCAGCTGAAGAGTAGTGGCTGTTGACTGAGGGCCCAGCTCGGCAGGCAGCAGGGTATTAGTAAGGGTGCCAATACCATACCAGGCCATCCTTACTTCTGTGCTGCTGCTGGTGGCGGCTCTGCCTTCAGAGCTGGGCTTCTGGCCAGCAGCTGCCTCTCTCCAGCTGCCCAGCTCCGAAGGCAGCGCTGCCGCCAGCAGCAGTGCAGACATAAGGTAGCAGTATCACAACCCCCAGGGCCGGATTAACGCAGGGGCTTTAGGGGCTGCAGCCCAGGGCCTCGGGCTAAGGGGGGCCCCTCAGAAATAAATCCATAATTACATACAATTCAGTGGTCTCCACCCCATCGATCGTGATCAGCTGGTCGATCCTGGAGCCTCTGCCAGTCGATCGCCATGTCCAGGCTGCTAAAAGTCCAGTGGCGCAGCAGGGCTCAGGCAGGCTGCCTGCATGCCGTGCCCCACGCTGACCTCAGAAGCGGCTGGCTGCTGGCGTGTCTCTGCAGCCCCTGGCACCGGGGGAGATGGCTCTACGCGCTGCCCCCACCCCCAGCACCATCCCTGCAGCCCAGGGAATTGTACTCGTCCTGTTTCAAAATGTCACCTACCAATAGCTGCTACTATTAGGGTCACTGGGCTGGAGCTCGGAGTAGAGGGTGGGCCTGGGCTCCCCTCCCCCTGCCCACTCTCCCTGATTAATCACTGAGACTGGGAGACAACACAGATGTGCGATGGAGGGTTGCTTCTCCTCACCTCCCTGGCTGGCTTATGATGAAAATGGCTCAGCAGGCTGTGACCTTTGTCTCTAGAGAGAGAAGGGCTACGTGGAGGGTCACAGTGAGCCCCTGAGGCTAGCGAAATCCGCCAGAAAGTGCGGGACCCACTGAGACAACGTCAGAGCTTTGTCACAATCTATCTATATATATATATGTACTAAAAAATGCGTATCTACAATGGGTATATTGTAAAGAGCCTACCAGGTAAAAGTGCAACCTTCAGATATGAGCTAGTGCATGAAACCATTTCACCTTTAGTAACTGAGAAAAGGGTCTATCTTCAAATCAATGTGTTCAACGTCGCTACATCTATACCAGTGGTGTAGCAACGGGGCGAGTGTACACATATAACACCACTGTGACGCCGGGAGCTTATATAAGTTCATCAGTTTAACAAAGGAATTGACATGTACCAGGCTTGTTCTCCCAAGGGGAGTCTCTGACACGCTTCAAACCGAACACACTGCTTCAAGTAGAATAAACAAACAGATTTATTAATATAAAGGTAGATTTTAAGTGACTATAAGTCAAAGCACAACAAGTCAGATTTGGTCAAATGAAATAAAAGCAAAAACCATTCTAAGCTGAACTTAACACTGTCAATGTCCTTACAAACTTAGATGCTTCTCACCACAGGCTGGATCTTCAGCCAGGCTCTCCCGTTTGATCAGCGGTTCAGTCGCTTGGTGGTGGTGGTGTCTGTAGATGTAGGTGGAAGAGAGAGAGCCTGGCAAAATGTCTCTCCCTTTTATCATGTCCTTTCTTTCCTCTTGGCTTTGCACCCCCCTTCCGAGTCAGGTGAGCATTAGCTCTTCACAGTCCCAAACTGACCAAAGGAAGGGGGGTGACTCCCTCGGGGGTCTAATAGATTATTTTGTTGCTGCCTAAGGGCTTGGCTAGACTTGCAAGTGAGAGCACATTAAAGCAGCCCCGGGCGCCCTAACTCCTGAGGTGTCCACACTGGCAAGGCACTTAGAGCGCCTGGACTCTGCAGCTGGAGCACTCCTGGTAATCCACCTCCATGAGAAGCATTAAGCTTGCTGCACCCCAGCTGAAAGGCCCGGGCATCAGTGTGGACGGGGTGTTGTATTACTGCGCTGTGATTGGCCTCCGGAAACATCTGGGACCGGAGATATTGGCTAGCGTCATTCGGTCGCGCAATCCAAGGAGCAGCTTATATGCCAGAGGCTGTGCGTGAACAGCCCAGGGGTGGGGGTTCTCACAGCAGGGCAGGGTAAGGCTGGTTCCCAGAGTCAAGGATTGGAGTGACCTAGCAGAGCACTGGTCCAGATAACACCAGAGGGGAACGTCACAACCATCCTATAACTTTTGAATTGGAAAAGGTCCCATCTTTCATCAAGGATTAGCAACAGCTAAATTGTATTGTTAATTGCTGTTTTTAAAACATAAAACAGGAAAAGCCACTTGTCAAAAGTGCCTTTGGAAGCAACACCACCCTAATTAAACTCTTATTTAACTAAGATTATTATGGAAAAAACTTGTGTGTTTTGTTCACAGCCTCTTTGCCTTGTTCAAGCCAGGTGAGAATGTGTTCAGTCACTTGGCAATTATCCACTCAGTAGGTCACTTTGAAAACAACGTCTACAATAAACGCAGCAATACAGCTCCTCTGGTAGTTTATCACCCAAGTGGGAAAATTCCACCGATGACCTGTTGGTCTGACAAGGGCAATCAGTACATTGGCAGCTACAATATGTCTGAAGTGGACACACTGTAGTGTGGCCAGAAGGGAAGGTACCAACACAATCTGTCGCCATCACTGTTGGTAGCCTGTCAGGCAAACCAAGCAAAATGCTTGTATGCAGAGGGTAACATACAGTGGAGTTGGTCAGTATTCTAGTATTGTAATATATTTATATCTCAAAATTACTTGTATTGGAGTGCAGGGTCACAGGGACAAATTTTTGCCCAACCCCAAAGGGATTTTTTTTGGCAAAAGGAAAATATTCACAGAAAGTGTCGGTTTCCCTTAAAAACGGTCGCTGTTTCATCAGAAAACCTGAAAACTTTTGACTGAAAATAAAACCTTATTCACTTGTCAGCAAACATAGTTTTGTTTGTTTTGGGGTGGCTTTTTGCCAAGGTTTTTCAATTTGCAGTAGTTTTTAGCCCAATTTTGGGAGGTTTTGGCTATTTGTAGCCCCTTTTTTTTGTTTTTTCAATAGAAAGTGTACATTTTCCATGGGAAAGTCAAACACCTTTTTCTGACCAGCTGCAGTAATAATAAATAATAATAATAAGGACAAGACTGTTAATTAAATTATCTACATTGCAAACGAGGTTTGATTAAAGAACATAAGAATGGTCATACTGGGTCAGACCAAAGGTCCATCTAGCCCGGTATCCTGTCTTCTGACCATGGCCAATGCCAGGTGCCCCAGAGGGAATGAACAGAACAGGTAATCATTAAGTGATCCATCCCCTGTTGCCCATTCCCAGCTTCTGGAAAGAGGAAGCAGAAAAGCAGGCGAAACAGCTGGGATGAGGTGGGAGAGATTTTGGGCAGCCCAGGGAAAGATCTAAAGGGGACAAACTGGACCAGAGAAGCTCACACACAGACGTCAACAATTACATAATGGTGCTGGCACTTTCCATCCTCACAGATGCTTAGGGGACTGAGGCAGCGGGATGCGTTCAGGTGAATAGCAGGGGTATTGGGTGTCTGGGTGGACAGATGAAGAAGATCTCCAGCTGCAGACGGACAGCTAGCCACTGGATCTCTATGGCTGAAATCACCCAAGGACCGCTCCATACTCCTAAGGGGTATTTTTCAGTTTGGGTTGCTCTCTAACCTGTTGTGTTTGTGTGTGCTTGACACTAAACAAAGCAGTAACTTCAAGTAAAGGTGTTCTCGTGGGAATACTGGAGACTAATAAAGTACTGGCTTAAGTGAAAGCACGTGGTTTTGATTTTTTTGTGCCCCTCATATAGCAGATGGAGGTGCTATGTTTCCCTTGGTCTGTCCTGATACTGACGTGCACAGAGTAAAGTTACTGCAAGCTTGGGGTTCAGTGGAATGTCAGGTAACAAGGGTTACCAAAACCTTTGGGTTCAAGGGGAACCCTGGGTAACAAATGGATCAGAGAAGCACACACATGTGAACAATAGCATCATGGTGTTCTCCATCCTCATGGACTGTTAGGGGACTGGAGGAAGCAGGATGCACTCGGGTGGGTTGTTTTCTTTGTTGAACTGGACGTCCCTGCAGAACAAGACAAGCTTGTGGCCTATGCCTAGGAGGTACTGCTGATGTAGAGGGTCTTTTTGGGCTCCAGGGTCACCTGGATTGACTCCTCTTCTCATGCTTCATTCCAGTCCTCTTGCTCTGTCCTGCCGTACTGGGCCTTGAGGGAGAACTGGAGCGGGTGATGAGCTTGGTGAGCTCTCCAGGCCTGAGGGACATTTCAGTGGAGATGTTCCAGTTGTGCTCAGTGCTGGACATCTGCTGCTTGGCTTAGCCCGCTTTGCAGGTGACCTTGTCGGACCAGGTGATGGAGGAGTTGGTCATTGTGCAGGGTCTTGATACACTCCCAGCTGCCAGTTGAGGCGCCCTGGGTGAGGGCCAACCCCTCGGGGAAGAAGCTCAGCACATCAGGGTGGATGGAAAAGAAGCGCACTGTGGTGAAGATCATGTGATTGTACAGGTAGTACTAAGCCCCCCATTTCTCATCCCCCTTGATCAGGGCTGGGGAGGAAAAGAAGTCGGAGTAGCAGTGCTCACTCAAGTCACATACACGGCCCATAACACCCGGCTCCTGGAAGGTGATGTAGGAGCTTGGGCCACAGCTCACGTACTGATCCCCACCACAGCAGTGGGGATGCAGCTTATAGGCCTTGGCCTCGGCTCAAATTCTTTACCACCCAGTAGGAGTTGCCCTTGATGACGTAGATGTTGGGGGGGGGTTCTCACTGTCACCCGTGTAGTGATCCCCGCCCTGGCACGCAGGGTGCAGTCTCCGGATCTCTATGCCAGTCCCGCTCTTTAGATCCTCTGTCTGCAGGTAGCAGCCCATGTTGGAGTGGATGATGAAGAAACCCTTTTGAATATTGAAGATGTCGGGGCCTGGGGCATCCTTGTGAGGGACCAGTGGTCCATTGGCAGGAGTCAAATTGTGAGACAAGGGGAAAGGAGGGCAGGACATTAGCTCATCTCATCTTTTGTGACTCTTTGATGCTTGAAGACCCCCCAGTTCCACCATTTATCGATCTAACTGGGCCATGTCTCCTCTATCTCACCCCGTAACTACATAGGGATGTCCTCTGTGGAGATAAAGAGGGGAGGAAATATCAACAGTGTCCTGAGGACTAACTCTGTGCCCAGCCAGGAGTCCATGAATAGAGCTCACAGGAAAACAATGCACCAAAGTTCCCTCAATCCCGACCCACAACCCCCCTGTTATCCCAGCCCTGGGCTCAGCCCTCTGCCCAACTCTGCCAGTTCCCCTCAGTACCAACATGCAGCCCACTGCTAGCCCAACAGCAGTGGGTTGTGGGAGCAAAGGCGCATGGGAGTTTTGAAAAACTGATGGATTTAATAACTTTGGAACCAAGTATCAGAGGGGTAGCCGTGTTAGTCTGGGTGAAGAGGGTAAGTGCAGAATTTCAGTAAGGGGTGAATCATTGCTTAGAGAAGCTACTAGGAAAAGGAATCCTCATGGTAATCTGTGCAAGTAGTTCACTGTAGCTGAAGGGCGTGGAAGTAGTTTAATCGAGGAAGTTTCAGTTCCCAACCGCCAGAAATTTTCTGTTGTGAATGGATCGACTGACTTTCTTTTCGAAAGATCCAGTGTGGGTCGCTTTGAGAAGGTTAGGGTTAGGGTTAGTTGGTGTAAAAGAAAGTTAAGCAGCCCTATAAACAAGCAGCTTTGCATAACTGGTTTGTTGGGAAGACAAAGGGTATGGCTACACTTACAAATCTGCAGCGCTGGTAGTTGCAGCGCTGGTCGTCCAGCTGTGCAGGGCCAGCGCTGGTGTGTGGCCACACTCACAGCTACCAGCGCTGCAGTGTGGCCACATTTGTAGCATTTGCAGCGCTGTTGGGAGTGATGAATTATGGGCAGCTATCCCAGCATTCAAGTGGCAGCAACGTGCTTTTCAAAAGAGGGGGGTGTGGGGCAGTGTGACAGGGACCGGGGCGGAGAGAGAGTGGATTTTTGGAACCGACACTGTGCAAAATCAGAAAATTTTCCCACCCCCTTACTGTTAACTGCAAACAACCTGCATCCAACATACTCCCTTTCCCCTCTGCCCTCCCCGTTTCTCTCAAGCAAAGCAAACACTCAACCCCTGCAGTGGTTATCTCATTTCATTGTTGACAGTAGTTACAGATTAATGACAGCAAACAGGAGCTATTTGAAGAATTGACAACAAAACAAAGAGAGGCTGCATAACAAAACAAAGGGAATAATTTAGTTAAAAGCATTCTGGGATACTCCTTATACCCTGGAGGCCAATAACAGCGCTGGTGAGTGTCCACACTTGATGACCAGCGCTGCAGAACCAGCGCTGCAACCCTTATACCCCAAGCAGACCTGGGTGTACGGCCAGCGCTGCAGCCAGGGAGTTGCAGCGCTGGTTGTGCCCTGCAAGTGTGGACAGGGTGTAATTGCAGCGCTGGAAAGCCTCTACCAGCGCTGCAACTTGCAAGTGTAGCCAAGCCCAAAGTGGTTGAGCGAGGAATGTCTTCAGGCTAATTCTTTAAATGAGCAGTCTGTGCTTCAGGGTCTGCAGTGGGTGAACACACCTAGCCAGCAAAGCAATTCCTGTGTTCCTGAAGCAGGAAGTTTCAGTTTTTAACCTTCTAGGGAAAAAAAAATGGGGGGGAGAGGGGGAGAGAAATAACTCAGTCCTGCTAAAGGAAAGAATGAGTGTCCAGCCTTGAAACTGGTAGCAGCTGAGAATCTAAAAGCCAGTGTCTGTGTTGATGCAAATTACCTGGCTCACAGGGAGAGAAAAGACTTGCTAATAGCTGTTAGCATAGAAAGCCCACCCTATCAACCAGTGACTTCTGTTAAGCAAAAGCAATCAGGGTTTGATCCTGCAGGACAAGGAGGAAAAAGAGACATTGAGTTTGCCAGCTGGGGATGTTCCAGAGAGTTGATTTGAACCTGCAGTTTATTCCATCACTGCTTCAAGCCTGAACCAAGAAATTTGCTATTACTGTATGTAATTGATTCAGTTTAACCAATTCTAGCTCTTATCTATATATTTTTCTTTTTACGAGTAAACCTTTAGGTTTTAGATTCTAAAGGATTGGCAACAGCGTGATTTGTGGGTAAGATCTGACTTGTCTATTGACCTGGGTCTGGGGCTTCGTCCTCTGGGATCGAGAGAACCTTTTTTCTTTTACTGGGGTGTTGGTTTTCATAACCACTCATCTCCATAATGAGTGGCACTGGTGGTGATACTGGGAAACTGGAGTGTCTAAGGGAATTGTTTGTATGACTTGTGGTTAGCCAGTGGAGTAAAACCGAAGTCTCATTTATTCGGGTTACTCTTCTGGGGAGGGGATTCTGTAATTCTATCAATGTGCTGCTTGTGTCACTTGTGTTCTCATGCAGAGCTCTACTTCTCCCTTCAGCAAGTCCCCTCCCAATGGAGCTGTCCTGCAGGGCCTCGGTTCCCTAGGGCTGGGTTTCTCCAGCCCCAAAAGCGGATGAACAAACCCACACATACATTAACAGAGCAAGTTTGAGCGGACCGGGTCAATCAGCACTGTCAAGCTGACCCCTTACATGTCTCTGGACTCACTGGGCTGGAGGAAGCAGCACTTTCAAGCTGACTCTCCTTATATGCCCCTGGGCTCCATGGACTGGGTCAAGCAGCACTTTCAAGCTGTTGCCCTTCTGCGTCCCAGATTCAGCATGTCCCCATCCCCACTCTCACAGCACAATTGTACTGGCAGTAACCTACTTGGTGAGCAAACCCCACAGGATTCTGGGCGCTGCAGGGATCTTTAGCGTAGGTAAGAGAAGTGTTGCTGTAGAGTGAATGGGGGAAGCTAAAAACACAAAAGAGAAAAGTTCAGCAAGAGAGAGAGACGCAACCAGCTTAACCATACAAGTTATTTATTGAATAATAGTGATAACTACACAAGGAGGCTAAACCAACATAACCTACATTATTAAAGGTTAATACCTACGGTAGAAAGGAAAACTGCGCTTCTAGGTGGTTTATGCTAGCCTCAGTGGCTCACTGTGACCCTCCACGTAGCCCGTCTCTCTCTAGGGCCAGGGTCACAGTCTACTGAGCCCTTTTCATCATAGGCTGCAAGGAGGGTGGTGAGAGAACTCCCACAGTCTCTGTTCAGCCTCCTGTCCTGACAGGGGCCTGACTTCCCCTTCCAGGAGCTGTTCCTGTAGTGGTGGGTTGGGGGGAACCCGGGCCCGCCCTCTACTCCGGATTCCGGCCCAGGGACCCTAATGGTAGCAGCTGTTGGCAGCCAACCTTTCACTGCCAGAGTTGCTACATTTCCCTGGGCCACTTCCCCACAGCTCTCCTGCTTCTCCCTTCTTCACCCTTACCTTAGGGCTTCTTTAACGATGGTTTGAGGGTGACTTCAGTAACCAGCCCTTCAGCCGCACTTGCTCTCCCCTGCCTGACTGGAGTGAGCCCTTTTTATATAGTATCAGCAGGGTCTTAATTAGAATCAGGTGGTCACATTAGCTTAATGGCCTCACCTGACTCTTTGTAGGTTAATGAGAGTCAGGTGTTCTCATTAGCTGGGAGCAGCCCCTGCTCTGGTCAGTCAGGGAACAGAAAACTGTTAATCCAGTGGCCAGTATATCTGCCTTCTGCTATTCCGCTGTACCCAACTGGCCTGGGTCTATCACAGAAGATAATTACTATCATCCAGTCTCATGCTTCAAGGCATCCCCAACAGGGGTCAGGCAGGAAGAGTTACCTTGATGCCCCATTGGTTCCCTGTATTCTGGGATGTCCCTTAACCTTCCTCTGAAGCATCAGGGATCACCCACAGCTGGAGACAGGGTGGGGTGGGCCAGGGCTCTGAGATGCCTGGCTGCTGGGTCAGGCTGGCACTCAGGGTCCAGCTGCGCATCAGAATTGACATGGGGAAGGAATTTGGGTGGGGGAAGAATGGGGCTGGGCTGATGCTGAAACCAGACAGGCCCCAGAAGGGGAGGTTGGTGAGGGGCTCGGGGCGGGGGGTAGAGTCACACCAAGAGGGGCCAAGCCCTGGGTGTGTCTGAGGGAGAGGGGCTTGGGCCCTGGGTGGGTCGGTGTGGTATTTGGCTCTAAACTTGGTACTGTGGGTAACCAGCAGCCCAGCGTGGACTCTGCTTCCCCGATCCCAGAAAGTGGGGACCCCCCTGGAGAGGCACAACTTGCAGAGCCTTGTAGGGCAATGGGGCAGCCTGGAAAGGGGCAGGGATGGTCCCTGAATCTCACCAGTGCTGGGAGTGGAGACATGGCCCGTGCCCCACTCCCCAAGGCGCTGCACCTCCAGCCAGTGGGGCTGGGATGGGAACAGGATCCTGAAAGCTTTCCAGGTCCGGAGATCAGCCCAGACCACCTCCCAACGAGAAGTCATAGCTAACGGGGACGGGAAGCGGCCGTCCAGCTCCTTCTCTCAACTCCATCCCCATTAAAGGGCCAGGGACGGGTTTCTGGTGGGGAGGGGTAGGACGCCTGGGTTCTCTCCCTGGCTCGGAGAGGGGAGTGAGTTGTAGTGGTTAGAGCAGGGAAGGCTGGGGGCCAGGATTACTGGGTTCTGTCCCGAGCTCGGAGAGGGCAGTTGGGTCTAATGATTAGAGTGTGTGTGTGTGTGTGTGTGTGTTGCGGGGCTAGGGATCAGGACTCCTGGGTTCTATCCTGTACTCAGAGATGGGAGGGAGGGGATAGTGGTTAAATAGGGGGAAGGACGCCTGGATTCTCTCCCCAGCTCTGGGATGGGAGTGGGGTCTTGTAGTGGGAGTGTGTGTGTGTGTGTGTATGGGGGGCTTTTGGGATCAGGAATCCTGGAATCTTTATCCTGCTTCGAGTTGTGTGTGTGTGTGTGTGTGTGTGTGAGAGGGGGAACCTGGACTCCTGGGTTTTCCCTGACTCTGGCAGGGGAGTGGGGTCTAGCGGTTAGAGCGGGGGGTGGTGGTGGTGGTGTGAGCCAGGACTCCTGGGTTCTCCCCAGCTCTGGGAGGGGAGTGGGGTCTAGTGGTGAGAGCAGGGAGGTCGGGGGACTGGGAGTTAAGGCTTTTGGGGTTTCATTCCCAGCTCTCCCCATCTGTATATGGATCCCTCCCCCTTGGTGAGTCGTCCGGAGCTGGAATGCAGCTGGGAGGTAACCGGCCCAGATTCTGCCATGCTTGCCCTAAATCTGTGCTGTTGCTGAAGGATCCCTAGGGTCCATCAGCCCAGGGAGCCCATCTAACCTGGCCTCTGAGAGTGGCGCCCCCTTGTGGACATTTGTGGAATAACCTGCCATGGGGGAGCCACTCCCTCCTGCCCCCTTTATTGCTGGGCCATGCCCTCAATTGCAGGCTTTCCTCCTGCCCCCCAGCCCCACCATGTGGCTCCTCTGCCTTGCTGGGAGTGATCCCCAAGAATCACTGATTGGCCCTTGCGTGTCTGTTAAATTCACGTGGTGGTGAGTTCCACAGGCTGTTCCTTTCCTCATGGGGCTCAGGGTCCCATTCCTGCTGCCACCGCACCCACCAGCTCTGTCCAGAGGTGACATCCTTACCGCTACATGCTGGGTGCTCAGGAGGGAGAGGGCAGGGCAGACATGGAGGAGGGGTATAGGGAAGGTTCACTGGGACTGGATAGGTTCCCTGCCTGGGCACCTCCCCCTTACCTGTGCCTTGTGTCCCCTGCCCCACCCCCCATTATAGGGTGTGCCAGGCATTTGCTGGGGCCTCTGCCATGTGGGGGCACCTGGCTGCAAGAAGCTCTCCCGTCTGGTGGGAAAAAGCAGCGAATTCTGACCCCCTAGAGAGACCCCTCCCCCACCCCGGGATCAACCCAGGCAGAACCAATAAGAATTGGTCCCACAGTGGCTAGAAGGGCCAGGAGTGGGCAGAAGCCAATCAGGGCCCAGCAGGCAGGATAAAAAGGGCCAGCAACGTCTGCCAGGGGCCAGTTCAGGTGGAGCAGGATGTAACCAACTGTGGCGAAAGATTCTCCTTTTGTCAGGGGGTCAGTGACTGTGTCATGGGGCCTTTCCCCTCTAGGGGGCGCTGGCTCCAATCCAGCCCCAGGGTGGGGGGTTTGGTAGCTCAGGCAGGTGGCAATGGGACACTGGGCCTTTCCCCTCTAGATGAATGGGGGTGGGGTGTTAAGGAACTAACTCAGTGCAGCTCAACATGCTCCTAGGACTTGCAGCCCTGTACAAAGATGATTATTATCATCCTGGCTCCCTCCTGATTTCCTTCTTTTGCCTCCATTTTTTCCCCTTCTATAGACCCCACCAAGTAGAAAATCAAG
This sequence comes from Mauremys reevesii, assembly GCF_016161935.1. Taxonomy (NCBI): domain Eukaryota; kingdom Metazoa; phylum Chordata; order Testudines; family Geoemydidae; genus Mauremys; species Mauremys reevesii. The sequence goes on from NC_052635.1 coordinate 6,424,859, forward strand.
GAAATTCAACTCGAACAACTTGGTGAATGCTGAAAAAAAGTCATTTTTTTATTCAGGCTTGATACAGTCTTTGTTTTTTGGCAACAGATTTGACCCCAGAATGACCTCAAAGCTCAGTTCAGGCTGTGGAGTATAATGAGAGAGGACCAAGAGAACATGTCATGAAATCATCTACCTTGGTAACAAGATTTGGAGAGAAGAAGGGGAATGGGAAGCAGATGAACCGGGTTTGCAAGCTGGGAGGAGGGCACTGGGAAGTGCTAAGCATGGATTTGAAGGGACTGATTCGATCCCATTGATTTCCAGGAAGCCAAAGCTCACACACACATCAACAATAGCTTCATGGTGTTGCATTCTCCATCCTCATGGACGCTTAGGGGACTGGAGGCAGAGGGATGCGGTCGGGGGGGTTGTTTTCTTTGGTGAACTGGACGTCCCTACAGAACAAGACGGGCTTCTGGCCTATGCCAAGGCAGTACTGCCAGATGTACAGGTTCTTTTTGGGCTCCAGGGTCACCTGGATTGACTCCTCTTGTTCACGGGCTTCGTTCCAGTCCTCCTGCTCCGTGCGTACGCTTCTCCCACCGTACTCGGTCTTGAAGGAGAACTGGAACTGGGTGATGAGCTTGGTGAGCTCTCCGGCCCCAATGGACATCTCAGCGGAGATGCTCCAGTTGTGCTCAATGCTGGACATCTGCTGCTTGGCATAGCCCACCTTGCAGGTGACCTTGTCGGACCAAGTGATGGAGGAATCGGAGTCATTGTGCAGGGTCTTGATGCACTCCCAGCCGCCGGTGGAGGCGCCCTGGGTGAGGGCCAGCCCTCCGGGGAAGAAGGCCAGCACATCGGGGTGGATGGAGAAAGAGTGTGGGTGGTTGGAGAAAAGCTCTTTGTACTGGTAGCACTGAGCCCCCCATTTCTCATCCAGCTTGATCAGGGTTGGGAGTTTGTCCATGGTGAAGTAAAAGAGCCCCTTGGAGCATTCAGGCTGCAGAGGAGTGCGGCCCCCACGAATAGGTGTGCTCAGGTCACAGACATAGACCAGGCCTCCCTCCCTTTGTAAGACGATGTAGAACCAGGAACCGCAGTGTGTGTAGTGGTCCCCGTCTCGGCAGCCGGGTGCCAGCTCACGGACCTCAGCCTCTGCATCCGTGCTCAAGTCCTTCACCACCCGGTAGGAGTCGCCCTTGATGATGTAGATGTTGGGGGGGTTCTCACTGTCGCTCAGGTAGTGATCCCCGCCCTGGCACGCAGGGTGCAGTCTCTGGATCTTGATGCCAGCCCCGCTCTTTAGATCCTCTGTCCACAGGTAGCAGCCCAGGTCGGAGCGGATGATGAAGAATCCCCGTTGATTATAGAAGATGTCGGTGCCCGGGGCGTCTTTGTGAGGCACCAATGATCCATTGGCAGGAGTCCAGTCCTGAGGTGGGGACAGAAGAAGGGAGAAGGGAGGGGAGGACCTTAGCTTACCTGATCTTTTGTGAATCTTTGATGCTTGAAGAACCCCCAATTTCAACAGCAACCAGACACCTGGGATAGGAATTGGTTCAGCCCTGGGAGGTGCCTGCAGTGAAGTCTCCTAGATGTACTGTGGGTGGAACGTGAGGAAGGGGAAACCCTACGTTCTGACCTGGAATTATCCCACCTTACACGGGATCCCACTTACCACCACTGATCTCTCTGACTGGTCCATGTATCCTCTGTCTCACCCTGTAAGTAGGAAGGGCTGCCTGCATTGAGATAAAGAGGGGAGGAAATATCAACAGTTATCCTGACGTATAACTCTGCGCACAGCCAGGAGTCCAGGAATAGAGCTCACAGGAAAACAAGGCACCAAAGTTCCCTCAGTCCCAACCTGCAGCCCCACAGCTATCCCAGCCCTCTGTCCAAGTCTGCTGGTGCTCCTCAGTCCTGACCTGCAGCCCCTTGCTAGCTCAGCCCTGGGGTTCCCCCCACAGTCCCCCGCAGAGCTCCAACGGACACTCCCACCTGGTAGATGCTCTCGGCTGATGACAGCCCCTCTTGGTGTACAGGACCAAACTCCTGAGCCGGACCAACAGAGTAGTATATAACTCAATAGCATTCATCACCATGTATTTTTGACAGGTATCCACGTTGGTTTTGAGGCACCGTTGGCCATTTTGAATGCTTCTTTTTGATTATTTTTTATGTTTGAATCCGGGAATGTTGCGTGCTTGTGCTTTATACATTTGGTTGATTGTTTAGAGAAAAAGGTTGAAAGAATAGAGTGAAAGCACTTAAATATTAAAAAAAGAAAGATTTGGTAAGGCTTAGAGTTAAAAAAAGAAAGAAAGGTTGTTTAGTTAGGTTTAGTAAGGAGAGATGATTTTAAAGACCTAGTTTTGCATGTTATTAAAGAATAGAAAGAACTTAAAGAAAAATGGAGATATTTGTTTTTAAAGGGTTAGTTTGAAAGAATAGATTGAAAACTATAAACATAGGTTTAAAAAGAACACATGTCAAAAAAAGACATTTTTTAAAGCAGAGCCTGTTTAGTAAGCACATGGTAAAAAATATTAAGGCAGGTTAAGAAAGTTGCATTTAAACTATTAAATATAAGGGTAGGTTAAGAAAAAAGCATTTAAAAGTATTAAATAATATTAAAAATGATAAAAATAGGTTGAAAAGAACATGCATGGCAAAAAAAAAGGGAATTTACGAAGGCAGAGCCTGTTTAGTAAGCACATGGTAAAAAGTTGAAAGGTAGGTTAAGAAAAACACATGTAAACTGTTAAACATAAGGGTAGGTTAAGAAAATGCATTTAAAAAGAGTTAAATAAAAGAAAAACATTTAGATAGGTTAAACATCTAAACATAGGTTAAAGGAACGAACAAGGCAAGAAAAGGGAAAAGAAAGCCCCTTTGCAAAGACAGACAGCATGTGGTCGAGTCAGAGAGAGAGCTCTTACCCTTCCAAATGTTTCTGCGGAAAGAGGCAACTTTCCAGGCTCACAGCCCCTCAGGCTTGTTTTTGCCACTTTTGGATCAGACCAATCAGATGATGTTCTACAGCAGTGTCATAGAATTAGTTTTTCTGAACCAATCCTTTCATCCCCAAATTTTTAAACAAGAACCATCTCCCTCCCCGCCCTTTAACTGCTTTATTCTTATGTAGAAAAACAGACCCCGAGCATTTCCCTGCCATGTAGCCCTTTTACATCGGGGCTTTAATAAAAGTTAAAACCATAAGCCCTTAGTAACAAACAATTTCCCCTCCCCCACCTGTTTTAGACTAACATTGGTTATTTTTTAGTGAGGACAAATTGAAGCTGCAGCAAAGCCCCTGTTAGCAAAAACAGTGTCTGTGAGTCAGTGGATCAGCTGCTTCTTCCCCGACTTTTTAACAAATACAATTGAAAGTTATATTAAGGTTTGTAAAGGAATAAACACTTTAAAAGACAAGCCTATATGAAGATACATCCCTTTGTTTAACATTTTTACAGGTGTGTTTCAATAAAATAGAGCAGGCAGAAACACCTCAGGTTTAAAACCACAGGGCCTTAGTAACAGCCGGTTTATATTCCCCTTATTCTGTAAATCAGTGAATCAGAAAGAAGTTTGTTTCTTCCCTCACTTTTTGACAAACACAGATGAAAGTTATATTAAGGTTTGTAAAGGAATAGACACTTTTATTTTACAAGACAAAGCCTATATGAAGACAGAGCCCTTTATTTAACATTTTTACATGTCTTTCAATAAAACAACAACGAGCATGCCGAAACACGCCAGAGTGAAAACCACAGAACCTTAGTAACAGCCAGTTTATATTCCTCTTATTCTGTAAACAAGTGGATCAGAAAAAAGTTTATTTTCCTCCCCTCTTTTTAACAAATCCATGCGAAAGTTATATTAAGCTTTGATTTTCTTAGGACTTCTAGATTTAAGTATGAATTTTTCTGTGCATTATCAGCATGTCTGTGTTTTTTAAATGCAGAGACACAGGTACAGGCTCCTGTGTTTGTTTTGAGTCTATAGATTTTATTAAAATAATAGAGTACAGGCTGGAGCTGTGGCTTTCTCTACATTTTAAAAACAGATCAGACTAATTAGGCTAGCCAGTGCTGCATGCACTATAGTCTGCCTTAGCAAGGCTCTAGGGGTCACCCCTTCAGTTTGCTTGGTTTTTTACACAGACTTCGTTCCTAACTTTTTAAACGCTGTTGAAGTTTTAACAAAGGATGAGATTGCATTGCAAGACACTTTGTGAAAGTTATAACAAGTATTTTATTCCATTTACTGATTGTAAAAGACAAAACCTGTGGCTTTGTGACTGCATGAAGCTCAGAGGTAGCCCATCTGAAGAACACCCCCACCCCTCAACTTTTCCCCCATACTTTTAACACTTGCTAAACATGTGGTTTTTCATTATATAAAGGTTTATTTAACATTTAACATGAAAATACAGCATTGACTGAGATGTAATATAACGGGACATTTTTAAAGGATATTCTGTATGCAGTGAGGCCTATTTGAAACATTATGTTTGTTTTTTTAACAGTTGAACATGAGAAAGCAGCATTGACTGAGCTGTAACAAATCAAGGCCCCTCTTAGGGCCATTTTGTACAGGGCTGCCAAGACGGGGGGGGGGGGGGGGGGGCAAGTGGGGCAATTGGCCCCGGGCCGCGGGCCCCACGGGGCCCCCACAGGAGCTTTTCAGGGCCCCTGGAGCGGGATCCTTCACTCACTCCAGGGGCCCTGGAAAACTCTCACGGGGCCCGGGCCCTCGGAACTTCTTCCTCTCCGGGTGTTTCCCCGCCGCCGAATTACCACCGAAGCGGGACCTGCCTCCGAAGTGCAGCCGGGTCTTCGGTGGTAATTTGGTGGCAGGCGGGGGGTCCTTCTGCTCCAGGATCCCCCGCCGCTGAAGTGCTTCGAAGACTCACGGTGGGGGTCCCCTGCCGCAGGCCTGGCTAGACTTCAGCGGCAATTCGGCGGCGGGGGGTCCCGTCACGAGTCTTCGGGGCACTTTGGTGGCGGGTCCTGGAGCAGAAGGACCCCCCTGCCGCCAAATTACCGCCAAAGCGGGGCCCCCCCCGCTGCCGAAGACCCCAGGCCCCCTGAATCCTCTTAAGTCCTTTTAAAAATAGTGTTTCGAAAGTGCCAAAACAGCAACTGGGTAAGAATATGAAAGCTGGCAATTGACGGGAGTTTACATACATCTTTTAATTAACAAAGAAATAAACAAGATTGTTTTTTAAAGTTTGCATTTATACAAAAAACAAGAAAAAAATTAGCTTATGTAAAAAAAGTTAGCTGTTTTTTTTTAACCAAAGATAAGGAGTCTGCCCTCCCTGCAGCCCCCACCTTCCTACTGTTAGCCAAAAGGGCTCGTTTCCCCCTGGAGCTTACCTAATTACACCAAGGAGGCACGGAGACAGGAAGACGAGTACCACACCCTTTATTGATCGGTCAGCTGAGCGGGTGTTCCTCTCGGCTAGTGCCAGAGAAAGAGACACACCTTTCATGGCCAAGCGGCCTACCTTTATAGCCGGTAACAAACAACTTAGCCTACGTTTGTCTACGTCATTTGGTTGACCTATAGACCCTGTACATGTATCTATTAGGGGATAATTGGATATGCAGGATACATATATCATTTTGTGGGGGCTACAAGATACATACAGCTGTTGAGGATACATTTGTCATTCTGAAGGGGAAACAAGATACACCCGTCGACCCTTTGTGCTATATACTTTGGAAACATTCATGGGAACACAGCTGCATTTACTGGGGAGCCAACATATACTTGGGGAGCCAAATAAAACTGATAAGCAAAATAGCTGACATAGGTAAATACACGGCCTTCAGTCTAATGAGTTCTGTAAGCTTTCCAACACAGTTTGGACAAGCATAGCATAACTTTGGTTTACTCAGGCCTAATACGGAAAGGCTTCATTAGCACTATGATTTTCCAACAACTCCCCCCTTTGAGAATACTCACCAAACCTTTTGGCTGAGTTTTCTCACACTTTGAGGCCAAAAAGCAATGAAGCTCTGCAGAAATATTTACAACTGCTTTTTTAAGCTTAGTCACCCCCAACCCAGGAATGAATGCATGGACAAAAGAGTGGAACCTTGTTCATTTAACAACTAAGGGATCAGGGCACTGACTATAACTCAGGTAGGTATACTTAATGGTTTAATTTCCCAGATGTCTCGGTGAATAATTTAGTCCCATAGGCATCCTCCCCATGGACCCGGCAAGATTCGGTATGTGGGAGCCACACCCACCCTAACTGGTCCAAAATGCTTGGAAGGAGCACTGTAAATGTTCACACTTCCATTTAGAAAGTGTCCAAGTATGTCTCCATGACCACAGATCAGATGGTACTTCTGATGTGTGTGTAAGGGCAGTGGGCCAAGTCTGGTGCTCAAGATCACTCTGAATGGCCATCAGCTGGTCATTCAGGAAATCCTGAATTTCTAAACATACTAGGTCCCATTGCAATGCCTTCCCAGTCTCAGTGATTTTTAATACCATCTCTGTCAGTAACTTCTGGGTCGTAGAACTAAGGGTGGAAATGACATGTAACTTACCAACTCCAGCCTATACTTAAGATAGCTGAGCTTCAAAAATAAGGCTAGTGGCCTTTTCTAGTTGGCCCAATTTCTTAGCATATTCTCGGCTTTGAAAAATAATTCAGATGACTGCAACACTATTGGCCCCAGCCCACAGGGATCTGCCCAATTTCTTCTTTTTCCAGAGGAAATAACCCAGGCTCTTTGTTGTGCTAATCTAATGGCAGCCCCTTGTGAGCAATCTGGGTATGTAAAAGTGATCTGAAAACTGGATAAAGGCAATGTCATTTAAAATCCAATTAGGGAGGGCAATACATACTGAAGGATTTATCCAAAACACAGGGCGCAGCCTGTAGAATAAACCCCAAAATCCAATTAATACCACATTTCCAAACAGGATCCCACAAGTTTCTTCCTGCCAGTGTAGAATTTTTGTTTCTTTACCAGGGTCAGTTCTCAATGTCCTTTTTAGTCAGGAATTCCTGGACTTTGGCAATGTCAGTGGAGTGAGCGTTCCTTCTCCTTTCCCAAAACAATTGTAGTTTAGCATTCTACAGGGGAGAGATTATCAGCACATCACCCTGTAATGGTTTTTGATTCTTCTAGAAAAGTTCAAAGGCACAGTAGGTCTTGTCAGCGGACAAGGGAGAGGTTAGCTAGCACGTCACCTTGTCCTTTTTCCCTGCTGTCCAGAAGGCACAGTGGAGCTAGAAGAAGGAATAGGCTAATCATATAGGAGAGTTCTCCTGATGTGGACGGGTCTTTTTGCAGTAAGAATCATGGGTCCAGGCAGTCAGTCTTTGGCACTTCACAGCGGTGTTGGTAATCAGCAGGACTCAATAAGGGCCTTTCCAGCGTGGAGCCAAAGCAGTCTTTCGTTGGTGGACCTATACATTGATCCGGTCTCCAGGTTCCATGGAGTGGCAGGGCTGCTAGGGTCTTCGGGTAGTGCGTCTTTACCTGTGTAAAAAGGAAACCTAACACATTGCATTAGTGTCTTTGCAGATTTTACAGCTGGTTGGGCATATTCAAGCCCCCCTTTTCTGGTTGTTAGCCAAGTGTCCTTGAAAGAAGTCAGTGTATTTTTCTTTTCTTTTTTTTTTTTTGGACTGAGCTTGCTAATTAAAGTTTTTCTCAGTTAACTCGTTCTTTTTCCTTTTCCCCTTTTTGGCTTCCTTTTTTTTTAACCTACAAAGGAAACTTTTACTTTTTACTTATATACCTTTTGTTAACAATGAACACATACACATTGCTGTTATACAGTACATTAGTCTTATTATTTAATGTATGCCACATATACCCTTCTACTAAAATAACCTTATTACAGAGCTTTGGAACAACAAGCCAGGACAAGCACACCCACTTTGATGAGTTCATTCAATACAACCTCTAGTTCAATAGCTTCCCACCATCCCCAGCCCTCTGGCTAGAAATCTGAGGTAGCCAGAAGGATCCCATGTACAATATGGGGAGTGGGTTAACTTTTTATGTCCTTGCTTTCAAAGACTGTTAGTATGCAATTTGGCCAATGCAGTTTTTTTTCTTTTACTTAAGAAAATACATAAGACTTTAGTATATCACATTTTTCTGATGTATCCAAACACTTTGTATTTTAAGTTGAACAAAACAAATATCTGCATTTCAATTCAAGCCTTGTGCTTTATTTCAAACCAGACCATCCCATGAAAATATTAAACACAACAATTTTGATCACGAGACAAACACCACAAGACAGAACATAGAACACAAAACATAATTTTTACTCTGCCAGTAAATCAAGGTATGTTGTATGCTGTTTAGCTGGCATTAGTTTTCTTTGATTATCTGAAAGACAAAAACAAAGGTCTACCCCTTCTGGGCAGTCAATCATTGCTTAAAATATACAAATACCCTTGTTGATTTCAGGCAAAATGGGAATTACCCCATATTTTCTTGTATGTGTTTCATAGACAGCCCAGATTTCAGTGGCCTCTACCTTATCAGTTAGATGATTTGCATTAATACAGATGCTTTCTGGCTTGCTTTTTACTTTTAACTCCTGCTTTTAAACACTGAAAGAAAACATCACCACTGATAGTGCCTTAGAGAGCCTAATAAATTTTCATTTACACAGCACTGTATACATTCTTTAGCTAATTCAACAAAATTGTTCATAGCCAAATGATTGCAATTTAATAATTTCTTTGCCTGAATTTATTTACAAACATTTAAAAAAAAACACCAAGAACTTTTCTCTTTAGCATTTTTACAAAGTTCAACTACTACTCCCTCCAGCAACTACAGAGTTAAGTTTTCACTGTCCTTCAAATCACTTGCTCTTCCCTTAAATCACTTGCCTGTCTTCCAACAGCCACTTACCAATTCAAATCCCCATTCCAAATATCCTTCTGAGTATTTGAAATCCCCATGCTTACACTCACTTACTTCTTCCTTCCACTAGACCCTCAAAAGTTTCCAACCTGTTCTCCAAGCTCTCTGTCTGTTGCCTGCCCGTCTGGGCCCGATCCTTTTTTTTTTTTTTTTTGCGCTGAACCGTTTCTTTCATGGGCTTCTGCCCCCACCTTTCTGGTCTTTTTCCTAAAACATTTTATTCACAAGACTACCCGAGTCCTCCCGTGTGAGGCTCGCCACCTGGGCAAAACGCATGGCCCACTGGCGTTTAACTATTTAATTGCCTCTTGTAGCAAACACACTGCTGTTACGGCGTATGCTGAGCACAAATGGTTAAATTTTAACAAGTCCCTGAAGGACTGGTACTTGCTTAGCCAGGGCTTCCTTTTCTCCAACTACTGTATTGCCCAGTCCTGCTACGACTGGGGGTAGATCCTTTCACCTGCCACCCTTCCTGGTCAACCAGGGTGGAGAGAGGAATGCTAAACCCTTCTCCAGTTCTCAGACTTACTGCAGCTGAGAATGGGCACACCTTTAATTATGCAATCCTCAACATATAACACCAACAATACCAAACAGAACAAACATAAAATAACAAGGGTAAAACAAATAGATGGTGTACATTCTGCAGGGCTCCCCCATTCTCTATTGCTCACCAAACTGTGACAAATTTCTGTTACCAATTTATGCCTCATGTCAGGTGATCAGGCTGACACTGCAGGACGTTGCAGGAGGATAGAGAAAATACACCATATAACCAAATTTTAAAGCTTCATTAAAATGATAAAACAACAATGGAGAGTGTTGGGAATGCTCCCACATCACTCAAGAAAGATATGAATGCCCCATACTTACACATATCCAGACTGGCCACGTCTGTATATAACGTTCAGAAAAGGGGAATAGGTGGACGGGAGATTATCCTGTATACAGCTTGTTCAGAATTTCCAACATGCTTCCGCTCTTGGGAAGGCTGTTCTTGTACACCCTGGAATCTCCTGCGGTGTCTCTTTCAGAGATTCCAGTCCAGGTCAGCTACCTGTGGCTTCTCCAGTGTCACCAAGCCACACCAGCACCGGCATCCATCACAAAGTCAGACTGTTGGATCTCACCGAACAGTTAAGCTTTGCAAATGTAATCTTAGTTCTGTAACTTGTACTGCCTTTTTGGTTTGCCTGTCTCTATTTTTCCACAGCCAGCTGGGGCTGAAAGCAGTTTTTTTTTTTTTGTACTTAACATAGTCTGTACTGATTCTTGACCTTGAGCATAAAACAACTTTCTCTTTTTATCTCTGGGCGAAGCTGAGTTTTAAATTAACCCGTTTCTAGACAAATTGCTCACACTGTGTCAGAGGCTTTTCTTTGGTGATTAAAAGCTCCTCTGAGATATATGATCTTATCTAGATTAAAGGTACCTTTTAATGGGCATTGTTTAGATGGATCTTCACGCGTATAAAGATTCCAATTCTCTAAATACCTGCAGGTTTTAGAACCATAATGTACGTACATATAATATGCTGGGGTACCCTTAGGGGGTGAGGTGGAATGTTTAGACTGTCCCTTACCCACACGGAAAAGAAGGGGGGGAGAGAAGATGGGTTCACACGCTCCTAGACCTGGTTACAGTTTTGGCTTCCAGCATACCAATAGAACAAGAAACAAAAGTACCCCTACCAAAAAGAAAAGCCAGCCCTGGGGCTGCTCTAAGTCCCAGTAATTGTTCAGCACGGCCCACGGACTCGTGGAGTTAATGGAATTATTTATTAGCCGTGTCTGAACCTAGGTACCTTAACCAGAAAGCTTTTACCCACACACCTTCCTATTTGTGGGTTCCTTTACCGTTAGGGGCCCAAGGTCCCAACCCGCACTTCGGGGGCGTTAATCCTCAAACCCAGGAGGTAACGCACTTACCACGCCCAGAGTGGCCACGTCCGGCAGGTGGACTCCCCTCTTCTGGTACCGTCTTGTCTCCGTGTCGGTTGGAGTTCTCTATGGAGGGGGCGTAGCCGTCCCAGCCGATTGCGGCGACCCGGAGCTCGAGCAAACCAATAGCTCAAGGTGGCCACTCTCCTGAGCCGTCCTCGGCCGCCGGTCAGCGCCCCCAACAGGGAGAGAAGTCCCTTCGTGGTCGCCATTTGTTAGCCAAAAGGGCTCGTTTCCCCCTGGAGCTTACCTAATTACACCAAGGAGGCACGGAGACAGGAAGACGAGTACCACACCCTTTATTGATCGGTCAGCTGAGCGGGTGTTCCTCTCGGCTAGTGCCAGAGAAAGAGACACACCTTTCATGGCCAAGCGGCCTACCTTTATAGCCGGTAACAAACAACTTAGCCTACGTTTGTCTACGTCATTTGGTTGACCTATAGACCCTGTACATGTATCTATTAGGGGATAATTGGATATGCAGGATACATATATCATTTTGTGGGGGCTACAAGATACATACAGCTGTTGAGGATACATTTGTCATTCTGAAGGGGAAACAAGATACACCCGTCGACCCTTTGTGCTATATACTTTGGAAACATTCATGGGAACACAGCTGCATATACTGGGGAGCCAACATATACTTGGGGAGCCAAATAAAACTGATAAGCAAAATAGCTGACATAGGTAAATACACGGCCTTCAGTCTAATGAGTTCTGTAAGCTTTCCAACACAGTTTGGACAAGCATAGCATAACTTTGGTTTACTCAGGCCTAATACGGAAAGGCTTCATTAGCACTATGATTTTCCAACAACACTCCCCCGTCTTCTTTTCTAATATTTTTTAAAATCTAAACCAAGGTGTCATAACCATACAGCTAAGGGTAGCATAAAATCCCTCCTTTACCTGTAAGGGGTTAAGAAGCTCAAATAACCTGGTTGGCACCAGACCAAAAGAACCAATAAGAAAAGAAGATACTTTCAAATGTGGTGTGTGTGTGTGTGGGGGGGAGGTTTTGTTTGTGCTCTCTTTGTTGTGCTTTCTCGGGACAGAGAGAGACCAGGGCAGGAAAAAAACATCTCCTAACACCCTACCTGAAATAAGCATCTAAGATTACAAAAAATATAAGTAAAGGCAAGAAAATGCCTTATATTATCTTTTGTTTCAGCTTGTAATTTTTCCCTATGCTAAGAGGGAGGCTTATTCCTGTTTTTGTAACTTTAAAGTTGAGCCTAGAGGAGAATCCTCTGTGTTTTAAATCTTTTTATTACTCTGTAACATTATCTTCCATCCTGATTTTACAGAGGTGCATCTTTTACTTTTTTCTTTATAATAAAATTCTTCTTTTAAGAACCTGATTGATTTTAGAGTCCTAAAGATAAAGGGTCTGGTCTGTACTTTTATTAAAAACAATTGGTTAGTATATTATTCTCAAGCCTCCCAGGAAAGGCGGTGAAGCAGCTTGTGGGAATATTTTGGGGAAACAGGGTCTCCAAGTGGCCCTTTCCCCTGGATGTTTGTCTAAATCACTTGGTGGTGGCAGCAATGCCGTCCAAGGACAAGGAAAGGATTTGTGCCTTGGGGAAGTTTTTAACCTAAGCTGGTAGAATATAAGCTTAGGGGGTCTTTCATGCAGGTCCCCACATCTGTACCCCAGAGTTCAGAGTGAGGAGGGAACCTTAACACAAGGACAAACAATTTTTAAAAAAAGCTACAGCCACAGAGATCAGGCCATGGAGATAAGAAAGCTGTCCTGAGTTTTAGGGGGAATGTTGATAACTCTTTAAGTGGAACAGTTTTGTAGGCAGCCATTCTGTGTTAGTTGTTACACTTTAGCATGGGCAAGTGTTTGTCATCTGGAAGCACTTTCCCACTTTATGAGGTATTATCTCCCCCATCCTATGGCCTATCAGAAATATGAACTTAAAGACACTATGTAGCAGGGCCTGCAAAGCAACAATTACAATGTTGTTGATCATTATCTTGGCTAAGCCCCTAGAAAATATTTTTTGTTTTGTTTTTATAAAACACTTTTTGGCAAACTGTGATCCCAGATCATGTAGGGCATTAAACAAATATGAAGCAGTAGATGAGAGACCTGAGTCATTATTGAAGTCAGAGGGCTCATGATGAAGTCCTCATGCAGAGGGCCTGGGTGGCGGGGGTGGGGGTGGGGAAATGAAAAGGTACAGCTGAAATGGAAGATGGTTTGATTTAAGAGGGGTTCTGCAGCTGCTTTGCAATGGTCCAGATGCCCCAATAGCCTATATCCCTCATGCACAAGTGCCTGGGCTGGGTGGGCCTTTGTTAGAGGAACAGGCCATTCATATACCTCTTGTTGTTGTTGATAAACTGTAACCTAACTACATGCATACTATAGGAGCAACCTACTTCCCCTTTGACAAACCCCACACCCCCTGTACACCATAAAAACACACTTCACACAGTTATTTTCAACTGACATTTTATTTTACAACATGCCCTATTTTGTTCCAAAAATATGCTCCGTTAGTGTTTTTTCTTAGCAAGATATTGTAATTTGCTGAACGAAGAAGACATTCAACATTTTGCATTAAACATGTATCTGTCGGTGTAGGAGAGCAGGGAGCTGCGGAAGAAATTGTTACGGCTTAGCTAGGCGTTGTTTATGTTCGCTTTCTCAGCTCCGGTTACTATCGGTCATTATGTATTAGTTTTAGCCAAGTATGACCGGTTTAGACCGCCATGTGAAGAGTCCTTGGCGGTGAGCCATGGGAAACAGGTGTGCGGGGTAGAGAGCTATGTTTTATTATGTCTATGCTGCTTTGCTGCTAGTGAGATAAATAGAAGCTTGCTTTTATTAGTTTTGGACTTCGAACCAGGCCGACTTGTAGGGTGCTGGGTTCCCCATATCAGTGGCCGCAACGAGCGGAGTCCCCGTTGCCGGTGTGTCACGGTATCCTTCATTAAAAACTAATTACTCTCAGTGTGGAGTCGGTCTCGTCCTTACAGAGTACCTCGGGCTGATTTGGGCAGCAACAAGTGGCGCAGCGAGCAGGGTACTCTGTGAGACGATGCCGTTTTGGCTGAAGGCAGGGGAGGTAGGGAAGCCGTCGCTGTCCCTACAGCGCATACCGGGGTGGCCCCAGTCGGAGCGCTGGGGACCGGTAGCGCGGGTTTTGGCAGGCTGGGCGGCTCCAGCCGATTGGCCGGAGTTCCAGAAGTCGGCTGAGGTTACTCCCGAGCGGTTACTCGAGGGGTTGCAGCGGCTGCGGGCAGGCCGGCGGTCTGGGACGGAGCGGCGAGCGATGGGAGAGCTGGGATGGCTCCTCCTCACCGCGCTCCGGGCCCAGGACGAAGAGGTGCTCCGCTTGCGGCGGGCCCTAGAGGGAAAAACGTCTGAGTGCACGGCTTTAGTTGAAGCTTGTGCCGTGGCTCAGGAGGTTGTTACCTCCCAAGCAGAACGAGCCCAGGAGTTGACGAGACGCTGCGAAGTGTTGGTTGCTCGCGTGGCGAATAAGCGGCGGCTCAAGTTGGGGCGCCGGCCGGTGACCACAGCGCAGGTGCGGGCGGTGACCGCGGCCCCTTCTTGGGACCCCGCCGCCTGGGATGGTAACATATGGGACTCTTCCTCCTCATCGGAAGGGGAATCGAAACTTATGGTAGCCCGCGCCCGCCCTGTACGGGAGTTGCGGGCAGAAGGTGACCAGCTGCAGCCCCCTGTCTGGAGGACTGTAACAGGCGGGTCCGGGGCTCAACCCTCTGAGGGGAGGAGGGGAGCCACACCAGCCCGCTGGTCTCACAGGGGTTCTGTCCTGTCTCTTTAAGGCTAGGAAAGGCCCAGGCCCTCTGGTGCAGGGGCTGGGCGACAAACAGTCTAGATAGGTCTCAGGCCTTTTGCGGCAAGCTGAGCGGTAAACAATATAGGGGCTCAGGCCTCTTGTGGCAGGCTGAGCAGTAAACAAACAGTACAGGGGCTCAGGCCTCTTGTGGCAGGCTGAGCCAGTAGCAAACAGTACAGGGGCTCAGGCCTCTTGTGGCAGGCTGAGCCAGTAGCAAACCGTACAGGGGCTCAGGCCCTTTGGATCAGGGGCGGAGCAGCTAATAGTCAGTAACGAGCTCAGGCCCTTTGGAGCAGGGGCTGAGCAGCAAATAGTCAATAACGAGCTCAGGCCCTTTGGAGCAGGGGCTGAGCAGCAAATAGTCAATAACGAGCTCAGGCCCTTTGGAGCAGGGGCTGAGCAGCAAATAGTCAATAACGAGCTCAGGCCCTTTGGAGCAGGGGCTGAGCAGCAAATAATCAATAACGAGCTCAGGCCCTTTGGAGCAGGGGCTGAGCGAGGGGGAAAACTGCCACCCGTGAGTGGGGTGGCAGGGGGGGACACAGGCCCACCCACTCCACTGTGTCCCGGCCCGGGGCCCTAGACAGCGGTCGTCACCGCTGACGGTCAGTGGGGATCCTGACCGCAACACACTGACATAGGCTCAGTCTGGTCAGCAGCCTGACTGAGGTCGGCTGCCCCCGGGCCACTTCCACTATCCCCCTCTGGTCCTACCTGACCCACGGCGTCGGGTTCCGGGAAGTCCCACTGCATTGGTTGCTCAACCCCCGGGCTGGGGGGTAGATCGGGTAGGTCCTCGGGGAAAGCTGGCCAACTCGGATCCGGGGGTTCCTCAGGATAGCAGCACGGCGATGGGGAGTTTCCTAGCGGCTCCTCATCATAGGTAGCACGGGGGAGCTCCGGCGGGTCTTCCCAGTAGCGGGTCTGGGGTATCTCCGGCCAGTCCAGGCAAGGGCCCGAGGCTCCAGCGACTTCCCCGTCAGGAGTTCCCTCAGGCAGGTCTGCTCCCTGGGGTGGCTGCGGCCTGACTGGGCTGGAAGGCCCGGCTTTTATTCTTCCGGGTCGCCGTCTGACCCTCTGAGGGGCGGACTCACCACGCTGTAGCCCCGCCCCTTCCTGTGTCCGGGGCTCAACCCTCCCCGGGGAGGAGGGGAGCCACACCGGACCGCTACATTCCCCCCCCTCAAGCCTGGCTCCCATACCTTGGGGCCAGGTCCTTCCATCTCCTCAAGGCGGGACAGGAAGTCGGCATTTGCGTGGTCCTTGCCCGCCCGATGCCGGATGGTAAAGGCATAGGGCTGTAGGGCTAGGTACCACCGCATGATCTGGGGGTTGTTATCCTTCATCCTCATTAACCATTGGAGGGGTGCATGGTCCGTGACGAGGGTGAAGGGGGCACCTAGGAGGAAGAATCAGAGGGCATCACAGGCCCACTTCACTGCTAGGGCTTCTTTCTCGATCACGGAATAGTTTCGCTCGCAGGGGAATAGTTTCCGGCTGAGGTATATCACTGGATGGTCCCCCCCCTCCGCTTCTTGCGACAGGACCGCCCCTACGCCGGTCTTAGATGCGTCTTTCTGTAGAATAAACGGCTTGTCGAAGTCCGGGCTGTACAGGACTGGTTCCTGGCACAGGCGGTCCTTCAGGGTCTGGAAGGCCACCTCGCACTCGGACGTCCAGCGCACCTGTCGGGGGCTATTTTTCGTGAGGAGCTCAGTTAGGGGTGCGGCAATTGATGCGAATTGCGGAATAAACCGCCGATAATACCCGGCGAGCCCCATGAACTGCCGCACTTGGCGTTTCGTCGTGGGTGTGGGACAGTCCGCTAGGGCCTGTACCTTGCCTACCAGGGGTCTGATTCGTCCTCCGCCGACCGTGTAGCCAAGATAGGTGGTCTCCTGCCATGCGATCCTACACTTCTTAGGGTTGGCGGTCAACCCTGCCTCTCGCAAGGTTCGTAGGACCGTGGCGACCCGGTTGAGGTGATCTTCCCAGTGGCGGCTGTAGATTACCACGTCATCCAAGTAGGCGGCCGCATACTCCTGGTGGGGCCGCAAGAGGTGGTCCATCAACCGCTGGAAGGTCGCAGGGGCCCCATGGAGGCCGAACGGCATTCGATTAAATTGATAAAGGCCTGAGGGGGTAGCAAAGGCCGTTTTCTCTTTGGACGCTTCGTTGAGTGGGATCTGCCAATATCCTTTGCTCAGGTCCAGGGTGGTAATAAATTGGGCTTCCCCCAGGCGGCCCAGGAGTTCGTCCACCCTGGGCATCGGATAGGCGTCAAACCACGAGATGGCGTTTACCCGACGGAAGTCTATACAAAATCGGCGCGTATCGTCCGGTTTGGGGACCAGCACCACCGGACTGCGCCATTCACTGCAGGAAGGCTCGATGACCCCCAAGGCCAACATGGTTCGGACCTCTTCTTCTACCTCCTGCCGCATCCGGTATGGCAAAGGCCGGGTGGTTTCCCTGATCGTTTTCCCTGGATCGGTCAGAATTGTGTGACAGGCCCGGGTTGTATACCCCGGGACTGCCGTGAAGGTTTTTTGGAAAGCCTGCAGGAGACATGTAGCCTGCTTACGCTGCTCTGCCGTGAGCGAGGGGCCTATCGGGGGTTCCTCCACACCCCTTGTCTCGGCCGTGTCCGGGCCCAGTTCGGGCTCAGGCGGGCAAGGGTCGATCAGTAGGCCCTCTCGGTCACACCATGGCTTTAGCAGGTTGATGTGGTGGACCTGGAGCTTCTTCCGTCGGTCGGGTTGGCGGACTTCGTATGTCACGGGTCCCACTTGCCGCACCACCTCATAGGGCCCCTGCCAACGGGCCAACAGCTTCGACTCGCTGGAGGGTAGAAGCAGTAGGACCCGGTCCCCAGGAGCGAACCTCCGGGCCCGTGCCTCCTGGTTATAGTTTCGCTCCTGCTTCACCTGGGCTGCCCGCAAATTCTCCCGGGCTACTGTCCCGGCCTGAGTTAGGTATTCCCGTAATTGGTGGACGTACTGGAGGAGGCCCTGGGTTGGGGAGACCGACTCCTCCCACGTTTCCCGCATCAAATCTAGAAGTCCGTGGGGTCTCCGCCCGTACAACAGTTCAAAGGGGGAGAACTTGGTTGAGGCTTGCGGAACCTCCCGGATGGCCAGCAGCAGGTCCCAGTGCCGCAATTCCTCGGGGGGAAATTTTTTTAGCATGTCCTTAAGGGTGCGGTTAAACCGCTCTACCAACCCGTCGGTCTGCGGGTGGTATACCGACGTATGCAGCTGTTTCACCCCCAGGAGCTTGCAGACCTGTTGGAGCAGCCGGGACGTGAAGTTAGTGCCCTGATCCGTGAGGATCTCCCTAGGCAACCCTACTCGGGCAAAAATCTTCATCAGTTCCCCCGCAATGGTCCGGGCGGTGATGCTCCGCAGGGGAACGGCCTCGGGGAAGCGGGAGGCGTAGTCCACGAGGACGAGGACATACTGGAAGCCGGCCGCGCTTCGGGGAAGCGGACCTATCAGGTCCATGGCGACCCGCTCAAAGGGGGTCTCGATGACTGGCATAGGGACTAAGGGGGCCTTGGATACCCGAGGCGGTGCAGCCAGCTGACACTCGGGACAGGAGGTACAATATTGCTTCACCTCTTGATGGATACCGGGCCAAAAGAACCGCGCCAGGATTCGGGTGAGGGTCTTTTCTTGCCCCAGATGCCCGGCGGCGGGCACATCGTGGGCCAACTGCATCACGGCCCTGCGGTGACAACGGGGTAGCAGCAATTGCGTCAAGGTTTCCCGGGTGCGTGGGTCTCGATCGATGCGGTAGAGCCGATCTCGCCGCAGCTCGAAATGAGGCCACTGCGTGGCCCGATGAGAATCCACTACGGAGCCGTCGACGGCCGCAAGTTGTTGGTAGGCCCGGCTAAGCGTCGGGTCCGACCGCTGGTCGCGGCAAAAGTCCGTATCGAAGCGAGGTGCTGAGGGAGTTGGTCCTGGCGGCCCCTGACCTTCTTGGTCTCCTCCCTCACTCTCCTCACCCGCCTGCCCCGCCTCTGGCGGAGGTCTCCGGGGTTCAGCAGCCAACCCCGGCGTTGCCCGGAGGACCTCTTCGAATGAGGGCCAATCTCGCCCCAGAATCACAGGATAGGCCAGGCCGGGCGCCAGGCCGACGACTACCCGCCGGGTAATGCCTCCCACCGTTAGCTGGGCCCAGGCACCCGGGTAAGGTCGGACATCTCCATGGATGCACTGTAATTGTATCGGCGTCAGACGGGGGTCGGCCGGTGGTCCCAGAGTTTGGCGGACCAGGGTCTGGCCGCACCCTGAATCGATCAGGGCCTGTGTGGTCTGGTTCTCAACCGTCACCGGGATTATCAGCTTGGGGGCCTCCACCCGGCGGGCCCGACCGGCCCCTACGTAAACCTGCCCGAAACTGCAATCCATCTCGGGACAGTCTCGTTGTACATGTCCTGCTTTCCCACATCTAAAGCAGGGACCAAGCTCGGGGCGTCCACTCCGGGGAAGGCTTGTTCTGGTACTTCGGGGGGGGCTCCGCCGGACCTTGGGCGCTCCCTGGGTGAAGGCCGGGGTAGTCAGCCGGGGAGCTGCTTCCCAGCGTGGAGTCGGGGTTCCCTGTCGGGGTCCCGGCCCGTAGTCTGGGCCTCGTGGGTGGGGCATGTTCGACGCCCTCTTCTCGTCCCGGGGTCGTTCGGGCCCCAAGGTAGGTGGCCGGAAGGTGGGCCCTATCGAGGCTTCAGCAGCCAGGAAGCCTTCCATGAGCGCGACGGCGTCCGCTAAGGTCGTCGGTCGGTGGCGGAGTACCCAGGCCCTGCCTTTGGCCGGCAGGGTGTGAACAAACTGCTCCAACACCACCTGCTCGGTGACCTCCTCCGCCGTCCTGACGTCTGGCTGCAGCCACCTACGGCAGGCCTCCTTCAGGGACTGGGCCACCATCCGGGGACGGGCTCCCGCCGGGTAGGTATGTCGCCTGAATCGCTGCCTAAACGTCTCCGGGCTAATGTCCAAAGCGTCTAGGACTGCAGCCTTCACGCGGTCGTAGTTGCGGGCTTCTTCGGTCGCCAGCCCCCGGTAGGCTGCTTGGGCCGTCCCGGTCAAATAGGGGGCCAGCAAGGTGGCCCACTGGTCTCTTGCCCATCCCGCCACGAGGGCCACCCGCTCAAAAGTGACCAAGAAGGCCTCCGGGTCGTCATCTGGGCCCATCTTGGTCAGACGCAGGGGGGTCGCCAGACGCGGACCCCCCCCCCGTGCCCTCCCCCGCGGGCCATTCAGCGGGGCGGGGGGCGGGCCCGAGGAGGTGCTGCAGCTGGGTCCCAAGCTGCTGCACCAGCTGCTGTTGCTGCTCTAGCTGAGCTACCTGTTGCTGTTGCTGCTGCTGGAGCTGGGCCGCATCTCGCTGCCGCTGCTGTTCCAGCTGGGCGGCATGCTGTTGCTGCTGCTGTAGGAGCTGAGCCGTCTGTTGCCGCTCCTGGCTTTCCACCAGCAGCTGGAACAGCCGGTCTGTCTCCATCTTCCTGGCTAAGAGGGGCGGTCCGCCGCCCTCTCACCGGCCCCTTCTCACAGGGGCAAGGGATCACGGTCCCTGGTCAGGTGCCACTTGTAACAGGCGGGTCCGGGGCTCAACCCTCTGAGGGGAGGAGGGGAGCCACACCAGCCCGCTGGTCTCACAGGGGTTCTGTCCTGTCTCTTTAAGGCTAGGAAAGGCCCAGGCCCTCTGGTGCAGGGGCTGGGCGACAAACAGTCTAGATAGGTCTCAGGCCTTTTGCGGCAAGCTGAGCGGTAAACAATATAGGGGCTCAGGCCTTTTGTGGCAGGCTGAGCAGTAAACCAACAGTACAGGGGCTCAGGCCTCTTGTGGCAGGCTGAGCCAGTAGCAAACAGTACAGGGGCTCAGGCCTCTTGTGGCAGGCTGAGCCAGTAGCAAACCGTACAGGGGCTCAGGCCCTTTGGATCAGGGGCGGAGCAGCTAATAGTCAGTAACGAGCTCAGGCCCTTTGGAGCAGGGGCTGAGCAGCAAATAGTCAATAACGAGCTCAGGCCCTTTGGAGCAGGGGCTGAGCAGCAAATAGTCAATAACGAGCTCAGGCCCTTTGGAGCAGGGGCTGAGCAGCAAATAGTCAATAACGAGCTCAGGCCCTTTGGAGCAGGGGCTGAGCAGCAAATAGTCAATAACGAGCTCAGGCCCTTTGGAGCAGGGGCTGAGCAGCAAATAATCAATAACGAGCTCAGGCCCTTTGGAGCAGGGGCTGAGCAGCAAATAGTCAATAAGCTCAGGCCCTTTGAAGCAGGGGCTGAGCGAGGGGGAAAACTGCCACCCGTGAGTGGGGTGGCAGGGGGGGACACAGGCCCACCCACTCCACTGTGTCCCGGCCCGGGGCCCTAGACAGCGGTCGTCACCGCTGCCGGTCAGTGGGGATCCTGACCGCAACACACTGACATAGGCTCAGTCTGGTCAGCAGCCTGACTGAGGTCGGCTGCCCCCGGGCCACTTCCACTATCCCCCTCTGGTCCTACCTGACCCACGGCGTCGGGTTCCGGGAAGTCCCACTGCATTGGTTGCTCAACCCCCGGGCTGGGGGGTAGATCGGGTAGGTCCTCGGGGAAAGCTGGCCAACTCGGATCCGGGGGTTCCTCAGGATAGCAGCACGGCGATGGGGAGTTTCCTAGCGGCTCCTCATCATAGGTAGCACGGGGAAGCTCCGGCGGGTCTTCCCAGTAGCGGGTCTGGGGTATCTCCGGCCAGTCCAGGCAAGGGCCCGAGGCTCCAGCGACTTCCCCGTCAGGAGTTCCCTCAGGCAGGTCTGCTCCCTGGGGTGGCTGCGGCCTGACTGGGCTGGAAGGCCCTGCTTTTATTCTTCCGGGTCGCCGTCTGACCCTCTGAGGGGCGGGCTCACCACGCTGTAGCCCCGCCCCTTCCTGTGTCCGGGGCTCAACCCTCCCCGGGGAGGAGGGGAGCCACACCGGCCCGCTACAAGGACGTACAAAACGACGGAGCTACAGGAAATTGTGAAGACGTTCCGACAAGAGCCGGGTGAGAACGTCCTAGGCTGGCTGGTCAGAGTGTGGGACAGCGCGGGGAACACTGTCCTACTCCTCCGGATGGAGTTGCAGCAGCTAGGAGTCCTTTCTCAAGACTCACAGGTACGCGCACAGCTGTCAAATCCCCCGCAACCCCAGGAGAACGGGATCGATTTAGAAGCCCCATCCCTGTACCGCTGGCTAGCGGTGGCGGTGGATGTAGCCTACCCATCAGTGGGGGAGCTGGAGGCCCTAGTAACTCCCCGGAAGACCATGATTGAGGGGGTCCGGGCCCTCCGGCAGTTGGGGATGGCGTGGGCCGTCGGGATGGGGGGCACAGAGGGACCCGATGACATTCCGGTGTCTAAATCAACCAAAGCCACCCTCCTACGTTTGGCCCCGGATGAATTGAAGCCCTCCCTCCTTGCAGTTGTTATGGCAGCAGATGGGCGAGTGGGTGAATTGGCTGTCACCTTTACACAATTGGAAACTGCTTTAGCTGGGACACGGCCTCGGGCCGTTCGGGCCTCTAAAGGTCAGCAAGGGAAGGACCCCGCTGGGGGGGGCAGGAAAAAGGGGAGGTGCGGGTACCCCGGAAGATTCTGTGGCAAGACTTGTTGCGAGCTGGTGTTTCCCGGGATGATATTAACGGAAAGCCGACCGTAGAACTATACAAACGGTGGATGCAGCTGCCCCCCTCGAAGAGAAGCGTTGGGGCCGAGGGGGAAAAGGGAGTGGAGCACAGTGACACGAGCGAGTTGCCTCCCCCACCGGCGGAGTGGCGACTCCCGCGACCCTACTGAGGGGGGGGCGGGTCCTCCGCCCCGTGTGTGGCAGCTGTCGCACCTGGGAGGGAGGCGGGGGACCAACGCCCCTACGTACCCCTCATGATACGTTGGCCGAGGGGAGGTGTGCAGCATGTACTGGCATTGATTGATACGGGGGCTGAGGTCACCATTCTACATTCAGCGCAGACTCACGGCCGTGTGGCCCTGGTGAGGGGCCTTGGAGGGGCCGAGATTCAGGCGTATGAAGTTACCGTTACGCTGACTATGGGAAAGGCACCCCCATTCCGAGCCACGATTCTAGCCGCGGCTATACGGGAGTATATTTTGGGTATTGATGTTTTGCGAGGTCGGTCGGTGGATACACAGTACGGTCTGTTTGCCTTCGGCCACCCTCGGTATGTGAACGCAGCGCGAGTGCAAGAAGTGCGACTACTGACTACTATCCTGCGGGGCGCTCCGCGCTGGGAGCCGGTGGTATTACCACCCCCAACCGCCGTGGTTTACAGTAAACAGTACCGTCTCCCTGGAGGGGAGGAAGAAATCACTCAGACAGTGAGCGCCCTGCTAGAAGCCAAGATTATTAGTGTTGTGTATTTGGTTGTCATGGTTTTTGTTGCTATGGCAACTGAGTTAGATTATTATGGGTTAGCTCAGCCGGTTTCAACCGGCTGTGTGAGCTCTCTGTATATCTGTAAATAAAATGGAGGTTTTGGTTAGCTGCCTGCTCTCTGGCCTCAAGTGATTGCTTCCTACACCGGCTGCCCCAAGGATATAACACTGGCGACGAGGATGGGATTCCGGTGCTGCTCCAGTAACAGAAGGAAGTAGAAGTTAAGGTAAAGAACAAACAAAGAAAAAAAGCTGCTTGTTTGCACTGACTGTGAAAGTGAAACTAAAAATCATGGCTACTCTGACCAGGCCCCTGGAGCCTTTTGATGAGAATACAGAGCAGTGGCATGTGTATACTGAGCGTTTTGAGCTTTTTGGTATTGCAAATGACATTACAGAAGCGAAGAAGGTGCCAATATTCTTAACTGTTGTAGGGGCTAAAACCTACTCTCTGCTACACAGCTTACTGCACCCTGTTAAGCCTGAGACTAAATCTTACAGTGACATTGTGGAAATCCTGGGGTCTCATTTCTCCCCAAAACCACTGGTAATTGCTGAAAGATATAGGTTCCACAAAAGAGACCAAAAGGAAGATGAAACAGTTGTACAATTTGTAGCCATTTTAAAAAAGCTAGCAGAACACTGTGAATTTAAAGAGATGTTAAATGATGCCCTGCGTGACAGGTTAGTGTGTGGCCTCTGCAGTGAAGCTATACGGCAGCGCCTACTGACAGAGGCTCAGCTTACATTACAGAAGGCTGTTGATATTGCTGTCTCCATGGAACTGGCTACAAGGGAGGCACAATACATCGGTGCATCCCCTAGGGTGCAAAAAGTGTCACAAGAACTGACCCACAAAATGGTGCAGAGTCAAGAATGTTACCGCTGTGGTAAGCTGGGTCACCAGGCATCAGAATGCTGGTGTAAGGACCTGGTGTGTCGACACTGTGGCAAAAAGGGACACATTGAGTATGCCTGTAAACAAAAGAAAAAGAGGCCTGTGGTCTGGCCGACAAAAAGAGGAACCTTGCATACCCTAGAGCAGACCCAGGATGATCAAGGTGACACCTCCTCACAAGAGGAAGTGCCACTGCATGTTTTGTCTTTGGCAATGGGCTCACATGAATACTGGGTAACCCCGTTATTGGATGGCAAACGTATACGCATGGAACTGGACACCGGTGCAGCCGTCTCACTGATCTCCGAGACTGTGTATAAAGAAAAGCTACAGCATCTTCCGCTTAAGGCGACAAAAACTGTTCTGAAGACGTATACGGGAGAAGCTGTGCCTATGCTGGGCACTATTGATGTTAAGGTGGAGCTCAATGGACAGGTGGCTAAATTGCCACTGTTTGTGGTGAGAGGTAACTACCCAGCCTTAATGGGTAGGTCTTGGCTTGGGAAGATTCAACTGAACTGGGCAGAAGTGCACCGGCTGACTAAAGAAGAAACCAGTATAACCCCTATACTAAGGAAACATGCTGCTGTTTTTGGAGATGATTTGGGAAGTATGAAGGGAATCACTGTGACATTGAACATTAAACCTGGCAGTCCACCAAAATATCTGAAAGCCCGAACTGTGCCATATGCCATCAGGCCAAAAGTTGAAGCAGACCTGGAGCGCCTGGTCACCAATGGAGTCCTAATACCAGTTACCCATAGCTCATGGGCCACTCCTATTGTTCCAATCGTGAAGAAAGATGGCTCTCTCCGGATTTGCGGTGATTTTAAAGTCACTGTCAACCCAGTGTTGTGTGCAGAGCAATACCCGCTTCCCCACATCGATGACCTCTTCGCAGGCCTGGCTGGGGGACAAAAGTTCAGTAAGATCGATCTGAGTCAAGCATATTTACAGATGCACGTCGATGAAAAGTCCCAAGAGCTGTTGACTATTGTGACTCATAAGGGGCTTTATCGATACTGTCGCCTACCCTTCGGAATAACATCTGCTCCCGCCCTGTTCCAGAGGGCTATGGACCAGATCTTGTGTGGCTTGTCAGGAGTTCAGTGCTATCTGGATGATATCCTGGTCACTGGAAGAAATGAAGAGGATCACTTAAAGAATTTAGAGGCTACCCTACAAAGACTGGAAGAGTATGGCCTACGAGTTCGCAAAGACAAGTGTGAATTCTTCAAGCCCTCTGTTGAATATTTGGGACACATCATTGATTCTGCAGGTCTTCATAAGGCCACTGCAAAAGTTAAAGCTATTGTGGAGGCTCCCCCACCTCGAAATGTAAGCCAGCTGCGCTCGTTTCTAGGACTCCTGAACTATTATGGAAAGTTCTTCTCACAGTTAGCCACACTGCTAAAACCACTTCATGAGCTCCTTGGGCAGAACAAGGCCTGGAAGTGGACTGAAGCCTGTGATGTTGCGTTTAACAAAGCTAAGGATGCATTGCTAAATTCTGAAGTTCTAACGCACTTTGATCCATCCTTACCACTGCAATTGGCCTGCGATGCCTCCCCTTATGGAGTGGGAGCAGTCGTGTCACATATTATGCCTTCAGGAGAAGAGAGACCTATTGCTTTTGCTTCACGCACTCTAAGCAAAGCAGAAACTAACTACGCCCAAATCGAACGTGAGGCATTAGGAATTGTTTTTGGAATTCGGAAGTTTCATCAGTACCTGTTTGGACGAAAATTTACTCTTCTCACAGACCATCGACCTCTGACATCAATTTTTGGACCCTACACAGGCATTCCCCCGTTAGCTGCTAGTCGTATGCAACGTTGGGCATTGTTACTTTCAGCACACACATATGAAATCAAATATCGGAAATCCACTCTGCACGGCAATGCAGATGGCCTCTCAAGGTTGCCTTTGCCGGTCAAACACCAAGATAGTGCCCAAAAGGAAATCTTCTACTTTGAACAGGTAGAGAATACACCCATCACTGCTACTCAGATAAAGAAGGCAACTCGCGTTGACCCAGTATTGTCCCACATTATAGACCTGGTGATGCATGGAAAATCTCGACAAACCTCTCCGGTTTCATCCGACCTTGTTCCCTACATGTCCAAGCGGACGGAGTTATCGGTCCAATCTGGTTGTTTGTTGTGGGGGAGACGTGTCATTATTCCACCACCACTGAGATCACAGATGTTAGAACAGCTACATTCCGGTCACTGTGGAATAGTGCGCATGAAGGAAATTGCACGAAGCTATTTTTGGTGGCCTGGACTGGACAGCGCTATTGAAGAGAAGGCAAAAGCTTGTATGTCATGTCAGGGTGTGAGGAATGCACCCCAGTGGGCACCCCTACACCCATAGGACTGGCCTGAAAACCCGTGGCAACGTATTCACGTTGACTTTGCTGGCCCCCTTGAAGGAAGCATGTTCTTGGTGGCAATAGATGCCCATTCTAAATGGCCAGAAGTCTCTATAATGCA
This sequence comes from Mauremys reevesii, assembly GCF_016161935.1. NCBI lineage: Eukaryota > Metazoa > Chordata > Testudines > Geoemydidae > Mauremys > Mauremys reevesii. The sequence continues at coordinate 6,451,337 of NC_052635.1, forward strand.
GTCCACTTCTGCAGAGAGTACTATCCAAAAACTACGAGGACTCTTTAGTCGTTTTGGTCTGCCAGAACAACTTGTGAGCGACAACGGACCGCAGTTCATTTCTCAGGAGTTTCAAAATTTTATGAAGGCAAATGGGATACACCACATCACGTCAGCACCATATCATCCGTCCACCAACGGATTAGCTGAAAGATTTGTGCAGACAATGAAAACGCTTTGAAATCAGCAAGGGACAACACTCCATTCAAAAGCGTCTGGATACCTTTTACTTTCCTACAGAAACACACCTCATGCTACGACCCACGCATCTCTGGCCTTTCTAATGATGGGACGACAGCTGCGCACTTGCTTTGATCTGCTGAAACCTTCTGAACCCCGACAAATTGTGCAACATCAGCAGCAATATCAAGTCATCAGACGGGCACCCAGAGCAAAAGACCGAACCTTTAGCCCGGGACAGCCAGTTTTGGCTCGGAATTATACTTCCAGAGCTAAATGGGTTCCGCCACAGTCATCACTCAAACAGGACCTGTTTCCTACACAGTCCGGACTGCAGAGAATCTTACCTGGCGGCGACATGTAGATCAGCTGTTGCCAGGTCATGCCAGTCCTCAGGACCCATCTGCAGTTGAGGGGGCTGACTTCACCTCTTCTGGTGAGGGACCGAATCACGAGTCACCTGTTTCTGACTGTTCTCCTCCATTACTGCCGGCGGCTGAGATACCCCTTTGCCCAGCACGAGCTGATACCACCTCCTCACCTGTTCGTGCTGCGGACCCTGAGCCCCTAGTGCTTTCGGGTGCAATAACACCAGAAGTTCGCCGTAATCCACCTAGAGACAGAAGGCCTCCTCATCGGCTGGATCTTTAGCTAGGGCGAACCCACGGTTATGGGGCAAAATAATCCCCAGGGTTTAGCCGGGAATGGAGGCAGTCTACCCTCCTTCTCTAGTCTAGTGTGTGTTTTATTTAGGGGATGTTCTTATTAGGGGGGGAGGAATATGTTGTGTATTTGGTTGTCATGGTTTTTGTTGCTATGGCAACTGAGTTAGATTATTATGGGTTAGCTCAGCCGGTTTCAACCGGCTGTGTGAGCTCTCTGTATATCTGTAAATAAAATGGAGGGTTTGGTTAGCTGCCTGCTCTCTGGCCTCAAGTGATTGCTTCCTACACCGGGCTGCCCCAAGGATATAACAATTAGACCCGCATTGAGCCCCTACAACAGCCCCATCTGGCCAGTGTGAAAGCCGGATGGAACGTGGCGTATGACAGTGGACTATAGAGAGCTTAACAAAGTGACTCCCCCGCTGGCAGCTGTTGTGCCAGATATAGTGACGGTGATAGAGCATATAGCAGCGGCTGCCCAGCCATGGCACGCTGTGTTGGATCTTGCTAATGCCTTTTTCTCAATTGCTATTGCCCCCAGCTGTCAGGACCAGTTTGCCTTTTCGTGGCAAGCTCGCCAGTATACCTTTTGTGTACTGCCCCAAGGATGGAAGCACTCCCCCACAATTTGTCACCAGCTGGTTAGTGCGGATTTGGCCCGAGTGCAATTACCTCCTATGACCCACAGTTACCACTATATCGATGATGTTATGGTTTCTGGCCCCTCCCGGGAGGTAGTAGCCGATGCCTTGTATGCCGTGGCCACCGGCTTGGAAGGACGAGGCTGGACCCTGAACCCACAGAAGATACAGGGTCCAGCTCAGACCGTTCTTTTCTTGGGGATTATGTGGGCAGGACTGGAGCGGCAAATCCCCCAGAAGGTACGGCAAACGGTACAGGGATACCCCGTGCCGCAGACCAAGAGGGAATTACAAGCGTTTCTGGGCCTTTTGGGGTTTTGGCGGGCCTTTATCCCCCACCTCGCATTTCTGATGCGACCGCTGCAGACCCTCGTTCGTAAAGCAGCTCCCTGGAAGTGGGAGCGCAGCCATCAGACCGCGTTTGAGTTGTGCAAGGATGCGTTGCTGACACATGCCCGGCTCCACGCCCCCTTGCCGGGAGTTCCCTTTGAGTTGGAGGTTACCACTGTGGCAGATGTGGCGTCCTGGGGGCTGTGGCAGCCAGTGGGGGCCAGCAGAAAGAGCCAATAGGCTTTTGGTCCCGAACCCTAAAAGGGGCGGAGCCCGGATATACCCCGCTGGAAAAGCAGATTCTGGCAGTTGTGTGGGCGCTACAGGACACCGAGCGCATAACTGGCCCCACGCCAGTAGTGGTGCGGACACCCATTCCTTTGGGTCGTTGGGTGCAAGAGGATCCCAGCCAAGTGCAGACCGGAGTGGCGCAAAGTTCTACTCATTTTAAATGGCAGCATTACCTGCAGAAGCGCATGTTGCTCGGCCGACCCGCGATTTCCACCCCCCATGCTATATTACTGGGGGCAGTTACCTTTGAACATGTGCCCTCCCTCACGGATGATCTGCCCCCCGTGGAAGACCCGGCGCCCCCCTCACCCATAACGGAGGCCCCGTCAGTGGACCAGCTGTCAGCTGAGGAACGATGCCATGTGTGGTTTACAGACGGATCGGCAGCCTACACCGCCCAGGGGACCCGGCGATGGAGAGCCAATGCGTATGCCCCATACGTGGACATTGTGGCTATGGCATGGGGAACAGCCGGCTCCAGCCAGTGGGCGGAATTGAGGGCGGCGACCTTGGCTATTGAAGGGTCCCCGCCACGCGTGTATTTATACACCGACAGCTGGGCGCTGTATAAAGGTCTCCGTACCTGGATAACGGCCTGGGAAGCTAAAGATTGGGAGCTAGCCGGCCGGCCCTTGTGGGGGGCGACACTCTGGCAGCAGCTGTTAGATTATGCCAAGCGAGCCCCTCTGGCTGTACGTCATGTGGATGCCCACACCAAGGCCGACACAACGGAGGCCCACTGGAATGCAGCGGCTGATGAAATGACTCGTAGTGAAGCGGTCCAGATGGCGGAGCGCTACCATGTTGAGGGGGGCCATCGTGGGGCCCATGCGACCCGATACGCGGCATCAAGGCATGGTGTTTGTCTGCCGCTGGCCGCGTGTCGCACCGCCCACGCAAGCTGTTCGGTATGCTCCCGCGTGACGCCCCTGGCCCTTCCAGGGCCAGCTGGCCACATATATCGGGCCACCGGCCCCTGCCAGGACTGGCAGGTAGATTATGTTGGCCCGCTGCCCCGGGAAAGACGTTGGTGTTACGCCCTAACAGCAGTGGATACCTACACCGGAGTATTATTTGTACACCCAAGCGCATCAGCAACGGCGACAACTACACTGACTGCGCTGCAGCAGTTGTGCTCCCGCTATGGGACCCCTCACTCATTGCAAAGCGATCAGGGGACCCATTTTACGGCTCAGGCTGTCCGTACCTGGGCTGCTGATGTGGGTATTGACTGGCACTACCATCTTCCGTATGCGCCGACTGCAAGTGGCCTCATTGAGCGCCTCAATGGGCTTCTGAAGGACCAAATTCGCCATCTTACACCTACTCACATGCTACGAGGCTGGACGGGGGTGTTAGAGCAGGCGGTCTGGCTGCTCAATAATCGCCTGCTGGGGGGAGGCCAAACACCTTTTCAGCGATTAGCGGTGGCCCCCCAGATGCCAACTGTCTTGCGGATGGAACTCCAGAATACACCAGGAGTTGTAGACCCAGCGCAAGGTATAGTGGTGTTGCATGCCCAGAGCCCCTGCGCAGTGCCGGTGGGACACACAGTGACCCCCTGGTCTGACCGATCGCAGTTGTGGTGTACCCCCCCCTGCCTTTTTTATGTATCACCGATTCTTAAGAACATACTGTGCTACCCCCCGTACTGGCTGAGCACTGATCGCTCACTGAGTTGCCTTACGTGTGCAAATGTGGGCACTGAGCCTGTGCAATGGGAGCAAGGGGAGGCGTTATGTAAACTTATTCCGTTACCTCCTGCAGGTGTGGAGTTACAAGCCCCGAGCGATACAGCATGGCACGTCCTAGCGAGCGTGTGGTGGACGGTACCACAGTGCGATCCGCAAGCTGCCGTGGTTCTAGCAACGGGAGATGGCTGGACTTATATCTTGCCAGACGGAGAGGATTATCCCCGAATGGTTTCATTATCGCGCTTGTCACAGCGCTCCTTGTGAGGGGCAGCGCTGCTCAAACTGATACGTTGCCTGAAAATGCTTGGATGGTGTTGGCACGAAGTGCTGTGAATGCAACTGCCTTTTGCCTTCCTCGAGTGTATGCTGTAGGGGCCCTTATGGAAACCTGTTTTGTTGGTGTTTGTACTGATTTGGATGTGTTATGACAACATTCGTGGCTGTTTGCAATTCCCAAAGATTGGTCGTACAAAAATTTGTATGCCCTAGGTCCTGGAGCTGCTACATACACCATGGATGCAAGCATGTATTCTTTTCGCTTAGCCAATGTGACGGCCGCAGGAATGTGTGTGTATTTTGTGAATGCCCGGCATGTGGCAGTGAATCATACCAATAATGAGTTAATTTGCCGCCATAAGAGTGAGGCATCTTTTGCATATGGGCATATGAAATTACCCATGGGCTGGTTTTTGTTGTATGGCCGCACCGCATTTACATATGTTCCTGCCAATAGTTCTGGGGGTCCGTGTGCCATTGGTCGAGTAGCCCCCCTTCTTTTTCCCCATCCGGTGGGGAGCGATAAGGGCCGATACCGTTATCGGCGGGGGAGTATTCCCCTGGATTCCACCTGTAAGGCAGAAGTCACTTTGTTTTCAGAACAAGAGGTGGCAGCCCTTACTTTTACCTTGATTGGCCTCCCAGGCATGGTAGCACATAATTACCATGCTGTAGCACACCTTGCTTGTGTTGTGGCCAAGGCTCTTAATTTAACCTCTACTGCTCTTGCTTTATTGACCCAGGAACTTGGAGAAGTTCGCCGAGGGGTGTTGCAGAATCGCATGGCTATTGATTATTTGTTGCTGCGACATGGTTATTCCTGTATGGATTTTGTTGGTATGTGTTGTTTTAATATTACAGATGTAGAGCCTGCAGTTACCGATGATGTGGAGCGCCTCCAGCGTCTGGCAGACGGCATTCGCCAGCAGCAGGGGGATTCCTGGCTGTGATCCTGGCTGTCCTCGTAGCGTGGATGGACTGACCATATAGTTCAGGGTGTAATACTTGGCATTATATGTTTGTTTAGCCTTGCTTGCCTTTATGTATGCTGCCTGTGTAGTCAACGCTGTTGCGGTATGGCACATGCCCTTGTAAGGCCCTCCTGGTCTTTGGAGTCGCTGGAGAAAGCGAGGGGAGGATTGTAGGAGAGCAGGGAGCTGCGGAAGAAATTGTTACGGCTTAGCTAGGCGTTGTTTATGTTCGCTTTCTCAGCTCCGGTTACTATCGGTCATTATGTATTAGTTTTAGCCAAGTATGACCGATTTAGACCGCCATGTGAAGAGTCCTTGGCGGTGAGCCATGGGAAACAGGTGTGCGGGGTAGAGAGCTACGTTTTATTATGTCTATGCTGCTTTGCTGCTAGTGAGATAAATAGAAGCTTGCTTTTATTAGTTTTGGACTTCGAACCAGGCCGACTTGTAGGGTGCTGGGTTCCCCATATCAGTGGCCGCAACGAGCGGAGTCCCCGTTGCCGGTGTGTCACGGTATCCTTCATTAAAAACCAATTACTCTCAGTGTGGAGTCGGTCTCGTCCTTACAGAGTACCTCGGGCTGATTTGGGCAGCAACAGTCGGTTTGAAATTGCTCACTTGATCCAGCAAACTCATATGTCACATGTACCCTTCATAACCTTATCTCTAGATACAGAGAAAGCATTTGATAGGGTTGAGTGGCCTTATTGAATGGCTGTCCTAAAAAATTTGGATTAGGACCAATATTTTTGAATTAGGTCACAGTATTATAAAACCCTTAGTTAGTTCATGTAAAGGCTTCAGCCATTCACCAGCCGAAATAATCCAAGGACGACAAAATCCAATCATGCCAATAAAACCCTGCATGCCTCGCTTAGTGGTAGGAAAAGGAATGTTAAAATTGCTTCAATTCGTTTTGTGTCCAGACTACAGATTCCGGGGCCCAGAGTGTACCCAAGGTACTTTACCTCCTGTCGGGCCCATTGTAACTTTGTGGGACTGACCTTATATCCTTTCACTGCCAACTGATTGAGTAAATAGACAGAGTCAACTTCATTGTCTTCTTGAGTTTTTGAAGCCACCAAAATATCATCAACATAAGTCACTAGGGTAGAGGCAGCTGGCAGCTGAACATCTTTTAGATCCTCTGCTAAAACTCTAGCAAATACACCCGGGGCTTCCACGTAACCTTGAGGCATTCTAGTCCAAGTGAGTTGTCCCGGGGAAAACCTCTCATACCCTTTTTCTGCTGTACCCGGAACCCCCCAAGTAAATGCAAAAAGATACTGTTTTTCTGGGGCCACCGGCACAGAGAAAAAGGCATTTGTCAGGTCCATGCAAGTAAACCACTCTGCTTCAGGCGGTACCATTGCTAAAATAGTACTTGGGTTTGGCACCACAGGATGTTCTGGAATCACATAGTGGTTAATAAGTCTCAAGTCCTGCACCATTCTATATACAGGTTTTCCATCAGAGCCAAGCTGTGGTTTTTTTACAGCCAGAATGGGGGTGTTACATGGAGAAATACATGGCACCAAAATTCCTTTGTTCTTTAAATTCTGCACAAGGGGATGCATAGTCCATGTATAGCCTCGAGTTTAAGGGGATATTGTCTTTGAGCCAGAGGAGGCATGTCAGCCTTTATCACTGGATTTAGAGGTAAAGCAGATTCCACCAACCCCACATCATGCTTTCCTCCCCACACTATAGGTTTAACTTCATTCTGGACTTGGAGGGGAAGCATTTCACAATTACGCTCAGTGAACTGCATTAACAGATAAGCTTTCTCCACCGGGAATTGGAGGGAGAGGCTTTCGGGTGTACAAAAGATTTGAGCATGTAGTTTACACAATAAATCCCTTCCTAATAAATTCACCAGACCATTCATTATCAGAAAGGAATGCTGAACTGAGATAGGACCTAGTGTAGCCATACAATCATTAGTCATGAAATGTCGTTCAGGTTTTCCAGTAACTGCTATTACACATTTTTCAGTTCTGCTTTGTGGTGCCGCTCCCTTAGTATAGCTGAATGAGTGGCCCTCGTATCTACTAGTAATTCAAAAGTCTTTTGCCCTAATTTTAGGGGAACCACTGGAAATCGTGCGTCACACTTAAACTGTACCATTCCGGCTTCATAAACTTCAGGACCCCAGGGGAGCGGCGCCTCCCTTCATTCATGATCCACAGAGAACTGACCCACTACAGGTTTACAGTCAGCTTGTAGTCTGAGGGGACAGTCTCTCTGCCAATGTCCTTCTTCACCACACTGATAGCATCCAGTATTACTGGAACTCACATTTCCACCTTGTCCGCACCCCCTACCGAATCCACCCCCTCGTCCACCCCTAAAGCCGTGACTCCAGCCTTGGCCCCTTCCTCTGCATCCCAACATAACCACCGCCAACAGTGACACCTGAGCCTTTAGATCCTTTGGTTTTTCTTTCTTTCTTTCCTTTTCTTTTAATTCTTCTCTCCCATTGTAAACACGGGTTGCAATACTAACTACTTCGGATAAGCTTTTGCCTTGCATTCCATCTGGATGTTCCCTAAACCTTTTTGCAATGTCCTCTGCGCACTGTGCCATATATACCAGCTTAATCATTTCTTGTCCAGATTCTGATTCTATATCCGAATTACTGTGTTTTCTAACCTCCTTCGTTAATCGAGTACAGAATTCGGAGGGGTGCTCATTAGGGAACTGCACACATGCAGTAACCTTACTCCAATTTGGGGTAGCCTCTCCCGCTGCTTTTAACCCATGTAACACAGCCTGTCGATATTGACTCAATTTTTCCTTATCCCCGTCCTTATTCGGATCCCAGTTAGGATCAGCTGTGGGCAGTGCTTCATTGTGAGTCATCCATAAAATGCAACAGCTTTTTCCTTAACTCTTTGATGCTCATCTTCAGTTAGAAGGGTATCTAGTAATTGGTTCACATCTGCCCAGGTTGGTACGTGAATAGAAAAAATGGTTTTAAACATTCTTCCCACCTCTTCAGGATTATCCCGAAGGCGGGGCATAGATCGTTGCCAATTTAATAAATCTGCCGTTGTAAATGGCGTATGTGTGAGCACCATCGTAGGCGATCTGCTAGTCTGAGGTACAGGATAAGCTCGCAAAGGAGCTTGAAATTCTGGTTTATCCTCAGAAGTTTCCCCTTCCAAAACATCTGCCCCTCCTCTAGGACTTCGCCGCAAAGGAACATTCAAGGGAATATACCTATCCTCCTCTCCTTCCGATTGAACTATCGGAGCATAAGGTAGGGTTTTTTTAATGGAATCTTCTAAACAAACTGCTTCAAAAGCAGTACGTCCTTCTTTTGGCTTATAATTATACCACACAAATAAATAATCCATTTGTCCCGGTCTAAGATCAACTAGAATATCCCGCAGGGAATTCATCCTGTCTGTGGAAAAGGTTCCGCAGCTTGGCCAATCCTTAGTCGGGGACAAATGAGCAGAAAAGGAGGGCCATTGAATTTGACACAAATTTTTCATCTTGGATTTAGCTAAACCAGTAGTCCCAGAAATTTCCTTCCAATCTCTAAGTATCAGAGACAATGGGGCATCCCCCAGGCATTTACTGCCAAATTGTCCCATCTTGACAAAAGGACTCTAACCCTTCTATCTCACGTCGAGGAAAAGGGACTCTAACCCCCACATCGAGCGCTCACTTACCTCTCCAGGGGACTTGAACACCTGGACTGGGACTCAAACCCAGGCTGGGGACTCTAACCCAGACAACTTGGATCCTGAGCAAACCTGGACTGGGACTCAAACCCAGGCAACCTGGATCCTACTCAACGGGTAGGTGGATGTTGCTGGATTTCTACGAGCTTCAGCTGGGGTTCACAGAACTTGCCTTATCGCCAACACAGAGATCAGATCACTAGGCAAGGCTCTTCTAAACCAGAAGATGCGCGCTGCGTTGCCTCAGTGTCCAATCCCCCACTGGAGAGTCAGATGAGTCCCGGCGGAGTCACCAAAAGTTGTTGGGGACTCTGGTACCCCAAACGGCAAAGTTCGTTGTCTGACTGCGAGAGACAGGCAATACCAGCGAAGTTCAAATATAATGCTCTTTATTGAAGAGTGCACATGACAATAGAGAGCGAGCTCGTCTCCAAAGAGAACCAGCTAACCTCTTTACAAAATTACCTAGGTTTATATAGACAGTTCCGTCGCATCATCATAATTGCAATTACCTAGTAAAGTAGTCACCCCCGTTCTTTTGAAACTAGAAACTGTTACCATACATACATTTTTATTTTCTACAAGATTAAATGTTTTACATGATTTATGATACCGTAACAATCACTAATCAATCTAAAATGTAATTGTTAGGAATAGACATAGAACAGAAACAGGGAGTACTGCACAGGGAGTCTGGAAGTTTGGAATCTTGGCTTCTTATGAGTTCTTTAAATGAATTGTTTCTACATCAGTACATTTGGTACCATGCTAGAAATGGAGTCCCTTTCTTATCTCATGGTTGCTTAATTTTGTGAGAGACAGACCTGTAACTCCCTGGGACTTTCCACTTATGAATTACCCATAAACCTCTGTTAGGCTGTTAGCCTGACTTTGTTCAGGTTGACACAACTGGCTTTGGGTTACATTTTATTTAGGCCTAACATAGCCTTAGTAAAGCATTTGGTCAGCTTCTTGAGAAAGGAATGTGCAAATTAAGCACCCAGTCAAGAAACACTGAACTGACAATAGATCTTGGAAGATTCCAATCCACATAAGAAGTCTTCCTGGAGACATTCAAGATAGCAAGTGGGCAATGGCTGCCGCTTGTAAAAACTGGACATGTGACTTGCTCATGTGACTCCAAATCTTCATCTTAGAGCTGGATTCTGCATAGGAGAGAAAAGGGGGTCTCCATCCACAAGAGAAAGTCTATTTAAGCCCACAGGAGACCCCTCCATGTTGTCTTCAGCTGGCTCAAGAGAGAGACTCTTCACCCCCAAAGGATATCTGAAAGAAACTGGAACAAAGGACAGTAACCTGTGGCAAATTGCTGGCACTATTATGATGGATCCTGCACTTTCTCCTCTTGTGGGGGTTCAGGGCACTGTTTCTCACCCCTGAACTGAGGCATCAACTATCCCACTAGTGTCCCAGAGAAGGGGAGTGGAGAGGCCCACCCTCTACTCCGGGTCCCAGCCCATGGTCCCTAGGGATAGCAGTAAATCACTTGAACTAGCGATTCCTTCTCCTGGGCTACTTCCCTCTCCAGCCCTTCAGCTTGTGGGGCTTCCTGCCCTCTCTCTGTGTGGGCCAAGTTTCTCCCAACCCCTTGTGTCTGTAGAGTCCCTCTGCTCTGCACAAGCCGGGTTTCCCTTTCCCTAGAGTCTTGGACTTCTGGACCACCACAGCACTTCTCCAAACTGCTCTCTGCTCCAACACCAAACTGCTCTGCTTCAGCTCCTCTAACTGTCTGATTGAAGCAGGGTTTTTTTTTATCAGGTGAGTGGCTTCAGGTGCTCTAACTGGCTTAATTAGTTTCAGGTGCTCTAATTAATCTGTAGCAGCCTCTCTTCCCTCTACAGGGAATAAGGCTCTCGTCATCCTGGGGCTTACATATGTTCCATGTATCACTCTCCTGCTGCCCTCTGGCCATGCTATATCACAAACTACAGCGGTGTCAGTGATTGCTGGACCCAGACTAGAAGGAGGCTAGTCTGTAAAAGAAGCTTACTGGAACTCCTCTGAGGGTGAGATTTTATCTGTATTCACGTTCTTACTGTATTAGGTTTAGACTTGTGTATTTTATTTTGTGATTTACTTTGTTCTGTCTGTTATTACTTGGAACCACTTAAATCCTACTTTTTGTATTTAATAAAATCACTTTTCACTTAGTAATTAATCCAGAGTGTGTATTAATACAGGGGGGGGGGCGGGGGAGGAGCAGCAAACAGCTGTGCATATCTCTCTATCAGTGTTATAGACGGCAAACAATTTATGAGTTTACCCTGAATAAGCTTTATATAGGGTAAAATGGATTTATTTGGGGTTTGGACCCTATTGGAGCTGGGCATCTGCATGTTAGAGACAGGAACACTTCTTAAGCTGTTTTCAGTTAAGCCTGCAGCTGCTGGGAGAGATGGTTCAGACCTGGGTTTGGGTTTGTAGCAGGCTAATGTGTCTGGCTCAAACCAGGAAGGAAGGGTTCTGAAGTCCCAGTCTGGCAGGGGAAACAGCTCAGAGGTAGGCTAAGCACATCAGTTGGCAGTTCCCAAGGGGTTTTCTGTGATCCAACCCGTCACAGTTATAACCAAAGTAAGAGTGTTTCCCAACGTTATAGACAGTCCAAACTTAGCATAGCATCAGTAACTAAACTTGTTTAGAAATAGCCAAACATATTCTGTTAAAGGACAGGGGCATACTGTTGGTGATCAGGAATAAAAAGCAGTTTCTGATTGGGTGAAGTGAACAATTTGAACTAAACCCTCTGAAATAAAAGAAAACATTTAAAATTAATTAATGAGAGGAAGACACTGGTGGAGCTGGCTGAAGACAACAAATTACTATTTAAAATATTAGAGGGGTAGCTGTGTTAGTCTGTAGCCACAAAAACAGCAAGGAGTCCAGTGGCACCTTAAAGACTAACAGATTTTGGATCGAGGCATCAGAACACTTACTTGAGCATAGGTAGGGTTTTTTGTGTGTAGAGAAACAACAATGGTTCAAACAAAGCTGGGAGGTATTGCTAACACAGAGAAGGACCGGGATATCATACAGGAAGATCTTGATGACCTTGTAAACTGGAGTAATAGTAATAGGATGAAATTTAATAGTGAAAAGTGCAAGGTCATGTGTTTAGGGATTAATAACAACAATTTTAGTTATAAATTGGGGACACATCAGTGGGAAGTAACAGAGGAGAAGGACCTCAGAGTATTGGTTGATCACAGGATGACTATGAGCCGTCAATGTGATATGGCCGTTAAAAAAGCTAATGCAGTTTTAGGATGCATTAGGCAAGGTATTTCCAGCAAAGATAAGGCGGTGTTAGTACCACTATATAAGGCACTGCTGAAACCTCATCTGGAATACTGTGTGCAGTTCTGGTCTCCCATGTTTAAGAATGATGAATTCAAACTATAACAGGTTCAGAGACGGGTTACTAGGATGATGCGAGGAACGGAAAACCTGTCTTATGAAAGGAGACTCAAAGAGCTTGGCTTGTTTAGCCTAACCAAAAGAAGGTTGCGGGGGGATATGATTGCTCTTTATAAATATATCAGAGGGATTAATATTAGGAAGGGAGATATCACAAAACTAAGTGAGTGGGCAATAAAATGGCAAATGAAATTTAATGTGGATAAATGTAAAGTAATGCACATTGGAAAAAATAACCCTAACTATACATATAATATGATGGGGGCTTAATTTAGCTACAACTAATCAGGAAAAAGATCTTGGAGTCATCGTGGACAGTTCTCTGAAGATGTACACGCAGTGTGCAGAGGCGGTCAAAAAAGCAAACAGAATGTTAGGAATTATTAAAAAGGGGATAGCGAATAAGACTGAGAATATATTATTGCTCTTATATAAATCCATGGTACGCCCACATCTCGAATACTGTGTACAGATGTGGTCTCCTCACCTCAAAAAAGCTATATTGGCACTAGAAAAGGGCAACTAAAATGATTAGGGGTTTGGAGAGGGTCCCATATGAGGAAAGATTAAAGAGGCTAGGACTCTTCAGCTTGGAAAAGAGAACACTAAGGGGGGATATGATAAAGGTATATAAAATAATGCGTGATATGGAGAAATTGGATAAGGGAAAGTTATTTACTTATTCCCACAATACAAGAACTAGGGGTCACCAAATGAAATTAATAGGCAGCAGGTTTAAAACAAATAAAAGGAAGTTCTTTTTCACGCACCGCACAGTCAACTTGTGGAACTCCTTGCCTGAGGAGGTTGTGAAGGCTAGGACTATAACAGCGTTTAAAAGAGAACTGGATAAATTCATGGTGGCTAAGTCCATAAATGGCTATTAGCCAGGATGGGTAAGGAATGGTGTCCCTAGCCTCTGTTTGTCAGAGGATGGAGATGGATGGCAGGAGAGAGATCACTTGATCATTGCATGTTAGGTTCACTCCCCCTGGGGCACCTGGCATTGGCCACTGTCAGTAGACAGGATACTGAGCTAGATGGACCTTTGGTCTGACCCGGTACGGCCGTTCTTATGTTCTTATGAATTATTTAAGCTTAGTACCAATATGGATACAAGAAGAAATGGATATAAACTGGACACTAGGAAGTTTAGACTTGAAATTAGATGAAGGTTTAAATAAATAAATAATTCCAATCTCCTAGAACTGGAAGGGACCTTAAAAGGTCATCTAGTCTAGCCCCCTGCCTTCACTAGTAGGACCAAGTTTTGCCCCAGACCCCTAAGTGGCTTCCTCAAGGATTGAACTCACAACTCTGGGTTTAGTAGGCCAATGCTCAAACCACTGAGCTATCCCTGCCTATGAGGTGTCTAACCATTAGAGGAGTGAAGTTCTGGAACAGCCTTACAAGGGGAGTAGTGGGGGCAAAAGACATATCTGGCTTTAAGCTTGATAAGTTTATGGAATGGATGGTATGATGGGATAGCCTAATTTTGGCAATTAATTTGGTAATTGATCCTTGATTATCAGCAGGTAAGTATGCCCAATGGTCTGTGATGGGATGTTAGATGGGTTGGGTTCTGAGTTACTACAGAGAATTGTTTCCTGGGTGCTGGCTGGTGAGTCTTGCCCACATGCTCAGGGTTTAGCTGATCACCATATTTGGGGTCAGGAAGGAACTTTCCTCCAGGGCAGATTGGCAGAGGCCCTGGAGGTTTTTCGCCTTCCTCTGCAGCATGGGGCACGGCTCACTTGCTGGAGGATTCTCTGCAGCTTGAGGTCTTCAAACCACAATTTGAGGACATCAATAACTCAGACATAGGTTAGGGGTTTGTTATAGAAGTAGGTGGGTGAGATTATGTGGCCTGCGTTGTGCAGGAGGTCAGGCTAGATGATCATAATGGTCCCTTCTGACCTTAATGTCTATGAGTCTATGAGAACACCAGATTTGTTTATATCTAAACAAGGGAGTATACCAAAGTTGTTTTGTTCAGGCTAGATCATGGGAGCTGATCATTCCTGGCTTTGGGTGGTGTTCCTTGGAGGGAGTTTTACCATTTTGGATACAAATAAAGGATTCATTACTAGAGTTGGTCTGATAACTACTGAGCTGGGTGTGTGCAGGTGGGTTCTTTAACATCTGGAGTAGAGATCCCCCATGATGCAATGCTTCCCTGCTGTTCTGTTCCCAGAATTCCATGCAGTTCTTGCCTTGGAGTCTCTGTTCTCCATTCTGAAGCTAATGGAGATGCCTCCCTGTCACATCTTCGATGCAAATGAAGCCAGGGGAGCTGCCTTAATCCTGTCACCCTTATCCCAGGGGTTTAGGGGTGTCTCCCACAGTCTTTTCATTGCTCTTTGTAAGTCTCTCTTCTGATACACTTTTGGTTCAAGCAGAGGCTGGGGGGTGGGGTCTTTCATGAGTCAGACAGGCGGGTACTTCACCCTCATACTCCAAGAACACAGAGCTGCAAAGGACAGACCAGAGCCAGGGTGAGGGGCTGGGCTGAGGAGCTTGTCTTGGCACCTCTGAAATGACACGTTCCCCTCCAACCACCCTGAAGGACTGAGCAGGGAGAGAACCCCTGGGTTTTCTGTCCTGCCATCTAGTCCATGGCCACTAGCTGTAACCCACCCACTAGCGTGTTAGCACAAAGAAGCAAACTCTTTGAGAACTGAAGTACTTGGCCCAGTGAGAAGCAAAGTCCGAGCCCTGGCTTACAAGCTTAGCTGTGCACTATGCAGCCAGCAGCCATGTATGACAGGCCAGAGATACGGGTGAGGGGCTTGTTTTGCCATCCCTGGAATCACCCAATCCCTCCAGCCTGTCTGAAGGATTAAGCAGGGAGGGGTCTGAGTGTGCTCTGCTCCCCTCCTTCATGTTTCTTTCTCTTTTTGGCTTGTCCTCTTCTAAGGAACTCAAAGCAGAAAGTTACCCCGGGCAAAACGAGGGGCATAGCCTCAGAGTGTGATAAGATCAAGATGAATTGATACACACCTGCAGAGCAATCAGTTTACACTCAGAGTTTTTCTGGAAAAGAGCATTTCTTTGTGGGTGCGGCAGACAAGGAGGGATCCCAGCCAAGTTTCCTTTGCTCTAGCTGAAACAAATTACTTATGTAACTTTAGCGCCCTCGTGGCCAAGATGGAGTCTGCTCTGCAGGCAGCTCTGGCCAAGAGACAGCGCGCGCAGGAATGCAGCAGGAGAAATCCCCTCCACCCCAGGGGCACCTGTTCCAACCCCCCCAGAGTGAACACACCCACCCACAGGAAAAGTACAATGGATATAACAAAGGGAGATATTTATTTACAGAGGGCTGAGAGGAGAAAAACAACAAGGGGAAATATAGAGGGAGCAGTAGAACAGGGCTGCATCCAAACCCAGGCCCCACAGGCCCAGTGGTAGCACAGTCTGGAAGGGCAGACACTGAGCAGTGTGTCTGTGCACAGAGTTCCAATCAAAGACTTGTATCCAAAGAAGTGGGTGTTCACCCATGAAAGCTCATGCTGCAAAATGTCTGTTAGTCTATAAGGTGCCACAGGATTCTTTGCTGCTTTTACAGATCCAGACTAACACAGCTACCCCTCTGATACTGGATTTCACTAGTGATTAGAGAAAGGGATTGAGCCAGGAGCCGTGGGTTCTAGTCCTGTTTTGACAGTGACTAGCTGTTTAACCTAGGCTACATTGCCGT
Source organism: Mauremys reevesii (assembly GCF_016161935.1). NCBI lineage: Eukaryota > Metazoa > Chordata > Testudines > Geoemydidae > Mauremys > Mauremys reevesii. The sequence goes on from NC_052635.1 coordinate 6,467,248, forward strand.
GTCGGTGCCTCCATTTCCCTATCTGTAAAATGGGGAGGATAACATCACACCTTTTTTGTCAAATGCTGTGAGATCCTTGGCTGACTAGCTTTACGTGTGTAGAAAGTACTATTAAAGGTGAAATGAAAAAAAATATATATATTTTTCACTAGTAGGGTGGTGAAGAACTGGAATGGGTTACCTAGGGAGGTGGTGGAATCTCCTTCCTTAGAGGTTTTTAAGGTCAGGCTTGACAAAGCCTTGGCTGGGATGATTTAGTTGGGTTTGGTCCTGCTTTGAGCAGGGGGTTGGACTAGATACCTCCTGAGGTCCCTTCCAACCCTGAGATTCTATGATTCTATGATTCCCCCCTGGCACAGGGCTGCTCCTGGCTCCTGTCTTGGGCTGTCCCCGACCGGGCCTGTCCTCCTCAGCCTCAGACAGGTTCTCTCTGCTTCCTTCTCCAGGGCCTGCAGACTGCCTCCCTCTCCCTGGAGCTCCAGTCCCATGCCCTGGAGTTTCCCTCCTTTTTTCTTACTCTCCCCCTCCCCTCTGGGAAAAAGATTTAAAGGGGCCGTGCTCTCTAGACCCCAAAGGGGTTACACTCTCCCCCTGCAAAAAGAAATAATCCTTGATGTCCCCATCAAAGTAGGCAACTGTAAGCCATGGATCCCCAGCAGGAGACCCAGGGCTCCCATTCGTCAGAAGTATTCCCATCATCCATCCCACAGGACCCCGAGGGGTGGAACAGGTTTCCCATGAGGCAGCTCACCCCCCGTGGCACCCCAGGAATCTGCAGGCCACTGGGTTCCCCTAAACGATCATACGTCAGCACACACCTGGGCTTCCCTTCCCTAGAGGAACGTCTAGGCTGGATGTGGGGTGTTGGCTGAGGTGACACCACTGGACATGGAGGCAAGATGATGGGTCCTTGAGGCATGACTTCGAGGGCATCTGGGTTTAAAGTGGCTGTTTCGGGTACAGGGTTCTCTGCCAGCACTGAGCCTTCCTCATCGTGTTCTTGGGGGGTCTCCACAGCTTGGGACAGTGAGGCCTCAGGAGTGCTCAGTGTGGGTTCTTCCCCATCACTATTTTTTTGTGTGACAACAAGAGGATCCATTAGGGTCGGGCCATTCCCAACTGGATGTTCACCAAACCTTATTTCATCCTCACTCTCCGAGGAGCTGGGTGTTTGCAGAGGACAGGTATATTTCCGTCGTTGGGACTGTGTCCGACTTGCAGGTCCAGGAGTCTCAGAATCTGTGGAAACATCCTCACAGGGAAACAATACTTGTCCTATAGGTAACAGATGATTCCGGTGGAGCGTTTTGGTGGGGCCGTGACTGCCCTCAGGATGTATGCAATACACTGGTAGATCCCCAAGTTTCTTCTCTATAATGTATGGGTGTGATTCCCAACGATTGGCAATCTTGTGTTTTCCCTGTAATCCGAGATTTCGGGCCAAAACTCGGTCACCAACCTGAATCTCCTGTTGCCTCACTCGCTGATCATATCGGGTTTTATTCTTTTGATTCTGGTAACCAGCTGCTTGTGTTGCTATCCGATATGCCTCCTTCAATTGATCTCTTAAGCGAGTCACATACCCCAAGTATGTTTCTGGGAGTGCACCATCTGAAGACACTCCAAAACAGAGATCGACCGGCAAGCGGGCCTCTCGACCGAACATTAACATGTATGGTGTGAACCCAGTTGCATCGTGTGGAGTGCAGTTATACGCATGTACTAAATGCTCCACATGCTGGCTCCAGTATTTTTTCTGCTGAGGCTCCAGAGTTCCCAGCATGTTCAGTAGTGTGCGGTTGAATCATTCTGGTAGTGGATCCCCTTGGGGATGATAAGGGGTGGTGCGTGATTTCTTGATCCCCATGATCTTACAAAGTTCTTTTATTAACCGACTTTCAAAATCCTGTCCCTGATCTGAATGTAGTCTGGCAGGCAACCCATAGCGGACGAAGAACTTTTCCCACAGGATCTTGGCAACCGTGCAAGCTTTTTGATCTTTGGTGGGATAAGCCTGGGCATAACGAGTAAAATGGTCAGTGACCACCAAGATATTTGCAGTACCCCGGCGGTCAGGCTCTAATGTCAGAAAGTCCATAAAGACAAGCTCCATGGGTGCAGAACTCGTGATACTGACAAGAGAAGCTGCCTGCTTAGGCAGAGTCTTTCATTGGATACATCTGGTGCAGGTGCGAATATGGTGGGCAATGTCAGACCCCATCCGGGGCCAATAGAATCTTGCCTTAATTAGGGCCTCCAATCACTTGATTCCCAAATGCCCCATTCGATCGTGGCAGGCCTCTAACACACCTCGCTGGTACTTCTGCGGTAGCACCAATTGCTTATGGTGAGGCCTCTGAGGATGCTTCTGCCCTCGGTAAAGTCGTCCATCCCGAACCAATAGGCGATCCCATTCTTTCAGCAAAAGGGCCTCCTCTGGGTGACTCGGTCGAATAGCCCTGTGATCCTTTCCCCTTTCCAATGCATAAAGGATGTCCTTCATCCATGGATCAGCTCGCTGGGCATGCCCCACCTCTCGATCCTTTAATTTGGGCAGCTGAGGGTCCTGTACTCTGTAAAACTTGAGTAGACTATGGGTATGGCTTCTGGTGGTGCGCCCAGACAGTCAATTGCTCGTTCTCCATTGGCTGTGGATTTTTCCCCCACAATGGATACCCGTTGGCATAAAGCTCTCAGTTCAGAGGTCCCCACATTCATCTGATCATTGAGTAATAAATCCTTAGAGTGAGGTTGCCGAGACAAGGCATCTGCATCCATGTTTGTTCGACCGGGTCGATACTGCAGAGTGAAATCATAGGCAGAGAGTGCCGCTAACCACCGGTGTCCTGCTACGGATAATTTTGCTGTTGTCTTGATGTATGTCAAAGGGTTATTATCGGTTTTTACAGTGAACTTGGCCCCATAGAGGTAGTCATGGAACCTCTCTGTGATGGCCCATTTCAATGCAAGGAACTCCACTTGATGAGCAGGGTAGTTTCTCTCAGGTGGTGTGAGACCTCGACTTGCAAATGCTACCTGTCGGAGTTTGCCCTCATGCTCTTGATAAAGGACAGCGCCTAAACCACTGTAGCTTGCATCAACATGAAGGTCATATGGCTGGGTGGGATCAGCATACACCAAATCAGGTGCTTGCGTGAGCTGTTGAATGATTTTACAGAAAGCTTCTTCACACTCAGCAGTCCACCGCTTTCCAAAAGATGCACCCACATTAAAGTATCGATGCCCAGGTGAGTTCCCCTTCTTCTTATTTGTGGGGGGGTATCCCTTGGTGAGCTCTGTGAGTGCATGTACGATGTGCGAAAAATTCTTGATAAACCTGCGGTAATAGCCACAGAATCCCAGAAATGACTGTAATTCCTTGAGAGTTGTGGGCCTCGGCCAGGTGGTTACCGCCTTCACCTTCTCTGGGTCTGTAGCTATACCATCTGCAGACACTATGGGTACATCCAGACTACCCGCCGAATCGGCGGGTAGCGATCGATTTTGCGGGGATCGATATATCGCGTCTCATCTAGACGCGATATATCGATCCCCGAACGCGCTCCCGTCGACTCCGGAACTCCACCGGAGCGAGCGGCGGTAGCGGAGTCGATGGGGGAGCCGCGGATGTTGATCCTGCGCAGTGAGGACGGGAGGTAAGTCGGAATAAGATACTTCGACTTCAGCTACGGTATTCCCGTAGCTGAAGTTGCGTATCTTACCTCGACACTGCCCCCCAGTGTGGACCCTGCCTAAGTGTCCCACATACCACAAAGATGTCTGGTAGAACATGCACTTGTCTAAGGATAACTTGAGGCCAGCCTGTTCCAAATGATCCAGGACTTTGCACAGCCGAGTCTCGTGTTCTTCTAAAGTGCACCCAAACACTATAATGTCATCCAGGTATACCAGACACTCCAACAGGTGCATGTCCCCTACCACCCGCTACATGAGTCGCTGAAACGTGGTTGGAGCTCCAGATACTCCCTGAGGCATGCAATTAAATTGGTAAAACCCTAAGGGGCAGATGAATGGTGTCTTCTCCCAGTCCTCTGGTGCCATGGGCACTTGATAGTATCCACTGCAGAGGTCAAGGACAGAGAATCAGCGGCTACCATTCAGGCTATCCAAGGCATCATCCACCCGGGGCATTGTGTATTGATCAGGGATCATTCTCCGGTTCAGAGTGCGATAGTCAACGCACATGCGCATCTTTCCACTTTTCGTTCGGACTACAACAATTGGTGATGCGTAGGGGCTCCTGGATTCCTCAATGATATCTGCTTGAACCAGTTCCTGTAGGTGTTGCCTCACATCTTCAATATCAGGTGGGGCTAATAGTCTTGACTCTGTCGAAAAGGCCGACCATCCTGCAGTTGGATATGGTGCTCCACATCATGTGCACACCCAACATTCCATTCGTGCATAGAGAAAACAGCCTTCCTTTTGACTAACTTCTCACATAGGCAGTCCTTCCACTTAGCAGGAATGGGGGAATCCCCAAACTGGAAACTATCCCTTCCAAAAGGTCTAGCCTTGGTTTCCTCTTGGGATGGGGACCCCATCGCTCGCTGGTATGCGGCTTTACATAAAGCGTGCATTGGCAGCTCCTGCAGATAGTTGTTCCCTGCCATCTCACGGCATTTCCATGCCAACCTCTGGAACAGGTTTGCATTTGTTCCTAGGATTAAAGGTGCATACTCTCTTCCCTTTGGATCTGGGCAGACCAGTGCCAATGTTTCTATTTCCTGGTTTACCCCTGCAACATTATTTGGGAACTGGATATTTAACAGGATATATCCCTGATAAGGGCAGGAGTCACAGCCAATTCCCCAGACTGTCAGGCCAGACAGGGGACGCAAGGGTAGATGCTGAAAGTGTTCTTGGTAGTAAGATTCATAAAGTATAGTGACCTGTGATCTGCTATCCAGCAATGCCTCACACAATCGTCCTTCTATACGAACAGGTGCTATAGCCTGGGGGCCTATCAGCCCATCTGGGTAACCCCTGTTTGTGTTTTTTTCTGGGGAGCCTTGGAATTTCAAGGGTCTTGGGTTGCTCCTTCCCCAAGCCATGTTGGTGTTTTCTGATACTTCCTAATGGTTTGCTGCAATCTCTGAGATACCCTTGCATGATCTGTCTCGTTTTGGCAGTCCAAGGCACAGTGACCATCTCTTCTACAGTTATAACAGAAACCTTCTTGCCAGCTGTCACTCACCCTGCTGCTCTCCCCTCTTGAGGATGGCACAATATGTCCCTGAGCCTTCATCATGGCCACTTCTCAGGTCAAATCTCTCAGTGCTGCTGCCACAACATCAACTCATCTTGTCGGGTGCCCCGAAGGATTTGGTCCAACCTAGCAGAATCAATGTGCTTGATGGGGATGCCCTCCTTCTGCACTACCTGCTGCAGCAAATCCTCTAGTCTCCTGATGAAATCTGACAATCGTTTGTGGGGCTCTTGATAGGTATGGCGGAAATGATAATACAGGTCTTCACTGCTGTCAGTAGCACCGTAGACACTTTCAAGAGCGATTAAATAGTCTTGCACTGTGGCAGCTGGTTGGGAGTCTTTCAGGGCTCGGATAAGTCGCATGGCAGGTCCCTTCAGACTCTCAAGCACACGTTTCCACTTCTCAGCATCAGAGCATTCCCACTCTTGGACAAGTGGCACCGTAAAATCCCTCCAGGTCTCATAATCATAATGCACAGGTGACATCCCCGAGAATGAACGTAACTGCTTGTATGGAGCACTGTCATATACCGGCTTCAATGCACCTTTGAGAGCCTTTCCCAGCTCTTTGGCCCATCCCACCAGGCTGGGTGCTGTAGGTGTTGGAGCCCCTCCTAATGCTAAAATTAATTCTTCTCTTGTCCGCTTCTCATCCACCATCAGAGCTTGCAATTTCTGCGCTAAAGAATCCACCTCAAGTGACGCAGGCACACTAGCAGGGGACGGCTCTGCCCCAAGAATTGTCCAGGGGATACCTTCTACTTGCACCTCTTTGGGCACTTTATCAAGATCTGCTTCCTTGGAGTGAGTACATAGTGCTACCATGCCCTGCACTTTGCGGTTGTAAATACAGGTGTGGACCTTTACCCTCCCCAGTATTTCAGCTGCATCTAGGCTCTCCTCAATCTCATTTGGTTCCATCTCTTCTGGGAATCCCGCCACCAGCACAGCTTTGGTTACTGGGATTCGTGCCCCTCGGCACAGGTCTTCTAATACTCCACTCTCCATTTTTTTTTTAAACTGAGATGAAAGTCACTCAGGAATTTCTTTGCTCTGTGAAGAAGAGCCCAGGGTGCACAACGTAGGGGTGTGGGTATGTGTGTGTGTGTGCTGCAAAGTCCCCGTACGGGCCACCAAGTGTAACTTTAGCGCCCTCGTGGCCAAGATGGAGTCTGCTCTGCAGGCAGCTCTGGCCAAGAGACAGTGCGTGCAGGAATGCAGCAGGAGAAATCCCTTCCACCCCAGGGGCACCTGTTCCAAACCCCCAGAGTGAACACACCCACCCACAGGAAAAGTACAATGGATATAACAAAGGGAGATATTTATTTACAGAGGGCTGAGAGGAGAAAAACAACAAGGGGAAATATAGGGGGAGCAGTAGAACAGGGCTGCATCCAAACCCAGGCCCCACAGGCCCAGTGGTAGCACAGTCTGGAAGGGCAGACACTGAGCAATGTGTCTGCGCACAGAGTTCACGAGTCCTGAGCAAATTTCCAGTCCAGTGGTGAGTCTTGGGTGCTCCTGGTCGCCTTCAGCACCAGTGAACTCTCCCCTCCATTGCCCTCTTCTGCCGCTCTCTGCAAAGCCCCCCAGAGCGACCACCTCCCCACTTAACTAGCTACAGCCTCCCTCCTTGTTCCCAGTGCAGAGTGACCAGCCCCAGTACTCACAGCCCCATGCAGCTCCGGGCAGCCGTGATACTGGGTCCAGCTCTGGCCTGTCCTTCTCGGGCGATTCCCCCTGGCACAGGACTGCTCCTGGCTCCTGTCCTGGGCTGTCCCCGGTCGGGCCTGTCCTCCTCAGGCCTCAGACAGGTTCTCCCCGCTTCCCTCTCCAGGGCCCGCAGGCTGCCTCCCTCTCCCTGGAGCTCCAGTCCCGTGCCCTGGAGTTTCCCTCCTTTTTTCTTACTCTCCCTCTCCCCCCTGGGAGAAAGATTTAAAGGGGTTACACTTAACAATCATCTTGTAAACCGCTGGAGAACAGGATTATAAGGACTAGCCAGCATGGATTGTCAAGAATAAACCAGGCCGAACCAAGCTGATTTCCTTGTTTCACAGGGTTACAGCCCTAGTGTATAGGGGAAAGCAGTAGATGGGCTATATCCACATTTATTTATTGACAATATTTGAAGAAATTTGCCAGATTTTAAAATTCCGTGCACAGAATTTAATTGTTTGGTGCTGAATTCCCTCAGGATTATGCAGTGCTGTGCAGTGAGGCAGGGGCTGTGAGAGGGGCTCTGGGCAGTGGAGGGGTATTTGTGAGGGAGAGATTGCTGTGCATAGGGATCTGTGGTAGAGCTCTCTGGGTGAGGGGCCACCGGGCATGGGGATTGCTGGGCATAGACGGGCAGGGGGTGGTGGGGCAGGGCACGCTGGCAGCGCTGGGTTGGGTTTGGGGGTGCAGGTGGGAGGGAAATGCAGGGGTTGTGATGAAGGCAGCACTATGCAGAGGTTAGGCGTTAAGGCGGCACAATTAAACTGCTTTTAATAAAGTCCATGTGGCAAGTTTTCCAGTACTGGATCTTATGCTTGTGTTGCTAAGAGCAAGTCGGTCCGAGGGGCATCAGTTTAACAATACTGCGTACGGCCCCGTAAATCCTAAACCCTCCCCACACTGGGCTCCCCTGCACAGCTCTGCCACTGACTCTTCATCCCAGGCTGCAGCCCTCTCCTATCCCGGCCCTGGGTTCCGCCCCACTGCCAAGGCAAAGAGCTCTGCCTGCTCAACTTCCTGTCTGACCGGGAAATGGTTTCCATTCCTTACACAGCTGTGTGGGGAGGCACCTTTCGCTCTGATGCTTGGCTTGTCAATCAGCCTTCAGAGTTAACAGCCTGCTCCAGCGGAGAGGGTTTTACGCTCTAGTCTATGGCCTCTGGCTGTTTGTTCCCCACCCACCAGCGTGTTAGCACAGATCGAGATGAATTGATACACACCTGCAGAGCAATCAGTTTACACCCAGAGTTTCTCTGGAAAAGAATATTTCCTTGTGGGTGCAGCAGACAAGGTGGGATCCCAGACAAGTTTCCTTTGCTCTAGCTGCAACAAATTACTTAACAATCATCTTGTACAGGGGCAGCTCTAGGCATTTTGTCGCCCCAAGTACGGCAGGCAGGCTGCCTCACGGTGACCGGCAGAGCGCCCCCAGTGGCTTGCCGCCCCGAGCACGTGCTTGGCGTGCTGGGGCCTGGAGCCGCCCCTGATCTTGTAAACCCCTGGAAGATAACAGGATTCTACAGACTAGCCAGCATGGATTTGTCAGAGCCTCAGAGCGTTAGATGATCCAGGTCCATTTCTGCAAAACGATCAGTTTACAGCAACAGGTTCCCTGGAAAAGAACGTTTCCTCGTGGGTGCAGCAGTGGAGGCGGGATCCCAGCCCAGTTCCCTTTGCTCTACCTCACTCTGCCTGCCTTGGCAAGCCCAGGGCACCCTCCCAACCCTCCTGAAATCAAATGGCCTCTTTCCCCTGGCTGCACATCAGGCCCTACAGTCAGAGCCGGATTCACTTTTTGTGGGCCCGGCACCAAATATATTTCTGGGCCCCCGGAGAATGATTGTAAAAGGGGCCGGGTTAAAAGCACAGTGGGGCAGGAGCTAGGGAGGGGTCAGGGGTAAACTGCAAGTGCAGCAGGGCTGGGGAGGGGGTAAATAGGATCCCCCCGCCCCTGCCCACATGGAGCAGGTACCTACCTGGCTCTAGCCCAGTCTCTTTGTCTCTCTCTGCACCGAGCTGCCCCTCCTCCCGCAGCAGCAGGACAGGTTCTCTTCCAGCCCTCGGGGTTGGGGGTTGGGAGTGGGAGGAGCGGAGGCTAATGTGGTTACTCCTATAACCGGACATTTAGTTTCCAGTCAGCACTGCTAACCGGACACTCAGGTCCCGTTTTCTACTGGAGTTTCCAGTCTAAAACTGGATACTTGGCAACAGGGCAACCAGAAAAGCCTGGGGGGGGGGGGTGATGGGCGGGAGAGGGGAGAGGGCTAAGCCTTAAAGGGGGGAAGTGGTGGTTGGGCTAAGGAGTGGAGAGGAGCTAGTGGGCAGGGCCATGGCTGCTGTACTGCCCAGGTAGGTTGGGGATGTGGGGATCAGCTGACACAGGATCCAGGGCAGGTGCAAGGCTATTTTGCACCCTGGGCAAAACTTCCACCTTGCTCCCCCCCCGCCCTGCACCCCCCGGAGCGTCGCTTATTATACATTTTCAAACATGAATACAATGGAGTCGCATCTTACGCGGGGGTTAGGGTCTAAGGTCAGTGAGCAAGAGGAAAATCGCGTATAGTGAAAATTACCATAAACTACAGTATTCACTAGAACAGGGGTCCTCAACCTACGGCACACGTGCCAAAGGTGGTGCACAAGCCGATTTTGTTTTTAATGGCAGGATGTGGGTCCCAGCCACCACTGAGCCTGCTGCCATCCTGGGGTGCCGTTCACTCAGCTGCCAGCCGAGGTCCCAGCCGGCTGCTCCGCTCAGCCTCCTGCCGTTCAACCAGGCCAGCAGTGGTGGCCGAGACCCTGGCTGGCAAGGGGCCGGCAGCTGGAAGCCCAGATCATCAGCAGGCTGAGCAGGGCCGCTGGCCGGGACCCCAGCTGGCAGGAGCCGGCTCACTGCTGGCCTTGCTCAGCCCGCTGCCGGATGAGTGAACAGAACCCCAGGTTGGCAGCAGGCTCAGCGGTGGCTGGGACCCGCAGCCTGCCATTAAAAAAAATCGGCTTGTGTGCCACCTTTGGCATGCGTGCTGTAAGTTGAGGACCTCTGTTCTAGTGTATACTCGACTTAATGGTTATTTTCACTATATGTGATTTTCCTCGCACGCAGTGACTTTAGAATCTAACTCCCACGTAAGATGTGACTCCAATGTAGTGTAAAATTTTTTTTGGGGCATCACTTTTTGGCACTCCCAAATCATGGCGCCCTAGGCAGTTGCCTAGTTCATCTAGTGGTTACACGGCCCCTGACATGCATCTGATGAAGTGGGTATTCACCCATGAAAGTTCATGCTCCAATATGTTTGTTAGTCTATAACAGAGGTAGGCAACCTATGGCACGGGTGCCAAGGCGGAACACAAGCTGATTTTCAGTGGCACTCACACTGCCTGGGTCCTGGCCACCGGTCCGGGGGGCTCTGCATTTTAATTTAACTTGAAATGAAGCTTCTTAAACATTAAAAAAACCTTATTTACTTTACATACAGCAATAGTTTAGTTATATATTATAGACTTATAGAAAGAGACCGTCTAAAAACGTTAAAATGTGCAGGGGTTTGGACTAGATGACCTCCTGAGGTCCCTTCCAACCCTCATATTCTGTGATTCTATTACTGGCACGCAGAACCTTAAATTAGAGTGAATAAATGAAGATTTGGCACAGCACTTCTGAAAGGTTGCTGACGCCTGGTCTAGTCCATGGGCACTGCTGTTTGTTCCCCACCCACCAGCGTGTTAGCACAGAGATGCAAAACTTTTGAGAGCTGAAGTACTTGGCCCAGTGGGAAGCAAAGGCAGAAGCCATGTATGACAGGCCAGAGACAGGGGTGAGGGGTTGTTTTGCCACCCCCAGAATCACCCAATCCATCCAGCCTGCCTGAAGGATTAAGCTGGGGAGGGGGGTGTCTGAGTGTGCTCTGCTCCCCTCATAGGCGTTTCTTTCTCTGCTTGGCTTGTCCTCTTCTAAGGAACTTGGAGCAGGACATTATACCTAAGCAGACCCAGGGGCAGAGCCTCAGAGTGTGATAAGATCAAGGTAAATTGACCCACACACGCAGAGCAATCAGTTTACAACCAGGATTTCTCTGGAAAAGAACATTTCCTTGTGGGTGCAGCAGACAAGGTGGGATCCTAGCCCAATTCCCTTTGCTGTAACCCCCTCTTCCTGTCTTGGCAAGCCCAGGGTCCCCTCTCAACTCCCCTAAATCAAGTGGTCTCTTTGCCCTGGGTGCAGATCATGCCCTACAGCAGGGTTTCTCAAAATGGGGTCGCCGCTTGTGTAGGGAAAGCCCCTGGAGGGCAGGGCCGGTGTGTTTACCTGCCCCATCCGCAGGTCCGGCCAATCGCGGCTCCCACTGGCCGCTCCGGGCCAATGGGAGCTGCTGGAAGCGGTGCTGTCTGAGAGACTTACAGTGGGAGCCATGATTGGCCGGACCTGCTGACGGGGCAGGTAAACACACCGGCCTGACCCGCCAGGGGCTTTCCCTACCCAAGCGGCGACCCCAGTTTGAGAAACCCTGCCCTACAGTAACAAAGGCCGTATCATTTTAACCCCATTCAGAAGAGGATGTAATTGAGGCTTGGAGACTGGAGGTGGATTTTCCAAGCTCACACCGGGTGTGTCTACACTGCACAGCGTGCCCAGGCCCTGACACATGTTGAAGCCCAAAGCGTCCACACACAAAGCCCTCTGACAAGTGCCTGTTCCTCCTTCAGACACCCAGCGGGTAGGTCCAAGCCCGTGTGACCCAACCTGCCCACCTGGCAGCAAGGACCCTGACCTTAGGGGCCGTTCTGCACAGTCGAGCACCCACATTTTATAATTACATAAAGCAGTAGTAACCTACAAATGAGAACAACAGCACTTTTAAGCAAGTTATACAGCCATCCACCTACATTAGGCAACCAGCTAAATAAATTACTTTACCAGGAGTTTTAGCTTGATTGCCTTCCTTCATGATTTCTTGCAATTTTTTTAAGGTGTTTTGCTTTCTTTTATGTGCCATTATAAACATTAGGAATATACACGCAACATTTTTGTTTGATTAAGGCACATTTTTTTTTGTGAGGCTAACAAAATGTCTAGGGCCATTCTATTTTGAAGAACCATTTGCCTAAGCTGTTTTTGCTTGGTAGCAAGATTAATGAGGGCCTTACTAGTGGTATTAGCCATTATTTTTAACGCTTTTTGTAACTTTAATATACCCTTCCCTATGCGGTAAGGGGCACCTTCACATGCAAAGAAAAAGGCTGCACAGGTTCCTGTCCAATTATTAAGCGCTTTCCAGGTAAGGGGTCAAGACCAGTGTGACGATGCGGTTCTGGCGGGACACAACTGAGAGTGGCAATTCAGGACCAATTGCTCAAACAGGGCAGTTATAGCCCTAGGCTGGGGTTTTTCCACCTCTAAGGCAAACCAAACCAGCCAGACAAAGAGGACTTTGCTCTCACCCCACTGGCTAACCACACGTCACACAAGCAATTTCCTTAGACACTCCAGTCTCCCAGTATCACCACCAGTGCCACTTGTCCTGGGGATGAATGGTTATGAAAACCAACACCCCAATAAAAGAAAAAGGTTCTCTCGATCCCAAAGAATTAAGCACCAGATCCAGGTCAATATAAACATCAGATTTTACCCACAAATCACACTGTTGCCAATCCTTTAGAATCTAAAATCTAAAGGTTTATTCATAAAGGGAAAAAGGTAGAGATGAGAACTAGAATTGGTTAAATGGAATCAATTCCATAAAGTAATGGCAAAGTTCTTAGTTCAGGCTTGTAGCAGTGATGGCGTAAACTGCAGGTTCAAATCAAGTCTCTGGAGAACATCCGCTGCTGGGATGGGTCATTCAGTCCTTTGTTCAGAGCTTCCATTTGTAGCAAAGTCCCTCCAGAGGTAGAAGCAGGATTGAAGACAAGATGGAGATGAGGCATTAGCCTTATATAGGCTCTTCCAGGTGTAAGAACCTCTTTGTTCTTACTGTGGAAAATTACAGCAAAATGGAGTCTGGAGTCACATGGGCAAGTCCCTGCACACCCTGCCGAGTTACAAGGCATATCTGCCTCCTCTCCATGGGTCAATTGTGTAGCTGATGGTCCTTAATGGGCCATCAAGCAGGCTAGGCAGAGCTAACACCAACTTGTCTGGGGTGTCTCCCAGAAGCACAGCACAAATTTGAAATACAGACAGGATAGAGCCAATATTCATAACTTCAACTACAAAATGATACATACATATAGACACCATAATCATAACCAGCAACCCATAACCTGGTCTTAGACACCTTATATGACCCCCTTTACCTAAGATTTGGTGCCACTACAGGACCTTGGTTGCAACCATATTCTATATGGTCCCAGATTATATCAATAACGTCACAACCAGTTAACATTTTTTTGGTACCTTTTTTAAATGTCCAGAAGGAAGGTGATCTTGATATAGGACAGGGAGTTTTAACCAGGCCAAATAGCATGATTCCTTTCAGGAGACAGGCAAGTTTAAATAAGCCTTTTTTTTACACACCCAATAGACTTTAAACAAGGGATTAGATATAACAGAGATAGTATATTGTGGGGTTGTAATACCATCCAGTCCAGGCAGGGAGACCGTGAAAACTATTAGTAGCATTATTAGTACACTGACACATGGAGTACTGAGTACCCAATGAATTAAAAGAATGCGTTTTTAATGCCGTGTATGTGAATGGTCTTTGAACGCTTCAGCATTGCAGTGCAATTAGTTTGCGATAGCTCTGGTGCTATAGAGTAACTTGTTTTGGAAAACACATGAGGTTTATTTAATACCAACCGATTAAACAAGCTGCAAAAGTTAGTAGGGAAAATATATCAGGACTTTTTAGGTTGGGGTCAACCTTGTACAAGAGTCATAGCTGGAGCTGCTGCTATCCCCTATTTGACACCACATGGGATTGAAGCTGGATTCCAACACAGGGAAGAAAGTGGAACCAGCAGCTAATGTTAACTGTTTCCTAGAAGCTCCAGTCTGCATATGGGGAATCCACAGCGATGGCAGCAGCTATGTCAACTCTGTCATGGCTGCCATGGCTGTGTTCCCTCCACCAGCTGCCTTGGAACCTGCAGCAGAAATGTCCATGAGCATCTTGTAGCTGCACTGCCTGACTCCTGCAATAGCGGCGAAGCCAGGAGCATGAAATCTCCCTTTGGTGCTGGATCCATGCCAGTTCTCGGTGGCAGGGAGTCAGCAGACCCGGAATCCCACAGTGGATGAGTTGACAGCATAAGGGCACTTCTGACCAAGGGCTGTGACTGACAGATAGGATCTCCCCCAGTGCACCGTGACCCAAGCCCTGGAGTTGTTACAGCTAGAAAGGCGGCTAAGTCTGAGGGATACATCCAGAAGCCGCAGCACCAGAGACATGTGAGCATATTACCAGTATGTATGCACCGGCCCAGATATGGGGCGGGCCTACCAGTGCACAATGGATGCTCATAGGTGAGCTTGGAAAGCATGGGCTGGCAGACAGCGTATGTGGACCCAGGCACACAATGCGGTGCAGACATACCTTAGACCAGAGGAGAAATAAGGTCGAGAAGGAAAAGGACACATTGGGCAGGGAGCAGGGGGGTTGACAGCAAGACCCCAAATCTCCCATCAAAGGGGGTGATCAGGACTCTGCCAGAGCCGGGGGAGGTGGGGTTATCATCGTGATGTTAGTGACATGAACTGGGACCATATAGATCATTGTTGCAACCAAGGTCCTATAGTTGCACCAAATCTTGTACAACGGAGATCAAGTAAGGTGTCTATGGAAAGGTTGTACTTTGCTGGTTATGATTATGCTGTCTGTATGTGTGTATCATTTTTGCATTTGAAGTTACGAATATTAGCTATGTACTTGTATCTCAGTGTGTTTTGTTTCTGAATAGCATCAGTAAAGCATTTGGTTAACTTCTTGAGAAAGGACAATTCTGAGTAAGTGCCCAATCAAGAAACACTTAACTGACAGTGGACTCTGGGAGATGCCAGTCCACATGTGAGCTTTCCTGGGAACGTTCAAACTAACATGTAAACAATGGCGTTGGCCTGCAAAAAGCTGAATCATTCATGGACATGTGACTAGCCCAGCTGGCTACAAACTCCATCTTGTTGCTGTGGGTATGGCTACACTTGCAGCTGTACAGCGCTGCTGCGGGAGCGCTCCCGTGGCAGCGCTTTGAAGTGCGAGTGTGGTCGCGGCGCCAGCGCTGGGAGAGAGCTCTCCCAGTGCTGCACGTACTCCACCTCCCCATGGGGATTAGCGTACAGCGCTGGGAGCCGCGCTCCTGGTGCTGGGGCACTGTTTACATTGGCGCTTTGCAGCGCTGTAACTTGCTGTGCTCACTGGGGTGTGAGAAAGTAAAGCGCCAGTGTAGCCAAGGTCTGTGATTTTTCATAGAAGAACAAAGGGGTTCAAGAAGGAGAATATAAAAGACCCTGGAAGCCTCTCCATCTTGTCTTCAGCTGGCTCAAGAGATGACCTTTCCACCCCAAAGAGATGCTTGAAAGGAACTGGGACAAAGAACTATAAATAACGGGGTGTGAGTGATTGCTGGACCCAGGCCATAAACCACAACATTGGTCTGAAAAGGATTGGGCCCAGACTGGGAACATAAGAAGATAAGAACGGCCGTACCGGGTCAGACCAAAGGTCCATCTAGCTCAGTATCTGTCTACTGACAGTGGCCAATGCCAGGTGCCCCCGAGGGAGTGAATCTAACAGGCAATGATCAAGTGATCTCTCTCCTGCCATCCATCTCCATCCTCTGACAAACACAGGCTAGGGACACCATTCCTTACCCATCCTAGCTGATAGCCATTTATGGACTTAGCCACCATGAATTTATCGAGTTCTCTTTTAAACGCTGTTATAGTCCTAGCCTTCACAACCTCCTTAGGTAAGGAGTTCCACAAGTTGACTGTGCGTTGCGTGAAGAAGAACTTCCTTTTATTTGTTTTAAACCTGCTGCCTATTAATTTCATTTGGTGACCCCTAGTTCTTGTATTATAGGAATAAGTAAATAACTTTTCCTTATCCACTTTCTCCACATCACTCATGGTTTTATATACCTCTATCATCTCCCCCCCTTAGTCTCCTCTTGTCCAAGCTGAAGAGTCCTAGCCTCTTTAATCTTTCCTCATATGGGACCCTCTCCAAACCCCTAATCATTTTAGTTGCCCTTTTCTGAATCTTTTCTAGTGCCAATATAGCTTTTTTGAGGTGAGGAGACCACATCTGTGCACATTATTCGAGATGTGGGCGTACCATGGATTTATATAAGGGCAATAATATATTCTCAGTCTTATTCTCTATCCCCTTTGTAATGATTCCTAACATCCTGTTTGCTTTTTTGACCGCCTCTGCACACTGCATGGACATCTTCAGAGAACTGTCCATGATGACTCCAAGATCTTTTTCCTGATTAGTTGTAGCTAAATTAGCCCCCATCATATGGTATGTATAGTTGGGGTTATTTTTTCCAATTTGCATTGCTTTACATTTATCCACATTAAATTTCATTTGCCATTTGGTTGCCCAATCACTTAGTTTTGCGAGATCTTTTTGAAGTTCTTCACAGTCTGCTTTGGTCTTAACTATCTTGAGCAGTTTAGTATCATCTGCAAACTTTGCCACCTCACTTTTTACCTCTTTCTCCAGATCATTTATGAATAAATTGAATAGGATTGGTCCTAGGACTGACCCTTGGGGAACACCACTAGTTACCCCTCTCCATTCTGAGAATTTACCATTAATTCCTACCCTTTGTTCCCTGTCTTTTAACCAGTTCTCAATCTATGAAATTACCTTCCCTTTTATCCCATGACAGCTTAATTTACGTAACAGCCTTTGGTGAGGGATCTTGTCAAAGGATTTCTGGAAATCCTTTAGGAAGGAGTCTAGTCTGTGAAAGAAGCTTATTGGGACATCTCTGAGAGTGAGATTTACCTGTATTCAGTTTCCTACTGTATTAGGCTTAGATTTGCATGTTTTGTTTCATTTTGCTTGGTAATTTACTTTGTTCTGTCTGTTATTACTTGGAACCACTTAAATCCTACTTTTTATATTTAATAAAATCACTTTTGCTTATTAATTAACCCAGTGCAAGTAATTAATACCTGGTGGAGCAAACAGCTGGGCGTACCTCTCTATCAGTGTTATAGAGGGTGGACAAGTTATAAGTTTTATACAGGGTAAAATGGATTTATTTGGAGTTTAGGCTCCCAGAAAGACTGAATAATGGGTGCTGGGAAAGTCCCTGTTAACTTAGAAACCCCTGGGCTAAGTGAATCTTAGTTTCTGTGCACTGCAGGGAGGCATGGCCCAACCTTTTGGTCTGTGCTGTAGCTGACTGGAGTGTCTAACTCAGCAAGACGGGAGTGGAGGGAAGCCTTCTCTGGCAGGCGGTTTGCTCTCAGTGGTATCCCAGCACATCTAGTGACAGTCTTGAGGGAGTTTCTGTGACCTAACCCGTCATAGTCATCTGGATCCCTTTCTGGACCAGTCTATATTTTGGGATCTGGAGGACGAAAGCCCAAGAGCGTCATGGTGAATCCCAGCATTCCAGGAGATGGTTTGTGGGTCTCCTGCCCTCCACCTGTCCCTCGCTCCTCGTGAGTTATTCCCAGATACACAAAGTCAAGGAAGGGATGGCAACCTCATCCCAATGACATTCACCAGCCATAGCGTGTTTCAGTGCTTTCAGCTATAAAAGTTCCCTCCCATTCTATGGCCATTTCAGCTCATTGTCAAGCTAACCCGGGCCTCTAACACAGGCTCTGCAGACCCCTGAGCTGTGTTCCTTTAGCGTAACCAATCCCAATTGTCCCTGCTCTTTATCTCTGGCTTTGTCGGACTTTCCCAAGCAATTTCCTAAGCACAAGCCAGGCTGCTTCTTATCACAGGCTGGCTCTTCAGCCAGGCTCTCCCCCTTGATCAGTGGTTCATTGCTTGCTGGTGGTGGCATCTGTAGAAGTAAGTGGAAGAGACAGAGCCTGGCAAAATGTCTCTCCTTTTTATCACGTTCTTTCTTCCCTTTTGGCTTTGCCTCCCGCCCCCGACTTCAGAGTCAGGTGAGAATTACCTCATCATAGTCCCAAACTGTTCAAAGGAAGGGGGTGACTCCCTCGAGGGTTTAACAGATTATTTTGTTGCTGCCTAAGCCAGTGTCCCTTGTTTCTGTGAGGCTGGGCTGGGTTTGTCCCATACATGCCCTGATGAGGTGTGAACTGCCTCTCTGTTCTTGGAGAGCTTTGCCTGGGCCTCTGCTCCTGGAGAGTTTTTGCCTGGGCTTTTTTTAAGCCATGAAGACACATTTTCAGGCTCATAACTATTTACGTGAAATTACAATTTACTCTGAGGCGCAGAGCATCACGCAGGTGGCTCATTAAATGTTGTGTCCCTGCCCCAGAGAGGCTGTCTGGTAATCCCCTCCCTGCAGGCATTGGGCATGGGGAACTGAATTCCAGGAATCCAGGGAAGCGCAGTGTGTGTTGGTGACGCCCAGAGAGGCAGATCGGGGGAAGGTGGAGGGAATGCCCAGCTCTACTTGTTATAACCTGGTTCCTCTGAGAGCCTCTCATGTTGCAGAGGATCCCTCACAGAAATCTCCAGCTCCATCCACCCTACAGGGAGACACCCAGACAGGGACAGGGACTTCAAACACAACTCCTAACTGTAAGTATCTTCCTCATGACCAGCCAGCCCAGGGCTGGGCTACCAGGGGCCTATGGATCAGGACTGAGGGGCACCGGCAAAGCTGGGGGGCGGGGGTTGCTCAGGGCTGGGATAGGATCAGGCTATGGATCAGGATTGCAGTGCACCGGCAGAGATGGTGTTGATGTGAAGTCCAGGTCTAGGATAGCAGAGGGCTGCGGGTCAGGACTAAGGGGCACCTGAAAAGCTGGGGGAGGGGAGGGCTGAGCCCACGGCTGGGATAGCAAGGAGCTATGGGTCAGGATTGCAGTGCACTGGCAGAAATGGGGGTGGTGCAGAACCCAGGGCTGGGCTAGGAGGCAGCTTCAGGTTGGATTGAGGGAACTTTGGTGCATTGTTTTCTTTTGAGCTCTATTCATGGACTCCTGGCTGGGCACAGAGTTATACATCAGGATCTCTTTCTTATTTCCACACCTCTGTATCCCCACGCAGGGCAGCCCTTCGTATGTATGGGGTGAGATGGAGGAGACATGGCCCAGTCACACAGATCAACAGTGGTAAGTGGGATCCTGTGTGAGGCAGAATCCTCCCAGGGCAGGACCCTGGGATTTGCCTTCCTCTCCTTCCCACAGGACAATGTCACCTGCTGGAGACAGGCCTGCAGGGCACATCTAGGAGACTTCACTGCAGGCATCTCCCAGATCTGCCCAACGCCTGTTCCAGGTGCCTGGTCACTGTTGGAACCAGGGGGCCTTCAAGCATCAAAGATTCACAAAAGATCAGATGAGCTAATGTCAAATGTCCCTAGCTCCATTCGTGTTAATGGCTGAGACCCCAGCTGGTTTTAATGGGCCATAGGTCCATTGGGGTGAGTGAAGATGGGTTGTTGCCCTGAGGGATTCACTCCTGGTGTCACTGAAAAGTTTACTCCTTGATAGAAACAAAGAGGTCCCGTGATGTCTCCCAGTCCAACCCCACATACACATCATCTTCTCAAGGTGCCTTGAGCCTTCTGCCATCTGCTCCCTTCCCCCTTTCTCCCCACCCCAGGGCTCCAGGCAAGTCACTGGATCATTGGTCCCTCGGAAGAACTCCCCCGGCACAGACATCTTCCGCAATGACAATGGAGACTGCATCGTCCACTCCGACCTGGGCTGCTACCTGCAGACGAAAGATTTACTTGAGAAGGGGCGCAACATCCAGATCCAGAAACTTCACTCCTCGTGTGAAGGTGGGGATACTATGTAGGCTGCGTTGGGGAACCTAATATCTACATCCTCAAAGGCGGCCCCTACCGGGTGGTGACGAACCTGAGCATGGATGAGAACCCCCAGGTCTTTGACTTGAATCCCAGGTGCTGCGGCAGGGAGCATTATGGAAGGACGGGTTTGGGATTCTTCATCATTTTCCAAAACCAGGGTGAAATCTGGTGGGTGAATGATTTGAGGAAAGCTGCAGATGAACAAACCTCCGTCCTCCACCTCAAATGCTGCAAGGGGCTCTACTACTTCGGGATCCAGGAATTGGTAACCCTGATCAAGGTGGATGAGAAGTGAGGGGCTCAGTTCTACCTGTACAATGAGATTAGCTCTGCCAACCTCACCTCCTTCTATTCCATCCACCCCAACATACTCCACTTCTTTCCCGGGGGTGGGGCTGACCCTCACAAAAAGCACCTCAGTCGGGGGCTGGGAATGCCTCAAGGCCCTCCACAATGATTCCGACTCCTCCGTCACCTGGTCCGACAAGGTCATCTGCAGGATCGGCTACACCAAGCAGCAGATGTCCAGCATTGAGCATAACTGGAACATTTCTGCTGAGATGTCTCTTGGGACTGGAGAGCTCATCAAGCTCATCAGCCAGCTCCAGTTCTCCCTCAGGGCTGAGTACGGTGGGAGAAGCATCCACACGGAGCAGGAGGACTGGACCGAAGCCCGAGAAGAAGATGAGTCAATCCAGGTGACCCCGGAGCCAGAAAAGAACCTGTACATCTGGCAGTACCGTCTTGGCATAGGCCAAGAGCCCATCTTGTTCTGCAGGGACGTCCACTTCACCAAAGAAAACAACCCACCCGACCGCATCCCACTGGCTCCAGCCCCCTAAGCTCCCATGAGGATGGAGAATGCAGCACCATGATGATATTCTGGATGTGCCCTTGTGAGCTTTGTTGTCCTAGTATTGCTTCTTCAGATCTTTCCCAAAACTGTCCAAAATTTCTCCCACCTCTTCCTGGTCTGGCAAAAAATTTCTCCTCCTAGTCCGACAAAAAAGTGCCCCCAAACTGAAAAATGTTTTATTTGTAACCAAGCATTTTCAGGTTTTCTGGCTCCCAAAAAGACACAGTTTTTGAGGGAAGCCAACACTTGCGGTAAATATTTTGTTTTTGCAAAAATAAATAAAATAAATAAATAAATCCAGTTTTCCAGCAAAACCAAAGATACAACCAGCTTTCATTATGACCATACACAGCCTGCCTAACCTTCTCCACCAGCCTCTTCTCCTTTTTCCATTTTCCTTCCTCCACCTCCTTCACAGCCTTTCCCAAACCTCCCTCCAAATCTCACCTGTAATGTCGGTGATTGAATGGCATGTTCTCTCTCCAATTGTTACTGTTAGTCACAGCCTATAGTTTGCTTTGAGCTCCCTCACAGTCAACAGTTTGGTAGAAACCAGAGGAATCCCTGAAGTGTTGTAAGTGAGAACAGGAGTCAATACTATGGATTTGCCAAGGTGCCAGAGTAGATCTGAAAGCTGAAATCTAGCAAACTGGATTTGCAGTCCATGTCTGAATGACATTTAATAATGAGAACCCTGTATTATTGAATCCAGCGAGCGTTAGTGTTCTCATTTGAATGCTAAACTCGTCTCTGGTCTAATTCTACCCTGGACAGTACTTCTACAATCAACAAGGTATATAATCATCAGCTTTACAGATCAAAGATTAGATACACCAGTTATCATAGGGATGTACCAAACTCAAACTACTCACAGTCTTGCATTCAGTGGCCATAGAGAGACCAGTGTTAGGGACCAACACTTATGCCACAGACCAACCAACCAGTCAGATTTCTTACTTCATTTATTTTATAGTCATTTGTTCTTCCGTATCTTGCATATATTCCCCACTCTTCAAGTAGGTCTCTACTGCACTATGTATGAAGGCACGCTAGTAATGTGGTCCTAACTGTATCTAGTGTTTGGTTTCAAAGGGACTAGTTTTACTATCAAAAGCAGTTGCTTAAATTTCTTGTAGGACGTTCTCTTAGGCCATTGACTTGAATGGTCGAAGCAGAAACATCCAAGTTAAAATCCAAGATGTGGTTCCTTGGGGACATGCTAGGAAGTGCACATGCAAAAGGGGAACTTTCAGACACTGCATTAAAGAAACACCTAGAGATGAAATCTCTGACAGGAAGTTTCACCACTTCTTCTCAGCCTGGTAAGCCTGAGACAGGAGAGAGCGGGACATATGGTTTGTCCTTGTGTCTGGTAGAACTTCTCAGTTCCCTAGCTTCACTGGTGGCTTCAGCAAAACTCTAAAGTTCACCATTCTGATGCTGTTTTGGGGTTCATTGGAGGATGACAATTCTCTTATTTTCTATTGGACACTTACCAAGACTCACAGATTTCTGGTCTTACTTTCTCTGCTGCTTCTGTCACTGCCAGTAGATGGAGACGGTGCATCAACATTGTCTCATTTTTCACTCATCTGAGGCTCTTTATGATTTAGTCATTTCTAACACTGCATTTCTGTATTAAACCAGCCTGTTCTTTGGGTCCCCCCCCCACTCTTTTAAAGCAATTTCTTTTAATGTTTCAAAGTGACACACACATTTGGTGCCTCTGTCTTTCAATATTCATTTTTCTTCTTGGGCCAGACAATTCCTATCACTTCCAAGGGGGCAACAATCAGTTTGAAAGAAAACAAACACAAGCTTGTATAGTTCCTCTAAACTAGTGGACACGGGGCCAGATTTTAAAAGGTATTTAGGTGCCTGGGGGGTGGAGGGTGATGCTTGGTGCTACTGTGGTGGGAGCCATGGTTTGACTCAGACCTCGGACCCTTGATCCTTTTCAACTGCTCCCTTCCCCTGACCTGGGAGAGGGACGTGGATCAGGGTGACCAGATTCCCCCCCCCCCCCCATCTGTGACAGCACCACTTCCCACAGACATCCGGATTGAGAGCAGGGGCATAAAGACATCTGAGGAAAGTACACCAAACAATGATTATCAATAGCTGACAAAGCCATGTTAGATAGAGTAGAGCTTTGAAATGCAAACCTGTATTGTTAGAGAATTAGCGGTAAATATTAATTGTGTTTGTGTGTTTACCTATATCTTGTTAGAGGTTAACAATGTTACCAGAAGGTTCCTGTCCGTTACTATGTTCTAGAGTCAGAGATCAAAAGGGAATATTAACATTTAGATGAAACTTGGGTGTAAGAATATCATTGTCTATATTTCTGTTTGAAGTTTGTAGTAAACTGTCTATGAACTGCTTACTGGAGAATTACCTTATGCTGATGTATGCGACTAATTGCCTGTGCACACATAGGAAATTGGAGGTTTTACTTCAAAGCCACAATGATCACCTACTATCACCCATGGAATCCCTGCTGTCAAGAGCCTTTCAGAGATCTATAAAAAGAACTCTAGGAACTGATCCTGAATCTCAGGCCTACTCAAGCTTTGTCAGGGGAAGTTTGAGTGGCAAGACTGAGGTCTCCAGCTCCCGCCTGGATCACCCTGATATTGGCCATGAACAAGCTACATGGACTATAACCCATGGAACTAATTCTGAAAGAACTTTTTGTAACTCTAAAGCTCAACATCTCTACCCTGATATTGACCTAAGGGCTCTATTCATATCTGTAAGTGTAACAATCTTTTAACCAATGCTCGCTCTCTCCTTTTTTAATAAATCTTAGTGTAGTTAATATGAACTGGATGTAAGCGTATATACGGGTAAGATCTGAAATATTCGTTGATGTGGTGGGTGATGTGTCCAGTCCTTTGGGATTGGTAGACATATATATCTCTTAACAAGATTTTTAAGAATCCTCATCATATTTGACATGGCTGGTTGGGTGGGAGCCCAGGGCTGGGTACTTTAAGGGAGCTGTGTTTGGCTTCTGGGTAACAATTAAGGTATCATAGGAGCTGTTTTGTCGCTAGCTTGGTGAATCTATTTGAATAAACACCAGTTTTGGGGATCGTCTTCCCCATTCTTTGCAATTTGCTCCAATCGAGAAATCTCAGTATGCCTTCCCCCCCAGGCACTAATATCAGAGTATAAAAGGGAGGTCACAGACAGGGTGTCTGTGTCTGGCTGAGGATGGGAGTGGAAAGTCCCCCCCCACTGCGCTAAGTCCATTGTCACAGGCGCACATGTGTTCAAGTACTTATAGCATGTATACGGCACTGAGGCCTGGTCTACAGTGTGTGTGGGGTATATCTAAGTTACGCAACATCAGTTATGCGAATAACGTAGCTGAAGTCGATGTACTTAGATCTACTCACCCCGGTGTCGTCACTGCCGTAGATGGACGGCTGACGCTCTCCCGTCGACTCTGCCTACGCTTCTCGCTCCAGTGGAGTATCGGAGTCAACAGGAGAGCGCCTGGCGGTCAATTTACCGTATTGCCTGTTCACTAGACACAATAAATCGACCCCTGCTGGATCGATTGCTCCAGAAGCAAGTGTAGAGATGCCGTAATACTGTTCTTTGTGGGCAATAAACCTGGTGGAGCACCTACGCCACTGAACCCAGTCCGTGTTCTTCTTGGGTAGTTCGAGTGAAGTCTGCTGTACGGGATACCTGGCCAGAGCCAGTGCAGCACACATGCAAAAAACACACGCAGCCATCAACTGACAACACTGGTGAGCCCGACAGTTAATCTGGTAAGTAGGTGAATTGTCCTCTGCAGGAATCATGACCTAACATGGCAGAAAGCTACTTGCTTCAGATTTAGAGTCTCTAGGAACACATAAGTACCAAAGGATGTGACAAGATTCAGTCTGTTTTAAACGTTTTATTAAAGTTGCAGTTGAAGTTATGATTACCCAAGCATACAGAAATCCTATAAAGACCTAAGCACAAGCCTCAGATATAGATATATTCACATCCTTAAGGATATTCTTAAGGTGTGATGGCTGCCTGGCCAGTGGGTTGCCAGTAGAGGGATGGTTCCTGCTCAGGCGATGGAGCAGCCCGGAAGGGGACGGGGATGGTCCCCGGATCTCACCAGCACTGGGAGTGGAGACGTGGCCGTGTGCTCCTCTCCAAGGCACTGTGCCTCCAGGTGGTGTGGGGGAACCTTGCCCAGGCCGGAGATCCGCTCATTCCACCCTCTAACGGGAAGTTGTAGCTAAAGGGGAGGGGAAGCGGCCGGCCGGCTCCTCCTCCCAAATGCACAGCCATTAAAGGGCGGGGATGAGTTTCCTTTGGTGAGGGGCAGGACGCTTGGGTTCTCTCCCAGACTGGGAGAATGGATGGTCTAGTGCAGGGGTCGACAACCTTTCAGAAGTGGTGTGTTGAGTCTTCATTTATTCAATTTAATTTAAGGTTTCATGTGCCAGTAATACATTTTAATGTTTTTAGAAGGTCTCTCTCTATAAGTCTATATATTATATAACTATTGTTGTATGTAAAGTAAACAAGGTTTTCAAAATGTTTAAGAAGTTTCATTTAAAATTAAATTAAAATGCTGATCTTACACCGCCAGGCTGCTCAGCCCACTGCCGGCCTGGGGTTCCATTCACCTAGGCCAGCAGCCGGCTTAGTGGGGCCTGCGGCCAGGACCCCGGCTGGCAAGGGTCCGGCAGCCAGAACCCCAGACCGGCAGCGGGCTAAGCGGGACTGGTGGCCGGGATCCCAGACCGGCTGTGGGCTGAGTTGCTCAGCCCACTGCTCCTCAGGGGTTCCATCCACCAGCTCCTGCCAGCCAAGGTCCCGTCTGCCAGCCCCACTCATCCCGCTGCCGGTCTGGGGTCCCGGCCCTGCCCACATACAGAGGGTACCTACCTTCTCCCTGGTTTTAGCCCATTCTCTTCCTCTCTCTCTGCACTGAGCTGAGGGTAGCAGTGCACTGAGCACAGGGCTGGGGGTTGGGGTGCAGGATCTGGCCAGGAGCTAGAATGAGGGAGGGGGCTCAGGGTTGGGGCAGGAGGTTTGGGTGTGGAGCGCTTACCTGGGCAGCGCCCATTTGGTGTGAGGCTGCAGGTGGGAATGTGGGGTGTGTGTGTGCAGGAGCTTCCATTTGGTGCTCACTGTGGGGGTAGGGAGTGTGAGAGTCAGGGCATGGGGGCTGGGTATATGTGGGGTGCAGGAATCAGGGCAGGGGTGTGGGGAGTGGGGGCGTTCAGGAGTCAGGGCAGATGGCTGGGTATGTGTGGTGGGTGCCGGAGTCAGGGCTGGGGTCATGGGGGGATGCGGGGGTCAGGGCAGGAGGCTGGGTGTGTGTGGGGGGTTCAGGAGTCAGGGCAGGGGCCTGAGGGATGTGTGTGGGGGGTGCAGGGCTCAGGGCAGGGGGTGTGGGCTGGAGTTGTGGGATGCTCCCAGCCCCTGCCCTGAGCAGCTCACAGCAGGGGGCTGGAGGGGCTATGCCCTGATTCCCCCCACCTTCCCAAGGCCCCGGCCTTGCCTCTTCTCCGGAGCAGCGAGCACGGCTGCGGCTATGATTCCAGTTCCGGCCCTGCTTCTCCCCGTCCCTCTCCAGGGCCATCAGCTGTTCTGTCGCACGGAGGGAGAGGAAGAGGGGCAGGAACCCAGCACATGGGGGGAAGAGGCAGGGGAGGGGGGAGCTTGGCAGCTGGTGGAGGCTGCCAGCAGGACCAAGCTTCTGCCCCCTGCCCCCGCAGGAGAGAGCGGTGGCAGGGGGCGGAGAACAGCAGGCGGGACCAGGCAGGAGTTTTAATGGCACGCTGCTGCCTGCTGGGGTCTCAGCCGCCAGCCCCGCCCAGCCCGCTGCTGGCCTGGGTTTGGCAGTGGGCTGAGCGGGGCTGGCGGCCGGAACCCTTAAAAATTGGCGGCGTGCCATTAAAAACTGGCTCATGTGCTGCCTTTGGCATGTGTGCCATAGGTTACTGACCCCTGGTCTAGTGCTTAGAACAGAGGAGGCTGGTGGCTAGGACTCCTGGGTTCTATCCCCTGCTCCGAGATGGAGGAGTGTCTAATTGCTGGGGGGCAGGACTCATAAGAACGGCTGTACTAGGTCAGACCAAATGAAAGGAAGTTTTTCTTCACACAGCGCACAGTCAACTTGTGGAACTCCTTGCCTGAGGAGGTTGTGAAGGCTAGGACTATAACAGCATTTAAAAGAGAACTGGATAAATTCATGGAGGTTAAGTTCATTAATGGCTATTAGCCAGGATGGGTAAGGAATGGTGTCCCTAGCCTCTGTTTGTCAGAGGGTGGAGATGGATGGCAGGAGAGAGATCACTTCATCATTGCCTGTTAGGTTCACTCCCTCTGGGGCACCTGGCATTGGCCACTGTCGGTAGACAGATACTGGGCTAGATGGACCTTTGGTCTTACCCAGTACGGCCGTTCTTATGTTGTTATGTCCTCTCCTGTCTGGTGGGAAAAAGCAGCGAGTTCAGACCCCCTAGAGCAACCCCCCCCCCGGGCAGAACCAATAAGAATTGGTCCCACAGTGGCTAGAAGGGCCAGGAGTGGACAGAAGTCAATGAGGGCTCAGTGGCCAGCAGCGCCTGCCAGGGGCCAGTTCAGATGGAGCAGGATGTAACCAACTGCATCTGAAGATTCTCCTGTTTGTCAGAGGGTCAGTGACTGTGTCATGGGGCCTTTCCCCTCTAGGGGGCGCTGGCTCCAATCCAGCCCCAGGGTGGGGCGATTGGTAGCTCAGGGAGGTGGCAATGGGACACTGGGCCTTTCCCCTCTAGATGAATGGGGGTGGGGTGTTAAGGAACTAACTCAGTGCAGCTCAACATGCTCCTAGGACTTGCAGCCCTGTACAAAGATGATTATTATCATCCTGGCTCCCTCCTGATTTCCTTCTTTTGCCTCCATTTTTTCCCCTTCTATAGACCCCACCAAGTAGAAAACCAAGGAAATTCAACCCGAACAACTTGGTGAATGCTGAAAAAAAATCAAATCTTTATTCAGGCTTGGCACATTCTTTGTTTTTAGGCAGCAGATTCTACCCCAGAATGATCTCAAAGCTCAATTCAGGCTGTGGATTATAATGAGAGAGGATCAAGAGAACATGTCATGAAATCATCTACCTTGGTAACAAGATTTGGAGAAAAGGAGGGGAATGGGAAGCAGATGAGCCGGGTTTGCTAGCTGGGAGGAGGGCACTGGGAAGCGCTAAGCATTTGAAGGAACTGATTTGATCCCATCGATTTCCAGGAAGCCAACGCTCACACACACACATCAACAATAGCTTCATGGTGCAGGCATTCTCCATCATCATGGATGCTTAGGGGACTGGAGGTAGCGGGATGCGTTCGGGTGGTTTGTCTTCTTTGGTGAAGTGGACGTCCCTGCAGAACAAGACGGGCTTCTGGCCTATGCCGAGCTGGTACTGCCAGATGTACAGTTTCGTTTTGGGCTCCAGGGTCACCTGGATTGACTCCTCTTCTTCACGGGCTTCGTTCCAGTCCTCCTGCTCCGTGCGTACGCTTCTCCCGCCGTACTCGGCTTTGAAGGAGAACTGGAACTGGGTGATGAGCTTGGTGAGCTCTCCGGCCCCGAGGGACATCTCAGCGGAGATGTTCCAGTTGTGCTCAATGGTGGACATCTGCTGCTTGGCATAGCCCACTTTGCAGGTGACCTTGTCAGACCAGGTGATGGAGGAATCGGAGTCATTTTGCAGGGTCTTGATGCACTCCCAGCTGCTGGTTGAGGCGCCCTGGGTGAGGGCCAGCCCCCCAGGGAAGAAGTTCAGCACGTTGGGATGGATGGAGAAGACATCTTTTTCGGAGACGATGTCAAGGAACAAGTAGCACTGAGCTCCCCATTTCTCATCCACCTCGATCTGGCCTTGGAAGTAAACGAACCCAAAGTAGTAGAGCCCCTTGCAGCGATCAGGCTTCAGGGGAGTGTCATGCCCTTGTTCATCAGTGCTCAGGTCAAGGACAGAGCGCATAACCCCCCGCTCTAGGAAGATGATGGAGAAATTGGAACCATAGGTTATGTAGTGGTCCCCACCACGGCAGTTGGGATGCAGCTCATGGACTGTGGCCCCGGCATCTGTGCTCAAGTCCTTCACAACCTGGTAGGAGTCGCCCTTGATGACATAGATGTCGGGGGGGTTCTCACTGTCACTCAGGTAGTGATCCCCTCCCCGGCACGCGGGGTGCAGTCTCCGGATCTCAATGCCAGTCCCCGTCTTTAGTTCCTCTGTCCGCAGGTAGCAGCCCAGGTCGGAGCGGACAATGAAGACTCCCCCTTGATTAAGGAAGACGTCGGTGCCCGGGGCGTCTTTGTGAGGCACCAATGATCCATTGACAGGAGTCCAGTCCTGAGGTGGGGATAGAAGAGGGGAACAGGGAAGGGACGACCTTAGCTTACCTGATCTTTTGTGAATCTTTGATGCTTCAAGAACCCACAATTTCAATATCAACCAGGCACCTGGGACAGGAATTGGAGCAGCCCTGGGAGGTGCCTGCAGTGAATTCTCCTAGATGAGCCCTGCAGCTCTGTCTCCAGGGGGTTTCACTGTCCTTAGAGAGGAAGGGAGGGGAAAGCCCAGCGTTTGCCCCGGCAGGATCCCACCTCACACGGGATCCCACTTACCACTGATGATCTCTCTGACTGGGCCATGTCTCCTCCGTCTGACCCTGTAAGTAGGAAGGGCTGCCCTGCGTGGGGATAAAGAGGTGAGGAAACACCAACAGTTATCCTGATGTATAACTATGTGCCCAGCTACAAGTCCATGAATAGAGCTCACAGAAGAACAAGGTGCCTAATTTCCTCAGTCCCAACTCGCAGTCCCCTGCGAGCCCAGCTCTGGGCTCAGTCCTCGCCACCAGTTCTGCCAGTGCCCCTCAATCCCAACCCGCAGTCCCCTGCTAGCCCAGCCCTGGGGTTCCCCCCCCGACTCCTCCGCAGAGCCAGGAGCCAGGTCCTTCTTCAGCGGCGCAACGGGAGCGGAACCGGAAGCTCCAGTGCGCCCCGTGGGGAGCGCACAAAATGCCGCTCCTGAATCCCAGTGCCCTAGGCAACCGCCTAGGGTCGCCTAATGGAAGCGCCGGCCTTGCGCAGAGCTCCAACCAACACTCCCAAGATCCCACCTGGCAGATGCTCTCAGCTGATGACAGCAACTCTTGGGGATGGGACCAAGCTCCTGGGCTGGACCAACGGGACCTTAGAGAACAGCAAAACAAGCCCTGCAATATTCCTGGTGTAGACAATTATTCAGTTATTGCTTCAACATTTGGCATTTTTGCTGACTAGGCTTATTTTAGCAAAACAAGGTTATCGTTCATTTATTTTGCTTTCTCTTAGCTAATCACTATTTGCTAGGCCTCTGGTTTCTTGACTAAACTTCAGACTTTGGGCCTGTGCAAAATCCATATACCAGGTTGTTACATAAACTGCACATGGATTTTAATCCTTCAGTCTGCTTGGTATATTTAGGGGGGCAGAAAGACATCCTGGAATCCTTCACCTGGGAAGTAAACAGACAGTGAATTTGCATCCCAAAAAGGGATCTCAAATGGGCTTGGTTGAAGAAGATGACTCTGGGGAAGAGATGTTTCTCTAGCGTGGAGGAGAACTTGTGAGTTACGTTTGGTCTCTAGAAAGCATGTGATGATGTCTACTTTATGTGTACTTTTTTCCCCCGTCTCTCTCGCTGTTTTTGATTTGAATCTCTTTCTTGAACAAAGTTCCTTGGGTTTTATAACTGAACCCAAGTAGGGTGCATGATACGGGGTGGGGGCTCAGGTAAAACAGGTGAAATGGGAGGTAAAACACCGATCCTCTGGGCTGCCCGAAGATTGGGATTTTTGTGGGAATCCCATCATCAGGGTTTGGCAGTGGTAGGAAGCCAACAACCACTTGATATAGGCAAGACCTCCTCTCTGCGGAGGCAGGGGGTACTGGGGTGACAAATGGGGCCACCCATTTCCTGTCCCAGGTGTCATTCTCAGGGAACCCAGGCCTGTTTGGGGTGACAAACCTTCACTCGGCATTAAGATTTTTGTTTTGTTTTGCCATTGAACACCTTAGTTCTTTTGAACAGTAGAAGAGATCTTGTTCATAGGAGTTAGCAATCAACTAAACTGCGGTACATATCGTGTCCTGCAATTTGCATATTGAGCCACCCAGCCCCACCTGCATCAGCTGGGCCCCACCAGCCCTGTTTCTGCACACCTCCCCAGCCATGCCCCTGATCTTTTCACTGTATCCCCCACTCCAACCTGGCACACCTGCTACTAGTGTACCCAGCTCCCCACCCCTCAGCGCATGCAGGCAATGCTTCTCCCACGGTTTAGGCACTGGTGGATTCCCCAGGTTTAGGAAGCTTCCAGTGCTCCTGGACGACAACACAGTGTCTGACAGATCACAACCTCTTAACTCACAGCTTAAGATGCTGCAGGGCAAGCAAAATGTAATGCCAATGCAGGCCAGCTTGGCACATGCAGATCAGCCTGTTGTCAGGAATCCCCCACTCATGGGCCAATCCTCCCTCTCCTGCAAGTTTCTGCTACCTTATGACCCAGGAATTGGCCACAATACACATGCTGGCTACCCCGATCAGCACATGCATTTCTTTCCCCACAGTGGTCAAGGTGCCTGCATTCTCAGCTCCAAACCTCCACATTGTGTGACCTTAGGAGCACTGCATTAATGTGCCTTGAGATGAGGACGTAACTTCTGCCCGGTTAGTAAAATACAGATTTTCACACATAACTGATCCAAGGCTTCCCAACCCCCTGTCCTCATTTGTGACCCCCATCCACAGCAACAACCCTTCTCCCTATATCTGTGACCTCCATTCCCACCCTCCTCCACCATCTCCAAAGTCACAGATATAACAGCTGTTGTGGGGAACGGCTGAGGATTAGTTTTCTGTGCTCACAGAAAACTTCCCCATAAAATAATCACATGTTGTAACAGACAATTGGAACAAGCTACAGGAGTTATTCAATCTTTATTGTGCTGGTGGGGAGGGAGGCTTCCTGTGAAGCAGTGAGCAGGACTGGACAGGGACAGCTGATTTGTCTTTATTGAAGTTTGCTCAGTTTGTGGGTCTGGCTGGGTTTCCTCTCAGGGGTCACCTGTCAGAGCAGCAAAGAGCTCAGTGCAGGAAGGGGCGGCTGTGCCCTTTTCGGCTCTCTGGGTCCTGGCCCCAGACCCCACTCCGTAGAGCAGCCATCCTGCCCCTCCAGGGAAATGGCTCTTTGGGCCAAACCTGCCTTGGTCTCCTTCTGGCTCCTGTCTCTCTCCCCTGTCACCTTGGCTGGTAAGTGCCCCCTGCAGCACAGTGCCCCCGCCTGAGCCCCTGCCCCCTCCCTGCAGCACAGAGCCCTCTAGCACTGCACTGGGTCCCTGGGGGCAGCATTAACGGGCAGGGGAGAGCGCCCCCTGGTGACCCCCCCCTGCAGCTCTTGGTCTCCCAGCCCATACCAAGCCAGCCTGGCCCTGCTTAGCATGAGATCCCAGGGGCTCCGTGCTGAGGCCAGGTGGGGTTGTGGCAGTGGGAAACCACCCACAGCTGTGATCCCCATTGCCCCCTGTTGTACGGTCCTTGGTGGGCTGGGTGGCCCAATGGTTACCATCCCCTCACTGGGGGGAGAGTTGTGCTAGTCGAGCCCCGATGCACTCAGTCCTCCAGGCTCCAACCCAGAGCCTTAGGAGGGTCAGCAGCATTGACCCCTTGGGCAGGGGGGGAGTTTGTGGACCCTCTGCATTACCCTCCCTGCATCACTTCGCACCACGTCTCTCTCTGCTTCCAGCCCCAGATACTGAGAGAGACAATATAAAAGGAAACCAAACCTCAGCCCCAACCGGGCTCAGCACACAGTCCCCGACGTCTCAGCCAGGCTTCTCCGACTCCTTTCGCAGGAGCCTGCAGGGTAGGTCTGTGCCTCCCAACCTCCCGCTTCTGAGCCGGGCTGCTCCCTTTTCAACCCTGTCTCCAGCTGCAGCGGGCTCTGCTGGGTCGGGGGCGGGCCTAGCTGGGCCCAATATAGTCTTTTAACCCCTTCCATCCCAGTGTGGGGTTTGTATATCAGATCCTCCACCCCGCCCCACACGCGCACACACCCTCACTTCAGGGGGCCAGGAGCGAGCCAGGTCTCCAGATGGAACAATTCCTGCTTGGGCTTCCCCTGCAGGGGGCCGTAAGGGACCGTATCGCCCGGTGCAGACACAGCCGCGGACCCTCAACTCTGCTCCAGCCACGGCTAAGCTGGCAGGAGGCGCCTCGACCTTTGTGGCACTTTCTCTCCCAGGCCCAGATGCTGAGTGACCAGATGCAGAGCTGGCTGTGCCAGGGCCATCAGTTTGCACTGAGACCACATGGGGCATCCCTGGTGAAGAGAAGATGCTGGGGGTGGGCATGGGTCATGGATAAGGGCACAATAGCTGAGTTCACAGGGTGGGGGGAACCTCTGTTGAACTTCCACCCTGTGCTGTTCCCCACCCTCCAATCACCCCTGTCCCTCAGAGCTCCCAGCCCCTCTACGACCTCCCCCAGTTTCCATTCTCTTTCCTCCCACCCCACCAGGCGGCATCTCAATCAGTCTGCATTTGGGAATTTGTGGCACGTTATGATGCTTGACCTATAATTTTTCATCTTCAGGGAAATTGTTTGGGGATCCCCTAGTCCGAGAATTGTGTCTTCAACTCAGGGCCCAGGGGTTTGGGGATTTTATTACCTGCTGCTTATTAATTCTGTGGAGGGACTTATCACCTTGTGACTATCCGACTTGTGAGTCTTTTGGACTTTACTGAACCCATCAGCTGGTGCACTTAAGATATTGTGGTCACAGGTCATCAAGGGCCCCTACAAAGTATTCATAACAACGGGAAACTAATTTTACATTTGCTATATCAGGTCATGTGACGGGAATTTCACGGGTATGATCAGTGTGGGCACTGGTGACCCTGAGCAGACAGTTTTGTAATGTTATATTTATCTCTTGTTTAATAGAATTACTGTGTTGAATATATATTGTGTGTTTGTGTTATTTCTGGGGAGTGTCCAACTATCTGGCAAGTAAGTGGGGGTTATCCTGAGCTTAGAATTTTTCTCCCAAGCTGCCCTGGTGCTGCTGCCCGGAAGTAGTGAGGGGGGTGGAGGCACCACCACATAAATTCAAAGGGGAAGAAAATAAAAAAGTTACATCCTGCTGAGTGGGAATCAGGATCCAGACCAACCCAGGCCTGTCCATCAAAACGTGTAAGGAGACTGGTGCTAAAGGAGATAACTGGGTGGAGGGGAGGGGGGCCCACATACAAAAGTGAAAAGCTCTTAATAGTATTCTGAGCTGTTGCTTTACAAAATATGATACTGAAGATGCTAATTCTGGCTGAAAGCCTTGCTCATGTAATAGATCGAATACGTCTGCTGTTCGCTTCTGTTGAAATGCGTGGTTATGTACCCACAGCATCTCTCTGTCAGCTTGCTTCCAGAGCGACACACCAGTCCAAAAATCTCAGCCACCGAGCCGATTCCTCCAAACTGCCTTTGGTTTCGTTGCTGCTCCACCTTGGCAGGTTCACGCAATTTAAAAGTTTCCTTATTTGTCCATAACGTCTCTCAATAGCTTGGAACCATTTTTGACCAAACCCCACTGACTGGGTCATGTTAATAAACTAAACATTGTGAAACAATCTTTTCAATAGATGTAGCTCTACGCTACTTGTCGGATTTGTTTTTAATCAAGGGCATTTCAATCTTTTATACAATTGCTTAGTTTTAATAGAATTATTCTTTTTCCATTTTCAAATCACTATCGTATAGGTTTTTTCTTGCTAACAACATTTACTTGTCACCACGGCTAAACAGAACTTTTGGATGAGGATGTTAATGGTGACACTCCATTTATATATTCACTGATCTGTCTTGGGCTGGGTTGGTTTTTGTGTCCAAAGCACACAGCCATGTGAAAAAGAAAACACAAGCTATTGTGGCTCCTTCTTGGAGCCTCTTTGGGTTTTAATTAAATAGCATGTCTTAATGACAGTTGTTTTATCCATTGCGATAAACACTCCATTTTCACGAGAATGCACCTTCCTTCCATAAAGTAACCCTTACCCTTTATGTGCCATAAAATCACGTTCGCCGATGTAGGGTCTGGATGAGCTCCCGCCTGACATCTAGTGGTGAGCTGGGGAAGAGGACTTCAGGAGCCAACCTTGTTTGCATGGGCACACCCACCCTGCCTAGGTGCTCAGCATGATGGGGATATGATGACTTTCGGCTGGTGTTGGATCACAAGTCACTTTGTAATTGGGGGCAGGGGTACTAAAGGGTTGTTGTCCTTGTTGTGCTAATCAAGGGCAGCAGAACTGTACTTGTACCCTGTGTGACACTCTGTACCTCAAAGTAGCATCCTGAAACCCTCATATTCACCACTGTCAGACAATTATGATGTGTTGTAAAAATATGCCTTGTGAGGTATCATTTTAGAAGTCTTGATCTCTTGAACATTATTATCCTCTTGCATTAGATGTGCTATTCTTGTGTGAAGTTATGAAGCCTTGCTATACGTATTACTAAAATATGTTGTGCGGTTCGAAACACCCACTACCAGTCTTTCAGTTGTAAGGAAATAGTAGCCATCAATAGCCAAATGGGCATTAATGGCTAATCAACTCCCAATCCACTATGCCAGAGACTTCTCAGAGAAGGCATATGTGCCCTGGGGCTAACTAACACTCATCACAGCAAAGATCTTTTTAGCAGCTGGAAGAAAGTCTAAAAGAGGGATAGTGACATTATCACTTGGCCTCTTCCCCGCCCCCGCCCCCATCTCAACACCTGGAAGCAGGTACTAGAGATGTAAAAAACGTGTAAAAACAGTAACCGTGTAAAAGATCAAAATTCTATTGGTTACATGGTTAAACATTTACTCGGGGATGTAGGGGTGCAGGAGGGACCCCCATGTCCAGGGGCCTTGCTGTTGGCCCTATGTCTGGGGATCCCCGCTGCCAGCCCCATGGCTGAGGCTCTGCTGTTGGCAGGCATCCTGGCACACCAGGGGTTCCGGCTGCCACTGCACCTGGCGCTCTGCTGCCGTCCAGCATCCCTGCTTGCCTGGGGTCCTGGCTGCCAGCCTGTGCCCAAGGTCCTGGTTACTACCATGCCTGGGGCTCTACTGCCACCTGGCATCCTGGCGTGCCTGGGATCCTGACTGCTGGCCCCACGCTCAGGGATCCCAGCTGCTGGCCTATGCCTGGGAGTCCAGGTGTCAGCCCCACGCCCGGGAATCCCCACTGCCAACCACGCACCTGGGGCTCTGCTCAGGGGTGGCTGGTTTGTATAATTTGTATAATCTGGTGATGTCCAGAATGGGTTCAAGTCCTGCCCCCGCCCAGGCTCTGGGAGGGAGTTTGGGTGCAGGAGGGGGTTTGCAGTGCAGGCTCTGGAAGGAAGTTTAGGTGTGGGAGAGGTGCAGGCTCTAGGACAGAGTTTGGGTGCAGGGTGCAGGCAGGGCCACTGAGAGCGGGTTTGGGCCCCAGTGAAAATTTTTTTTCAGGCCCCCAGCAAGGGCGGACTGGCTAAAGAGGGCTGCCGGCGGGGGGGAGCCGGGCCCCCTTCCGAACCGCCAGGTTCTGGTAATTTGTACCGGCTTCCCACCCCCATCCCTGGGTGCAGGCTCTGGGCTGGGGCAGAGGGTTGGGGTGTAGGGGGTGGTGCAGGGCAGGGAGGCTGGGCCAGGGATGAGGCATTTGGGGTGCAACAGGCAGGATGCCCCGGGGCTGGGACAGGGGGTCCAGAGAGGAGGACTCCCCCCAGGCCTGTCCCCACTGGAAGCAGCGAGCTCTGGGGGAGGGGGCTCCGCCCCACCCCAGCCCCTCCAGACTGCTGCTCAGGGAGGTCCAGCCAGAGTCGCTTGCCGGGGGGATGGGGGGGGGGCTGCCAGGCGCCTCCTCCCCTTCTCCCCCCGCAGGCGCAGCACCCGCCGCAGCCTGCCCCGGCGCTGCTCCCGTGTAGCCGGCGGCAGCAGCAGGCGGGCAGGGTGCGCAGCGCGGGGCTGCGGGGCAGGCAGGGAGCAGCGCGGGGCGAGGCGGGCGGGGGCGGCAGACGGGGCCGGGGGACTGACCCGCCCGGACATTGGTGTAGCCCGGGACCGCGCATCCGTGTAACTCGCTGTCCCGTGACGCAGCGAGCAGCGGGGGACAATTGGTTTCTCTTTCAAGTTTGCTCCGCTTGTGGGTCTGGGTTTCCCCTCTGGTGCTTCCTGTCAGAGCAGCAGAGAGCTGGGCACAGGGAGGGGCGGCCGTGCCCTCCTCAGCTCTTTGGGTCCTGGCCCCAGACACCACCCCATGGAGCTGCTGTTCTCTCCCCTCTAGCGCGATGGCTCCTGGGGCCAAACCGGGCTTGGTGTCTTTCTGGCTCCTGGCGCTCTGCTCTGTCGCTTTGGCTGGTAAGTGTCCCCTGCTCTCCCGGAGGCCTGGGTCCCATTCCCATCCCAGTGTGTCTCCCCCAGGGCTGGGTGCTGCATGGCCCCCTCGGGTCGCTGTCCCAGACGCCTGGGTCCCATTCCCACTGCAGTCTCTCTCCTTCCTGCAGGGGTTCACCATGTCTCCTATCTCCAGCTCATCTCCCCACAGGCAGCCCCTGATCTGCCCAAGCGGCTGAGTGTGATGAAGGTGAATGACCTGGTGCTCACATCCTATGACAGCAACACCGGCAGGGTGCTTCCCCGCAACGGGTACATCCCGGGTCACAAGGAGACCCCTCAGTTCTGGAGTGGAGGCAATGCTAATTGCATGACCTGGGACTCCTGGGTAGAGAGCAAGTACCAGGCCCTGGTGCAGGAGGTGAACACCAGCTCCCCACAGAGAGGTGAGTCCCTGAGCCCCACCACTTGGCTTGGCTTTGGAAGGGGATGTGTGGGCGGCTCAAAGGAGGTAGGAGGGAGCTGGGGAAGGGTACACCAGAGGGGAGGGACTTCTCTGATACATAGTGTTTAGAGCGGGGGAGGGGGGCTTGGATTCTGGACTCGTGGGTTCTCTCCCTGGGTGTAGAAGGCAGCAGAGCCTAGAGGGTTAGAGCAGGGCATGCTGGGAGTCAGGACTCCTGGGTTCTATGGATAAGAACTTCTCACCCACTCTGGCCCCAGCTGGCAGCTCTGTGCTCAGTTGCTCACTCAGCCATTCTGCCCCCAGAGCCCTACTACATGCAGATCCTGAAGACCTGTGAGCTGGACGATGCCACTGGTGCTGTCCGAGCTGTCACCAGATATTCCCTCAACGGGGAGGACGTGCTGCAGTATCAGTCTGACCAGAACCGCTGGTTCTCGGAGAACCCGGAAGCCTGGCGAGTGGCAGAGCGCTGGAACCGCGAAGGGGAGACTTTCGCTGTGAGGAACCTCTTCCTGCCCCAGCGTTGCAGGCTCGTGATCGAACTCACTCTGCATTTCATCGCTCAGAAGACAGGTGACAGCTTTGCCAGTGCTCCTCACTCCCAATCCACAGTCTCCTGATATCCCATTCCCTGCGACTAAAAACCCTTTCTCACTCTCCCCCCCAGCCCAGCCCACAGTGCATCTGGCCCTCGTCCCAGGGACCCAGGACCAGCCACGCCACCTCGTCTGCCACGTGATGGGGTTCTATCCCCGTGACATCGAGGTGACCTGGGAGCGGGGGGGCCAGGTGGCTCAGGGGGAGCAGCTGACCAGTGGCATCCTGCCCAACGGGGACCAAACCTTCCAGATCCAGGTGTCCATTGAGCTGGGGCAGGAGGGGGTTGGCCCCACAGAGCATGCATGTGTGGTGAGACACAGCAGCCTGGGGCACGACCCGCTGAGGGTGACCTGGGGTGAGTACTGGGGGGGGGGAAGAGCATGGGGAGCAGTGGGGAGAAGCTGGAAATGGGGCACCTCCAACGGAGGGAAGGGGAATGGGGGAGGTGGACACAAAGGGTAGGGGGGAGAAATGGGTGGG
Organism: Mauremys reevesii; assembly: GCF_016161935.1. Taxonomy (NCBI): domain Eukaryota; kingdom Metazoa; phylum Chordata; order Testudines; family Geoemydidae; genus Mauremys; species Mauremys reevesii. The sequence continues at coordinate 6,505,955 of NC_052635.1, forward strand.
AAATGCAAAGAGGGAGTTTTCGGGGGGCACCAGCGGATGGGTAGACAGAGAGAGGTACTAAGGGGAGGTGGAAAGAAGTCTTTTTGGGGGCTCAGAGGGGAGGGGAAGAAGAGAAGGGGCACTGGGGGGCTCACAGACTGGGAGGGGGAGGCAGAAAGAAGGATATCTAGTTGCAGGGCAGACACAAAGAGGGTGGTGACTTGTTGGGCAAACTGGCTGGGGGAGGGGTGATGCTAGCCCAGGGTTATTGGGCAGGGAGCGAGTAGGGGGCAGAGGCTTCGGAGGGCCCATGGCTCAGTCTGTCTCGGTGCATTTCCAGATTCCCAGGTCACAGGCTGGGCTGGTGTGCCGGCGATCGTTGCTGGCTGCATCCTCGCTGTGCTGGGAGTTGGGGCCCTGGGCTGGTACCTGAAGAGGAGGCAAGGTGAGTGATGCCCCCACACAGCGTTCCCTGCAGCACAGCGCTCCCTTCTAAGCTCCTGTCCCTCTCCCTGCAGCAAGGCTCCCCCTAGCACTGCCCTGGGGCCAACATGAGCCAGGAGGGGATGGTGCCCTCTGCTGAGTCCCCATCCTGCACTATGAGCCTGGTTGTGCTTAGCAGGAGGTCACAGGGGCTCCGTGCTGAGGCCTCGCTGGATATAGGGGCAGTAGCTGTGGGAGCTGCCCCAGCAGTGATCCCCATTGTCCCCCTCACACACCTTTGCTGCAGGGGGTCAGGACCAAGCTCCAGGTGGCAGAGTCTCAAGATGAGTCAATTCCTGCTTTGGCTTCCCCTGCAGGGGCCCAGAAGAGGCCGTATCACCCGGCACAGACACAGCCAGGGACTCTCGACTCTGTTCCAGCCACAGATAAGCCAGCAGGAAACTCCTCGTCCCTAGCATCTTCTTGCCCAGCTGCCACCGAGTGACCAGACTCAGAGCCGGCTGTGCCAGGGCCATCGGATTTGGCTGGAGCTACATGGAGCCTCCCTGGAGAAGGGTGTGTGCTGGGGGATCAAATATTGCTCAGTTAATGGATCAAGCACTTCTACTGCTCGCTTCTGTTCAAATGCTTAGTCATGTTCCCACAGCATCTCTCTGTGAGTTTGCTTTCTGAGCCACACACCAATCCGAGACATCTTGGCTCCCCTGCTGATTCCACCAAGCTGCCTTCGGTTTCACTGCTGCTCCACCTTGGCAGGCTCGTGCATTTTAAAAGTTTCCTTTTTTATCCACCATAAAGCCTTCAAGTAATTTGTAACCATTTCTGACCAAACCCCAGTGACTGCAGACTGGTGAAATTTTACACTTGGCATGTTAATCAACTAAATATTGTGAAACAATATTTTCAATAGATGTTGTTACAACCCAATGGCCCCCTCCCTCAGGTCCCCTGGGGAGACAAACCAGCATTGTATGTTGCTAATGCTGTTGCAAGCATTGCAAGGTATTTTGGGAAGAGTTAAAGGTGTGAGTGTGGAATGAAAGGTTCCTTTGCAGATTGCGAGAGGCCGAAGAGGGAGGAAGACAGAGGAGAATGGGTTAACTCAACGCTTCAGCTCAGTCCAAAAATAAAAGGCTGATTCCAGCCCAAGACTACTGCACACAGCTGACTCTTGGCTACCAGCCAAGGAAAACGGGAGCCTAGATTCCAACGCCGATCCGCCGTAAGAAGAAGAACAAAGCTGAGCAGGACTGCAAAAATTGCAAAAACTAGTGAGACTGCGAAGGCCAGCAAGGGGGAAAACAAAGTCTCGCATCCCTGAAGCCGGGGGGTGAACATTGTAAGCCCTGGTTCTGGCGTGGGCAGCATGACATTTCAAGTGACTGGAAAGACCTTAAGAGTTGTACTAAGGGATTGTAACAACATGTTCAGGAAACAGAAGGGTACAGCTGTGGACTCAGGAGTGCCACAGTCTTGGGCGATGGCATCAACGATGGGTTCAAGGCTGGGATGAGCATTAGGGAGCACGGACATGGGAATCTGGCTGCCCGGCCTGCTGGGGTCATGTTAGGTTGGCGGACTGGATGCCTGCACCACGGGGAGGCAGCAAAAAGGGATGGGACCCTGCTGCCTCTTTCAAAGGGGGGTGAGGACCTCTCCCGGCAGGAGAGGGCTCTGATCAAGGTGGAATACAATCCCTGGGGTTCCGTGGCGGAGCTCCAGAAAAGGGTGCAGACTTGGCTGGATTTGTTAGACCTGTCTGCCAAGTATAAAAAGCAGAAGGGTAAAAACCTAGGGGCAGCCTTGGGATTAATATGGACTGCAGCGGCCATGTGGTATCAAATGTTGTTGGAACAGAAAAAGGAATTTGGGAAGTGTGGTATTTTTGTAATTAATATTGTTTAAGGAAAGGAACCAGGAGGGGTGGGGGGTAGTTAAGAAGCCCACCCTCCTTGCTAAATTGGTAATGGAACAAATCCTGTGCCCATAAAAAAATAAAATTAAAACAGGTTGAAAGCCCTGAGGGCAGAGTGGCAGGAGTAAGGGAAGCAATTAGTACAGGCATGGGAAATTCAGATCCCTGGAACAATACTTGGAAAGGTGAAATCTGAGTTAATAAAGGTGTAATGTTAAAAAATAAGCAAGTAATTAAAAAAAAAGTAAAAAGTTAACTCTATAAATGCAAAAAAATCCCTAGGCAATTAAACATTATACAAATATTTTAAAAAAATTCTTGGTTTCTTTGCATCCATTCTAAAAAAAAAAAAAGGGCCTTTTTCCAAAAAAAATCTGTAAATAAGCCAGGCAAAAAAAATCTGATTTAAATCATTTGACTATAAACAATTTTGTCAAATTTGCTAAAAAAAAAAAAAGGGTGTCTATTAAAACTTAACTGCCCCCAAATAAATATAAATGTATCTATATACAGCTGTGTAAAAACTAAAGCAGTGCAAGGGGTGTTAAAAATAAAATAAATTGGTTTTGTTTTTAAATAATGCCACTAAAATCCATTTAAATCTTTCATTCAGAGTTCCAAACCAAAAAATGTTTTTTGCTGAACACGGGTAACTAAAGTGCTGTTTGGCTTTGGTATTTGGCATTTAACCCTTAAGGGGTAACTCAGTGCTTTACAAAATTTAAAATGTTTTTAAATAAAGACCAAAGTCGTGGCTGCAGCAGGGCGGTCAAAACCAAAAGAATGGGAAAAAATTCTAAATTTGTTTTTTGGTAACAAAATAGCAAATAAAAGCTGTAGTAAAAGAAAAAAAGACAGTACCCCACACTCAGCCTTAAGGTGGCTCTGTGTCACTTTTCTAAGGGTACATACAAATTCTGTAAGTACAAAAAAAAAAAAACAGTTACACCTTATGTAAAAATTAATATAGCTATTGTTATACAAACTAAAATATAAAAAATTTGCATTTTCCCCAGAACATGTGCAGTGTATATTGTAATTTTTTTTAAATGAAAATTATACCATACTACTTAATTAGAATCCTATTAGGGCTCCAAAGGAAGCCACAATAGGTTGTGTTTTCTTTTTCAGATCTGTGTGTGTTTTAAAAGCAAAAATTAAAAGTTAAAAGTAATCAAAACTCTGGTGAAAGTTGATTGTGCCCCTTTTAAGACAGAGTTTCTGAGTTGCTAATGACTTTAAAGCAAGCCAGAAAGTGTTTGTGTTAATGCAAATTACCTAACTAATAAAGGTAAAAGCCATTGAAACCTGGCCTGCCTATAGAACAAACACAGGAAAATATGGGGGTAATTCCTCTGTTTTGCCTGCAATCAGCAAGGATATTTATAAAAAATATATATATTTTAAGAAATAACCTGCCGCCCCCAAAGGGGTAAAAATATGTTTGTTTTGTCTTTCAAAAAAACAGAAGAAGCTGATATCAGCTGAAAAGTAACCCAAAATACCATGAATCTAGTGTCACAATAGAAATTGGTTTGTGTTTTGTTTTGTTTTGTGGTGTTTGTCTTGTTCCTAGCACTGTTGTGTATTAAATGCTGCAGGGGAACATCCTCATGTAGCAGACATCATATTAGAAAAAAGTGGTTTTAAAGCAGGAATTATAAATAGTGTAGACCTGGAGGTAATTAAAAATAAATTAAGCTCTCTGTCCCAGCTGCAGGACAGCCTAATACAAAAACGAATAAAAATAAAAAACCAGACTGCTATTGCACATGGAATGTACTGAAAGGCAGATACTTGCTTTGTCCATCTTGGAACACAAAATGTTTTAAATAATATCAAAAAACACTAAGGTTTTAATACACTTGTGTACCAAGATGGACACACCCTGTTCTTCATGTGGTGGCCTGGGAGACCCTTTGGCAAGCGATAGCAGTCCCTGAGCCCTGGATGCAATATTGTTATTGTGACCTCCTAAACCAGGCAAATAACATCCACAACGGAAGCCAGGAAGGGCTGTAACAAAATGACTAATAATTTAAATGGTTTTGTACGTGCCTCAATTTCCCCAATAGGTGCATTGACGTTCTTTTTTCCCCCTTTTGCTTTGTTAACAGGACAGGCAGTAATAGCGAGAGCCCAGGGACACCCCGAACAGTGGTGGTGGGACTGCTCTTGCTGCTTCAGGCCTGCAGAATCCTTCATTGTAATACAATGGTTTTCTGGGTATTTTCCAAGGGCAGCCTCCGGCTGAGAGCCCCAGGTCCCCTGGCCCTGCGTATCCCTCCCCAGTTGGAGCCCAAATGGGATTAATCCAGCAGAGCTCCATACGCCGCCAGGCAGCACCAGACGGGACAATGTTACAGCCCATTGCCACACAGTGGTGGTGGCAAATTCCACCAGCCACTCAACGCTGGCTCCTCCTCAATGCCACCTTGGGAGCTTTAGACATTTATTTGCCTCTGAAGCACTTCCAAGGCCCAGCCTTCCTTCCCAATTGTACCAAGGGGCCCACCCTTCATCTCACCCTCCTTACCAAGATGTTGTCCCCCCAGAAAAGGTGGACCTTAATAAGCTCCTTGTGGGATGGGGCCAATTCAGCAGTCAGTATTTGGAATATTCAGCAAGGGGCCATAAAAGACAAGCGATTGGAACAATTGGAAAAGGCCATGGGGCTGGTTACAAGTGCGGCTCTCACCCACCTGACAGTGGCCACTGCCGCCCTCAAACACACTGCTGAATTGGCCCTCTACACGCGGGACACCTTGCGGGAATTAATTAAAACCATAATTGAGGCCAGACACCAACTAGCTTGGGATTCTGTGTGTGTTCCCAAATCCAACAATATTTAACTCAGCAAATTCGCAGCATCCAGAAGGATGTGCTCCGTAAAGCCTGGCCTGGGGAAATCGATTCCCACTCAGGAATTCCCCGGGAACAATGGCCTTTTCGCTACTCCTGGAGGCTCACTAATTGGAAGTGCACAGGAATAGCCTGCTCCTTCATGGCCTTTGGCCCCATGAAAAAAGTTTGGGCCCTCACTATCAAAATCCAACCAGGCCTTTGGGAAGGCTGCCTCTGGGATTGGGTGGTCCATCACAATGTGTGGGAGGTGGCTCCCCCTAGTGACATGGCTAAGCGGTATGTGCTGACTGCCGCCCCTGACTATCGGCACATATGGATTGCAAAGGGCAACTATGGCCTATGGAATCCCATCAAATGATGTGTAAAAAAAGAGCAGTGCCAGGCCGCTTTTACAAGGTGGGTCAACACATCTGCTGGGACGGGGATGCATCGGGATATGCCCCCAGCAAGGCACGTTTGTTCACCAATACCTCTACGTGTCTGTGAAGAACCACCTACCCCAGGGTGCCCCTACATTTGCAGTTTCAATCTCAAGTGCAAAAAAATTCATTAAGAAAAAATTGGTTGCTGATGAGACTAGAAAAATTGCTTACTTGATCCAGCAAACTCAGATGTCACATGCTAAAATTTTTGCAATTATTTTGCTATCTGTATTCAATAGAGATATGGGGCGGAGGTTGCCACAGTTGCAACCATCTTTGTTCATCTGTAAGATTAAAGAAATTAAAGCAGTCCTCATATCACGAGACATGGTTCATTTTTGGAAAGTTTCAGTGAAGACCTTCCTACCAGTAAGGAGTATGAGCAAAGTGGGATTGCACAAATAGAAATGTTAATAGCATGAAGCCTTAAAGTGTGTCTCTAAGTGATCAGAAAATCACTTTGATAGAGGTTTATGGAAAAACTATAAGCACAAAACAGTTACACTTCATGTGAAAATGACTATGGTGTAACCCTTCTGCTAGTTGAAGTCAGCAGTGACAAGGGCCAGGTTCAATACGTAGGGGTTCCTTTTCAACAGTACAACACAAAACCCTCTTGAATCCCCACCAAGTAACCTGGGACTATTACACACCACCCATTCAGTGCCTATAGAGGTAATACTTCCTCGCTTGCAAGAACAGTGTCTGAGTGTAGAAAAGAAACTTTTAATAAAAAGGGAGAAGATAACTCGGCATTAACTTGGGAAAATGCCACAAGCAGGAGCTGTAAGTGTGAAACTATGAGCAAAACACCCACTCTAGTGTACGTTGGGCTGTGTCCTTTTGCCTCAGGTTCTTAAGTCCAGCAACCAAACGTTCTTTTAACATGCCCCTCCCTTATTCCTCCAGTGCACCCCACTCACAGTTGTTGTCCTTGGTCAGTGAAGTCCCAGAGTTCAGAAGTGCCTCTGTAGAGTTCACCTCCTACCCTGGTGGGGGGGCACCTTGATTGCTCCGCTGTCCAGAGAATCACTCCAGTATTAGCCATCCTTCCAGATGCTCACTGCTCAGCCCCACCGGTTGCCCTACCGGTACTTGCCGCTGCATGCTGCTCCGCCAACCACCCTGCCAGCCGCTCACCACTCCACCAACTGCCCTGCTGGTCACTCGCCACCTTGACGGCCACCCTGACAGCTACTCACCACTTTGTTCAGGCTGGGCAGTCTCTTGCATCAGAGACACAGTCCCAAAGCTGGTCTAATGCTTAGGCCTGGTTATCAGTGATTTCAGCTCTATTCGTCTACAACAAGACTCTCCACTGAGTCTCAATCAGCTCCGTCATTACAGAAACAGGGAGGGTCAAATGATGTCTAGGACCCTTAGGGAGGTCCCACATCACCAGGTACAAGTACTTGTCCCCACCCTCTCTCAACTCCCCTGGGCTTTGGCACCCATGTCCCCTGCCGAGTGAGTGCAGTTTAGTTGAGGGTGAGTCCTTCAGTCAGGTGTGACAGCATCCCCCAGGTACAGCTTGGATTGTAGGACTGCTGAGGCATCCAAACCCAACAACCTGAGCTGCCTCTGACACTGTGATGCTGATGTCAAGCAACAAACCTCTGGCAGGCCCTGCACTTACACAGCCATCCACGGGCAAGGACACACCTACCTGAGTTACATGAATGATCTCCCAGCCACTCATGAACCATTGTACAAGGGTTTGCCGGGGCTCAATCCCCTCCAGGGTGGAAGGGAGCAACACCAGCTCCCTACACACAGTTGATGTTTGGGGGAATTAGTCTGACTGTGGGGTCTTCGTCGGCAGCTCTTGCGGTACTGGAACAAACACCATCAGCCCAGGCCCTGGGTCAGGGCGGGACAACAAGGAGTCAGGGCTCGGGCCCTCAGGTAGGGCTGGGCAGTGACAGTACAAGTAGTAGCAGGCCCAGGCCCTAGGTCAGGGCGGAGCAGTACAGAGTCAGGGGCTCAGGCCCTTAGGCAGGGCTAAGCAACAACAGTAGGCCCCAAGCCTCCAGAGTCCGGGGAGATGGGGAGGTTGCCACCCATGAGTGGGGTGGCAGGGGGGACACAGGCCCACTCACTCCTCTGCATCCCAGCCCGGGGCCCTAGCAGCGGCAGACAATGGGGATCCTGGCCGCAACACACTAACCTGGGCTCTGGCAGTGCTGCAACCAGACTAGGGTCGGCTGCCCCCGGGCTACTTCCAGACTCCCCCTCGGGTAATATCTGGGTTGTGGTGGTGTCCTCTGGGGGGTCCAGCACCATGGGTTCTTCGGGGCAGTGGGCGAGTGGCAGGCCTGGCAACTCCTCCGGGCAGCGAGCTCAGGGCAGGTCAGGCCAGTCCTGGCCTGCAGCTTGGGCCATGGGGGTTTCCCAGTCGCGGGCTACACTGGAGGCATTTGGTCTCTCCGGTGGCTGGGGCTTTACTGAGCTCTGAGGGCCGGCCTTTATACTTCCGGGTCACCACCTGACCCTGTGAGGGGCGGACTCAGAGCTCCCTAGCTCCGCCCACTCCAGCCTCTGAATGGGCCCAACCCCCTCCAGGGCGGCGGGGAGCCACACTGCCTCACTACAACCATTGATTGAGAGGCTTCAGCCAGTTTCCCCCAGCTCACCAGTCTTGCACCCCAGAACTGTACCCTCTGACACTGCTCATAAGCCTGGCCAGGGTAAGCTCATTACCTAGTTCACCACTTCATCTAGGGAAGTGGACATGCACCAGCCTTTGTAACCTGAGCTGCGATTTTCCCCAAGCATACTTCAACCAAAACACACTGTTTTAGGTAAAATATAAAACAGATTCATTAACTACAGAAAGACAGACTTTAAACCACTATAAGTCACAAGCATAGTGATCACAGTTGGTTACCTAAGAAACAAAAATAAAAGTGCAGTCTAATTCTCATTTAAAGAGACTAAGCGAGATTTGACCCAAGCACCATAACAGATGGTACAAGCAAGTTGTCAGATGTCACATGTACCCTTCATAAACTTATATCTAGATACAGCGAAAGCATTTGATAGGGTTGAGTGGCCTTATCGAATGGCTGTCCTAAAAAATTCAGATTAGGACCAATATTCCTGAATTGGGTTACAGTATTATACAACTCTCCCTGCACATCACTATCAACACAATTATTTAAATAATAAATAATAATAATAATTTCTCCCACATTTCAACTAGCGAGAGGGACACAACAAGGCTGTCCCCTCTCACTCCTCCATTTTAATCTCACTCTTGAACCACTGGTATTGTACATACCTCAGCTCTCAGCCACTGAAGGTATGACTATAAAGAGGAAAGAATACAAAATCAGTTTATATGCCAATAACATTTTTGTACTATTGAGGAATCCATCCTCATCAATCCTATCATTATTGAATGTAGTTGATATTTTTGGAAAGATCTCTCATTTTTGTATTAACTAAAACAAATCAAAAGCTATGGATATATCCAAAAGACCAGATCCTTCTTAGTTTCAGCATTTTCTATTGCAAGTATGCAAGGAAATAACTTGCTGATGTGTTAAAAATTGTCCTATATATTAAAAGACATTTCCAAAGATGTAGAGAGGTGGTATCTCCTCCTTTTCTACTTACCGGGGAGAAAAGAAACAGTCAACATGAATATCTGTTCAAGAATAATTTATCTCAGCCTATTGCCTTTGAAGGTCTGTCCTTTGCACAAAAAATGGGCCTCTGATGGAATTGATATAAGACAGCCTTGCTTATCAAAGAAGACTTAAAAAATTTAAAAGTACTGGGCAACTGGAGGTATGGGGTGGCCAGATTTGTGTCTCTATTATCTAGCATTCCTAGTGCACCTTTGTCATAAATATAAAGGGAAGGGTAACAACCTTTCTGTATACAGTACTATAAAGTCTCTCCTGGCCAGACGCACAATATCCTCTTACCTATAAAAGGTTAAGCACCTGACCCAAAGGACCAATAAGGGGACAAGATATTTTCAAATCGGGGGGTGGGGGTTGTCTGTCTGTTCGGTGTGCTTGCTGGACACAGATGAAGAAAGCAAGCAATCCAACCCCAGTAGAATTAGTAAGTACTAGCAAAGGAATGTGTTAGCTTACTTTTATTTTGGCTTGTGATTTTCTCTGTGCTGAGAGGAAGGTGTATTCCTGGTTTTCTTTTTGTAACTTTAAAGTTTTGCCCAGAGGGAAATCCTCTGAGTTTGGAATCTGATTGCCCTTTGAGATTATCTTCCATTCTAATTTTACAGAGGTGCTTCTTTTACCCTTTTTCTTTCTAATAAAGTTCTGTTTCTTTAAGAATCTGATTTTTTTTTTAGCATCCTGAAAACCCCAAGTTTGGTCTGTGCTCATCTTCTTTATTCTCAAGCCTCCCCAGGAAAGGGGGTGTAGGGCTTGGGGTGATATTAGCGGGGAGTAGGAACTCCAAATGGTCCTTTCCCTGAGTTTTGTCTAATCACTTGGTGTGGCAGCGTTACCTAATCCAAGGAACAAGGGGGAGTTTGTGCCTTGGGGAGTTTTTAACCTAAGCTGGTAGAAATAAGCTTAGGGGGGGTCTTTCATGTGGGTCCCCAAGTCTGTACCCTAGAGTTCAGAGTTGGGAGGGAAAACTGGCAACCTTATTGTAATATGATTCCCCTCCAGTAGCTCCATACACACACTGGCCAGGTTTGAGGTTGAAAAAAGCTTAGCTATGGCATTTGGTTCCCTCTCTTCTTTTATATATAGATCATAACCTAACCACTAGATGGTGCAGGGTGGATGAAATGTGTTGCCAGTGCAGGCTGCCTCTCTCCACGCAGATCAGCCTGTCATCAGGAATCCCCTTCTCATGGCCCACTCCTTCCTTTCCTGTCAGCGCCAAACCTCCATGCTGCACATCTTTGAAAGCACCACATTCATCTGCCTCTACATCAGCTAGTAAAATACAGATTTTTCACAAACAACAAATGCAAGGCTTGCCAACCACCTGTCCTCATTTTCCACCCACACCTCTTCCACGGCCACATCCCTCTCCCTATACCTGTGCCCCCCATCCCCACTCTCCACACCCAACTGTTGCAGGGAAAGAGAGCCTGGAGCATGGGTCCTGGTGCAGAACCTGAGGCCTGAACCAAAGGCTGTGAACCAGAGTAGGCCTGGCCTTGACAAAACAATATACTACAGTGTTTCTCAAACTGGGGTCTATGGACCCCTGGCACAGCACCGAAGGGCCAGGGTCCGGAGGGGAGTGGAAAGATGCACCCATGTGTAGTGGCTCTCTGCTGTTGAAATATGGGATAAAAGGCATCCCGTACTGATCGAGTATGGGACAGGCAATTTTCTATTTGAATAAGGGACGTCCCTTGTAATACGGGACTGTGCAGTGTTGATACCACTGGTGCTTCTGGGATAGAAAAACTGAGCAGCTGGCACAGCTCCAGCAGCCTGAATAGTGTGACATTCCAGCCTTCTACACTTAACAGCACCACCCACAAGTCTTGTCTCTGGATAGTCCCTATTGATTTCAACAGCTGTGGGTTGGGTCACCTGACGACTCTTCGGCTGTGCTCACAGAAAACCTCCCCATAAAGTAAACACACATTATAACCGAGACAACTGGAACAAGCAACAGGAGTTATAAAAGCAACAAAGAGTCTTGTGGCACCTTATAGACTAACAGACGTATTGGAGCATGAGCTTTCGTGGGTGAAAACCCACTTCGTTGGATGCAGGAGTTATGTACTCTTCACAGTCCTGCTGGGGAGCGAGGCTTCCTGTGACACAGCAAACAATGCGGGGGAGGGACGGTTGATTTGTCTCTGTTGAATTTTGCTCAGCTTGTGGGTCTGAGTTTCCCCTCTTGTGTTTCCTGTCAGAGCAGCAGAGAGCTCAGCACAGGAAGGAGCGTCCGTGCCCTCTCCAGCTCTCTGGGTCCTGGCCCCAGGCCTCAACCTGCAGAGCTCCGTCCTGTCCCCGCCAGGGTGATGGCACCTCAGGCCAAACCTGTCACAGTGCCCTTCTGGCTCATGTGTCTCTGCTCCATTGCCTGGGCTGGTAAGTGACCCTCTTCTGCCTACGCCTGGGATCCATTCCCCATCCCAGTCTCTTTCCCCTGGGGCTGGGTGCTGCAGGGGTCCCTTGGGATTGTGCCCCACATGTCTGGATCCCATTCCCATCGCAGTTGCTCTCCTTACTACAGGGGTTCACCGCCTCTCCTATCTCCAGCTCATCTCCCCGGAGGGGGCTCCTGGGCTGCCCAGGCGGCTGAGTGTGGAGAGAATGAACGACCTGGTGCTCTCAGCCTATGACAGCACCACTGGCAGGATGGCTCCCCGCAATGGCTACACCCCAGGGGACAAGAACAGTCACCAGTTCTGGACTGTGCGCAGTGCTCGGTGCCCGGTCTGGGACTCCTGGGTGGGGACTGAGTACCAGGCCCTGGTGCGTGAAGTGAACACCAGCTCCCCAAAAACAGGTGAGTCCTTGAACCTCAGTATTCCACTTGACTCAGAAAGGGGATGGGTGGGCAGCTCAAAGGAGGTGGAAGGGAGCTGGGAGAGGACACCAGAGGGGAGTGATTTCCCTGATACGTAGTGGTTGAAGGGGTGCTGGGAGCCAGGACTTTGGGGTTCTATCCCAGCTCTCCCAGAGGAGTAGTTAGAGCAGGGCAAGGTGGGAGCCAGGACTCCTGGGTTCTGTCCCAGCCCTGGGAGGGGAGTGCTCTGGTGGTCAGTCCAGACACAGATTCTGGCTGATGTATCTCTACCAATGGCCCATTAGGCCATTCCTTTCTGTTATTCAAAAAGGGTGCCTGGCAGGATATGATCAAATCATACACCACAACATTTAATACATGCTACATTATTATTCTTTATCCTTCATTCTAAATTATATTAATAAAATCCTACTACTACAATTCTGCCCCCAGAGCCCTACTACATGCAGGTCCTGAAGACCTGTGAAGTGGACGATGCCACCGGTGCTGCCCGAGCTGTCACCAGATATTCCCTCAATGGGGAGGACGTGTTGCTGTACCAGGCCGACCAGAATCGCTGGTTCTCGGTGCACCCAGCGGCCTGGCGAGTGGCGGAGCGCTGGAACCGCGAAGGGGAGACTTTTGGTGTGATGAAACTGTTCACACCCCAGCGATGCAGGTTCTGGATTGAAAGCTCTGTGCCATTCACTGCTCAGAAGACAGGTGACATCTCTGCTGATGCCCCTCAATTCCTGACCTGCAGCCCCTGCTATCCCATTCCTTGTGATTAATAACACTTTTCCCCTGCCCCCAGCCCAGCCCACAGTGCACGTGGCCTTCGTCCCACAGACCCCGGACCGGCAGCAGCGCCTCATCTGCCATGTGACAGGGTTCTATCCCCGTGACATCGAGGTGACCTGGGAGCGGGGGGGCCAAGTTGTCCTTGGAGAGCAGCTGACCAGCGGGATCCGACCAAATGGGGACCCCACCTTCCAGATCCAGGTGTCCATTGAGCTGGGGCAGGAGGGGGTCGACCCCACTGAGCATGTGTGTGTGGTGAGACACATCAGCCTGGGGGGTGACCCCCTGAGGGTGACTTGGGGTGAGTACTGGGGGGGGGAAGAGTGGGGGAACAGTGGGAAGAGGCTTGGAATGGGGTGCCTCCTATTGAGGGGAGGGCATGGTGGAGGAGTGCGGGTGATGAGGGAGGTAGGTAATGCAGAGCTGAAGTTTTGTGGGGCACCAGGGGATGGTTAGTCAGAGAGAGGTCTTATGGGAGGTGGAGACATGTTTTGGGGGACTCTGAGGGGAGGGAAAACCAGAGAGGGAGTAAGGGGGGGGCTCACAGAGAGGCAGGGGAGGCAGTGAATGGGGTTTCTAGCTGCAGGACAGCCATATGGGGGATGGGTGGCTGAGCTGGGCAGTCTGGCTGGGGAAGGGAGGTTGCTAGTTTAGGATTCTTGGGCATGGAGTGGGTGGGCAGGCCCCAGGGGAGGGGAAGGGGGGAAGGATTTTTGGGGGGCCCATGGCTCAGTGTGTCTTGGGGCATTTCCAGATTCCCAGACCGTGGGCCAAGTTCATGTCCCATTGATCATTGCTGGCTGCATCCTCACTGTGCTGGGCGCCGGGGCCCTGGGCTGGTACCTGAGAAGGAGGAAAGGTGAGTGATGCCCCCAGTGCCCCTCCTGAGCCCCCCTCCCCACCCTCTGCAGCAGAGCGACCCCTAGGACTGAGCTCCTACCCTTCAGCACTTGGTCTCCCAGTGAAGTACCAAGCCAGCCTGGCCCTGCTTACCTTGTGATCCCAGGGCTCTGTGCTGAGGCCTGGCTGGATATAAGGGTCATGGCTGTGGGAAGCCCCCCACCAATGTAATCCCCATTGCCCCCTGTCCATGGATGGGCTGGGGGGGTCTAGTGAATAGCATCCCTGCCTCCTGGGAGGCATTTCTGACTCCTTTGCAGGAGGCTGCAGGGTAGGTCTGCTCCTCCCAACCTTCCCCTTCTGAGCTGGGCTGCTCCCTTTTCAAGGCTGTCTCCAATTGGAACATGCTTGCAGGGTTGGAGGGGTGGGGCTAGGTGGGCATAGTATAGTCTTTTAACCCCTTCCATCCCAGCGTGGAGTTTGTATACCAGATCATACCCCTACCCACATGCACCCTCGCTCCAGGGAGTAGGAGCGAGCCCCAGGCAGCCAGGTTTCCAGATGAGTAAATTCCTGGTTGGGCTTTCCCTGCAGGGGGCAATAAGGGGCCGTATCACCCAGCGCAGACACAGCCATGGACCATTGACTCTGCTCCAGCCACGGCTAAGCCAGCAGGAGGCGCCTCTTCCACGACATTTTCTCTCCTGGATGCCACTGAGTGACCAGATGCGAAGCTGGCTGTGCCAGGGCTATCAGCTGGAGCCACATGGACCATCTCTGGCAAAGAGGAGGCGCTGGAGGGGTCACGGATAAGGCTAATATCCCCGAGGTTACAGAGTGGGATGGGATGTACCTCTGCTGAACCTCCATCCTGTGCTGTTCCCCACTCTCCAATCACCCCTGTGCTCCATAGATCCAAGGCCTCCTAAAACCACCCCCAGTTTCCATTCTTTGTCCTCAGCCAAGCTGCCCCTCAGTCATTCTACGTTTGCAAATTTTTCACACATTTTGATACATGACTCATCAGTACAAGTTTCACCTTCAGAACATTTTTTTATCAGATTCATGTCATATATATAAAACCTCCCAAGGAATATACCTAGGTCCCTGAGGCTCTGTGTGCATTTAACTTAGGGATAATCGCACTGTCCCTGGGAGGAAGGGAAGCTGAGTCATCACTGAGTCTGCTGGACAACCAAGAGGGAGAGGAGAAACACAGTTTAGGATGATGGGCTACTGTTGACTTCCAGGAGGGTAGCAGGCAGCCTTCTCAGAGGAGAGGGCAGAGTCAAATGGTTGAGAAGTGAAAGTGCGGGAAGAAGGACAAGCCTGACCAATAGGGAGTGAGATGCCTGCCCCAGGAGCTCGGGGAGGGGGTCAGGGAAGCCATTTTGGAGAGTCTGGGTGTGTGGGGAGTGGGTTAGTCCAAGGCCTGCTTGTAGGGTTTCCTCTGAGAATTGGCTTCTGGGCACCTGGATCGAGATTCCTCAGCTTGGTGCTTTCACTCTTCAAGTTACTTCCAGTTAGTAGAGCTTTGTTGCTAAAACTTCCCCCAACCAGACTGAATTCGCTCCAGTTACCTAGGTGAGATCTGTCACCACATGGCAAGCTCTGCTCTGGCTGCTAGTCCAGGGCTCCCACCAGCTGTGAGTCTGTCTGAGCGCTAAGGTAGGACACTAAAGTTTGGATTTTTAGTATAGTTTTGTAACCTGCACCTTGAGCTTTGCACCCCTTTGAGGCCAGGGGAAATCCTGGGATCAGACGCAGCCTGACTCCTGCACATCTCTGAACCTGAGGATCATTTTCAGCGTTGAGTGCACCATGTTTTAGTTAGCTGGTCAGGGAAGTTGTGTAGGAGACTCCCTACTTCCTGAACTGTTGCCCTGAAGCCAGGGGGTCAGTGTTTGGGGATTTTATTAGCTGCTGCCTATTAAAACAATGGAGGGACTTATCATCTTATACAGGTGTGAGGTTTTTGGGCTCTACTGAACCCAGTCAGCCATGTTGCTAACTGCGGCACAGAAGATACCATGGTCACAGGTCATCAAGGGCCCCTACAAAGTATGTGTAGCAACGGGACACTAATTTTACATTTCCTGTATCAGGTCACATGACTGGGAAAATTCAAGGGTATTATCAGTGTGGGCACCGGTGGTACTGAGAAGAGTGTTTTATCCTGTTGTATAATGTTATGTTCTATCTCCTGTTTAATATAATGACTATAGTGGATATATTGTATGTGTCTGTGTTATTTCTGGGGAGTCTCTAATTATCTGGCAAGTAAATGGGGGTTATCCTGTGGTTAGAATTTTCCTCCCAAGCTGCCCTGGTGACCCTGCCAGGAAGGAGCGAGGGGGGTGGAGGCATGGCCATTTAAATTCATATGGGAAGAAAACAAGGAAGTTACACCCTGGTGAGTTGGAGGCGGGATCCAGAAGAATCTAGGCCTGTACATCAAAACCCATAAGGGGATTGTCACTAAAGGAGGTAACTGGGTGGATAGGGGATGGTATATATCGTTAAAAGCTCTTTATTAATAATTTTTAATTTGTTGCCTTTCATGATGTTAGAAGGTTTTCCCTTCACCCCCTCCCCTGGTTCTTGTCATGCAGACAGAAAGCAGAAGACCAGAAGTCCAAAGTGCGGGCCATGGGATGTTTATTGGGGTTAGTTCCAAGCAAGCAGATCCACAGCTCTACACGCCGGGAGAGTCTGTTTCCCAGTGTTCTGTTCCCAGCTGTGATGCTGCAGAGCCTGGCCTGTGTCCCCATTCCCCCGTCCCCATTCCTATTCCCACCTCCTCCTCCTTAGCAGGCCCAAGTATACTCACAGTGCATGCCCCTAGTCACACCCCTTGCAACTTATGGTCATGTTCCATTTCGAGAGGTCGTGGGTCTGGGGTCTTCATCCCACCTCTTTTGTATCCCATGGGAGGGGTAAGGAGTGAGGTTGTGCTCTGGCCAAGGCCTGGCATTGTTTTTTAAAATGTTCTTATGCCTGACCCCCATCCCCCTTGCCCCTCCTAACTGGTTGCTTAACCTTGGCCAGGCAGCCTTCCAGTGTACGCTCACCTATCACACTCCCACCATACCCTGACACACTTTAGTTCCATCTCTTCTCGCTTTTCACCCATCTCCTCGTGGGCAGGTGTAACACACAGTGTCTTTGTCTTTTGTTCTTCACACATGTTAGTATAAAATATAAAAGTATCAAAAAGTGAAACCCCAAATTCTAGCTCAGGCTAACAAACAAGCCTATTTACTATCACATAATATGGTACTTTTGATGTTAATTCTGGCTGAAAGCCTTGCTAATGTAATGGATCAAGTAGTTCTGCTGCTAGATTCTGTTGAAATGCTTGGTCATGTTCCCACAGCATCTCTCTGTCAGTTTGCTTTCAGAGTGACACACCAGTCCCAGACATCTCAACTCCCCTTCCAATTCCACCAATTGCCTTCAGGTTCACTGCTGCCCCACCTTGGCAGACTCATGCATTAAAAGTTTTCTTTTTTGTCCATAACATCTTTCAGTGGTTTGTAACCAGTTTTGACCAAACCCCACTGACTGCAGACTGGTGAAATGCAACACTTCGCCTATTAATAAACTAAATATTACTCAACGATAATTTCGGTAGATGTAACCCTAAGCTACTTGTTGGATTTGTTTTTAATCAAGGGGTTTACAATGTTTTATATAATTGCTTAGTTTTAATGCAATTATTCTTTTTCCATTTACAAAACACTGCCATATGGGTTTGTACTTCCTAATAGTGATTACTTTACACCATGACTAAACAGAACTTTTGGATAAGAGTGTTGATGGTTAAGCTCTATTCTTATAGTCACTGATCTGTCTTGGTGCTGGGTAGGTTTTTGCATCTGAAGCACACAGCAGTCTGGAAAAGAAAACGAAACCTATCGTGGCTCCTTGTTGGAGCCTCTATGGGTTTTAAATTAAATAGCATGTCTTATTGAGAGTTGTTTTGTCCATTTGCGATAAACACTCCATGTTTCATGGGAATGCACCTTTCCTCCATAGTGCAACCCTTACCCCTTATGTACCATAAAACCATGTTAGCCATATTCATTTTCACACAAAGTGTAACTGTTTATTATGTGCTTATAGTTTTTCCATGTAACCCCATCAAAGTGATTGCCTGATCACACCAAGCCATCTTAAGACTTCATGTTCTTAATATTTCTATTTTTGTGCCCCTCACTTTGCTGTTACTCCTTACTGGTAGAAAGGTTTTCACTGAAACTTTCCGAAAAGGAACCATGTCTCATGACATGAGAACTACTTTAATTACTTGAATATTAAAGAGGAACAAAGATGGTTTCAACTGTGGCAACTTCTGCCCCATATTGCAATTGAACACAGATTGACAGAACAAGGAGTAATGGTCTCAAGTTGCAGTGGGGGAAGTTTAGGTTGGATATTAGGATAAACCTTTTCACTAGGAGGGTGGTGAAGCACTGAAAGGGGTTACCTAGGGAGGTGGTGGAATCTCCGTCCTTAGAAGTTTTTAAGTTCAGGCTTGACAAAGCCCTGGCTTGGATGATTTAGTTGGGGATTGGTCCTGCTTTGAGCAGGGGGTGGGACTAGATGACCTCCTGAGGTCCCTTCCAACCTTGATATTCCATGATTCTAAATATAATTGCAGAAAATTTAGCAACATGATTAAACATCACCATCCCATCAATCATACACACATGAGGTTGGTTTTATTAAAGGAAGATCGGCTGCTGATAATATGAGAAAAAATTGCTCACTTGATCCAGCAAGCTCAGATGTTGGATGCTCCCTCCAGAGCCTTGTCTCTAGATGCAGAGAAAGCCTCTCCCACCTCCATTCCCATCTCAACACCTGGAAGCACGTTTGTAAGACAAAGTCTTTGAACTGGGAAAGTTTGGTCCAAGGCTGAAAAAGAGTCCCAGTCTATGTACTGAGGAACCTGCTTGTACTATCTGTCACGGTGAAACACGGCTTGATTCAAATCTTGCTTAGTCTCTTTAAATTACAATTAGACTGCAAATTTATTTTTGTTTCTTAGGTAACCAGCTTTGATTGCTATGCTTGCTACTTATAATCACTTAAAGTCTATCTTTCTGTAGTTAATAAATCTGTTTTCTATTTTACCTAAAACATTGTGTTTTGGTAAAAGTGCCTGGTGAAATCCAAGCTCAGGTTACAAAGGCTGGTGCATGTCCACTTCCTTTGATGAAGTAGTGAACTAGGTAATGAACTTACCCTGGCCAGGCGTCTGACCAGTGCAAGACAGGACAGTTCTGCGGTGCAAGACTGATGAGCTGGGGGAAACTGGCTGAAAGCTCTCTATTATTGTTTCATGAGTGGCTGGGAGATCATTCATATAACTTAGTTGGGTGTGTCCCTGCCTGTGCGTGGCTGTGTAAGTGAAGTACCTGCCAGAGGGTTGTAGCTTTATATCAGCATCACAGTGTGAGAGGCAGCCCAGGTTGTTGGATTTGGAGGTCTCAGCAGTCCCATAATCCAGGCTGCACCCAGGGGACTCCGTCACCCCCTGACTAAGGACGAAATCTCAACTGAACTACATTTGCTAGGTAGGGGACATGGGTGCCAAAGCCCAGTGGAGTTGAGTGAGGGTGGGGACAAGCTCTTGTACCTGGTGGTGTGGGCCCTCCCTAAGGGTCCTAGACATCATTTGACCCTTCCTGTTTCCACTATGTAATGACAGAGCGGATTGAGACTCAATGGAGAGCCTTGCTGCAGACCAATAGGGCTGAAATCACTGATAACCAGGCCTAAGCATTAGACCTGCTTTGGGACAGTGTCTTTGATGTAAGAGACTGCCCAGCCTGCACTAGCCATGAGACTCCCCCAGTAACAGCTGAAACAACTGAGAGCTCTGTTACATGGTGATACATCAACACATCCCAAAGGGTGCAGAGCAGAGTGGTGAGTAGCCATCAGGGCAGCTGTCAGGGTCACAAGGGACCATCAGGGCAGCCGGGGAAGTGGTGAGTGGCTGGTAGGGTGGCTGGCCGAGAAGAGTGCAGTGGTGATTGACCAGCAGACTGGCTGGTGGAGCACAGAGGTGAGTGGATGGCAGGGGATCTGGCGGAGCAGAGCAGTGAGCAGCCAGCAGAATGGCTAATACTGGAGAGAGCCCTGGACAGCTGAGGAACCAAGGTGCCCCCCCCCAACCCCACCCCCACCGCCAGGGTAGGAAGAAGGCTCTGCAGATGCACCTCTGAAGTCTGGGTCTTCACTGATCAAGAACAACTGTGGGTGGGGTGCACTGGAGGAATAAGGGAGGGGCATGTTAAAGGAACTTTTGGTTGCTGGACTTAAGAACTTGAGGCAAAAGGACACTGCCCAGCGTACTCTAGGGTGGGTGTTTTGCTCATGGTTTTATGCTTACAACTCCTGCTTGCGGCATTCCCCCAAGTTAATGCCAAGCTATCTTCCACCTTTTATTTAAAAGTTTATTTTCTACAATCAGACTCTGTTCTTGCAACAGGGAAAGTATTGCCTCTATAAGCACCCAATGGAGGGTGCATAACTGTCCTTGGGTATTCAATGAGGGTTCAAGCCAGTTTTCTGTTGTATTGTTGAAAACGAACTCTTAGATATTGAACCTGGCCCTTGTTGCTGCTGACTCCAACTGGCAGAAAGATTACACCATATTCATTTTCACATGAAGTGTAACTGTTGGTTTTGGGCTTATAGTTTTTCCATATATCCATATCAAAGTGATTGTCTGATCACTTAGAGACACACCTTAAGGCATCATGCTATTAACATTTCTGTTTGTGTAATTCCACTTTCCTCTTACTCCTTATATGAGGACTGCTTTAATTGCTTTAATCTTAAAGATGAACAAAGATGGTTGCAACTGTGCCCCATATCCCTATTGAATACAGATAGTAAAATAATTGCAAAACATTTAGTGACATGACTGAATACCATCATACCATCCATTATTAACAGATCAGGTTGGTTTTATTAAAAGAAGTTTGGCGGCTGATGATACTAGAAAAAATGCTCATTTGATCCAGCAAATTCAGATCTCACATGTACCCTTCATAACCTTATCTCTCGATATGGAGAAAGCATTTGATAGGGTCGAGTGGCCTTATCCAATGGCTGTACTAAAAAATTCAGATTTGGACCAATATTCCTGACCTGGGTCACAATATTATAAAACTCTCCTTGCCCATCACTATCAACACAATTATTTCTCCCACATTTCACCTAAAGAGAGGGACATGACTGGGCTGTCCCCTCTCACTACTCTGTTTTAATCTCACTCTTGAACCACTGGCAATGTACAAACATCAGCACTCAGCCGTGCGACTATAAACAGGAAAGAATAGCAAATCAGTGTATTTGCCAGTAATGTTTTTGTACTGTTGAAGAATCCATCATCATCAATCCCACCATTATTGAACGTAGTTGATATTTTTGGAAAGATCTCTCCAAAACTAGAATAAATCAAAAGCTATGGATATATCCAAAAGACCAGATCCTTCTTAGCTTCAGCATTTTCCATTACAAGTATGCAAGGAAATATTTTGCTGATGTGTTAAAATTTGTCCTATATATTAAAAGAAATTTACAGAGATGTAGAGAGGTGGTATCTTCTCCCTTTATCCTTTTGGGGATAATAGAAACAGTTGTATGGGGGGATTTTGACAAACCAGTAAAGTGCCTGAAACCACTACTGCTTATTGCTAAAGCAGCCAAGTCAGCAGGGCGAAAAGTGGCCATGCAGCAGCCTCAGCTTGACCAAGGCAGGAGGGAAGGAGGGTTTGGGTGCCACAGAAAGGGCAGCTTGACCCCACCTCCTTCCTGATAAGAATTGTGCTGAAGTTGCTGATACATGCATTTTAGAAGAGCAGGATGTGCCCCCAGGAATGTCTGTTAGGGCCTCAAGGCTGCAAACTCTGAAAAAACCCACACCTGGTTAATCAATAATCAGAAGGAACCTCTTGCTTGACTGTTGAAACTGCTTGTTTTACAAGGTTTCTTTAAGTGACATGTCATTATATTACTTAATGTATAAATAAGGTGGGAAAGTTTGAGGTGGTTGGACTGGTCTTTTCCTCTGGATGCATCTTGTGTTCTGCACCGGCAGACGGGCTGCCTCTGTGCCACTCTAGAGCCACACTCAGCTTCTGTAATTATTGAGGGTTGGGGGTGTTTTACTAACCTGTTACGGACGTGTGAAAGGGCTTGTGACTAAGTACAGTTTATCTTTAAGTGAAAGCACTGTTGAGTTGTCCTGTCTGTGCCAGCCATCTATCGGTCGGACGGCCGTGTCTCCCCTGATTTATTTCCTGACACCACCTCGCACAGAGTAAAAGTTACCAAGAGCTTTGGGTTGAAAGAACCCCGGATAACACAGTCAGAATGAATAGCTGTCCAGGAATGATGTATCTCATGCCTATTGCCTTTCAAGGTCTCTCCCTTACTCTTTGCTCAAACAAATAGGCTTCTCATGCAGTTACATGAGAGAAAAAGCAGCTTCGCTTGTCACACAAGACCTTTAAAAAACACTGGGCAACTGGAAGTATGGAATTGACAGATTTGTATCTATATTATCTAGCATTCCTAATGCACCCAATTGTAATATGGCTTCCTTCCAGTAGCACCTTCTATACACTGGCCAGGTTTAAGGTTGAAAAAAGATTAGCTATTGCATTTGGTTCCCTCTCTTCTTTTATATATAGATCACAACCTAACGACTTAGATGGTGCAGGGTGGGTGAAATGTGACACCAGCACAGGCCACCTCTCTCCATGCAGATCAGCCTGTCGTCAGGAATCCCCTTCTCATAGCCCACTCCTTCCTCTCCTGCAAGCTTATGGTACCTTATGCGTGACGGGTTCAGTCACAGAGACCCCCCTTGGGAGTGTTACCCGATGTACTGAGACTATATCTGAGCCCGTTTTCTTTGCCAGTTTGGGCCTCCAGAACCCTGCCTTGTTGAGCCAGACATGCAAGCCTGCTGCAGCACAGTCCCAGGGTCTGAACCACGCCCCCAAAACTGCAGACTTCACTGAGAACAGCTTAAGAAGTGCTCCTGTCTCCAGCACCCAGACACCCAGCTCCCAATGGGATCCAAACCCCGAATAAATCCGTTTTACTCTGTATAAAGCTTATACAGGGTAAAGTCATAAATTGTCTGCCCTCTATAACACTGAGAGAGAGATACGCACAGCTGTTTGCTCCCCCAGGTATTAATCACTTACTCTGGGTTAATTAATAAACAAAAGTGATTTTATTAAGTATAAAAAGTAGGATTTAAGTGGTTCCAAGTAATAACACACAGAACAAAGTAAGTTACCAAGCAAAATAAAACAGAACACACAAGTCTAAGCCTAATACATTAAGAAACTGAATGCAGGTAAATCTCACCCTCAGAGATGTTCCAATAAGCTTCTTTCACAGACTAGACACCTTCCTAGTTTGGGCCCAATCCTTTCCCCTGATACAGACCTTGTCAGTTCCAGCAGGTATCTTAGGTGAAAAGCAGGAGATTCCACATGACTGGGACCTTCTTTGTTCTGTTCCAGCCCCTTTTATAGCTTTGGAAGAAGGTAGGAATCCTTTGTCTCTCTCTGGGTTCCCACCCCTCCTTCTCAATGGAAAAGCACCGGTTAAAGATGGATTCTAGTTCAGGTGACTTGATCACACGTCCTGGGAGACTTCATTACCCAGTGGCTGGCACACATGTATTCAAGAAGTCTTACAAGTAAACAGAGCCATTTACAACCAATTGTCCTGGTTGATGGGAACCATCACGATTCCAAACCACCATTAATAGCCCACACTTTGCATAATTACAATGGGACCTCAGAGTTATATTTCATATTCCTAGTTTCAGATACAAGAAAGATACATTCATACAATAGGATGATCACACTCAGTAGATTATAAGCTTTGTAATGATACCTTACAAGAAACCTTTTGCATAAAGCATATTCCAGTTATATCCACCCTTATAAACATATTTTTATAAAAATATGGAGTACAATGTCACATTGTGATACAGGAAATGGCCAGAATCCACCGGTTTCTTATCCCACAGTGGTCAGCTTCAAACCTCCATGCTGCACGTCTTTGAGAGCACCGCATTCATTTGCCTCGACATCAGCTGGTAAAACACAGATTTTTCACAAACAACTAATGGAAGGCTTGCCACCCACCAGTTCTCATTTGCAACCCACACCTCATCCACAGCCACAACCTTTCTCCCTATAACTGTGCCCCTCATACACATCCTCCACATCCAAATATAGTAGAGAGAGAGAAAACTTGAAGAATGGGGCCTGGTGCAGGGCCTGAGGCCTGAACCAAAGGCTGTGAACCAGAGTAATATAATATAATGGTCAAAATAATAATATGCTAGATATTTATGTAAATACATTTCAGAAGGCTAGTACAGATACACCCCAATCTAGTAAAAGGTAAGATGGTTTGATGGAACAATGTATAGGGATGTTTTGTCAAAGATATCAGGAACAAGGGGAGGTAACAAGCAGATATCATGAAACACGTCAGGTGGTATGTAAGTTGTTTGTCTCAGTCAATAAATATTGGGGCACTTTGCCTTATCCCTTTGTGGGGCCTATGGGACAACAGAGACTCCCACTGCTGACTGAACTGCTCCTTGTCAATGGGCACCTGTGTGTTAGTTTACCTGTCACCACGGAGCCAGGGTGTTAGGACTGTGCCTCGAAGGCAATGCACCTGGCCGCGTGCCTTTGTCACCATACTGTGCCTATGGTCTTCTTTTATGAGCTATTAGGGTTGCCAACATAGTTTTTCAAAAATAAGGGACGGTTTTCTTAGTACTCCCACCCCACCCTCCTCCCGATATCATTATCATTATTATTAATAATACCAAGCAGGACTCACCTACATCCACCAGAGGTGTTTCTTGCTGGTTTTTGCAGCACTGATGCTGGTCTTGGCTGCCAGGACCAGGCTCCCTGCCCGTCTCGCTCCCCCAGGCTGCAACTGTAGCAGCCACCAACCAGCAGTTATTCTCCTCTGCTGGGGACGTGGTCAGAGACTCTGTGATCAGGGAGACTACACTCTGGGACTACTGACGCCCTGGCCAGACAGTAGCCTCTTCCCGACCCCGGCCCTTCAGCGCAGCCCCAGGGCACACAGTTCCATCCACTTGCATTGCCAGACAGAGCTTGCATAGGGCAAACAGATGGGGCTGCACTCTGGGGCTTGAGCATGGTTCAGTCTGCTTTCCCTGCGCAGCACTGAAGGGCCAGGGTCCGGAGCAGTGTGGAAAGATGCCCCCATGTGCACTGATCCTCTGCTGTTGAAATATAGGAGAATCAGCACCCCCTACTGATTGAGTACGGGACAGGCAATTTTCTATTTAAATGAGGGACGTCCCTTGTAATACAGGACTGTTGGCAGTGTTGATAACACGGGAACTACCGGGTTAGAAGAACTGAGCAGCTGGCACAGCTCCAGCAGCCTGAACAGCGTGACGTCCCAGCCTTTTACACTTAGCCACACCACCCACAAGTCTGTTATCTCTGGATACTCCCTCTGCATTTCAACTGCTGTGGGTTACCTCACCTGACCACTCTGTTGCTGTGCTCACAGAAAACTTCCCCATAAAGTAAACAGGTTATAACAGAGACAACTAGGAACAAACAGTAGGAGTTATTCAAGCTTCACGGTCTTGTTGGAGAGTGAGGCTTCCTGTGACGCAGCGAGAAGTGCGGGGAAGGGAGGGCTGATTTGTCTTTCTTGAAGTTTGCTCATCTTGTGGGTCTGGATTTCCTCTCTTGTGTTTCCTGTCAGAGCAGCAGAGAGCTCAGCATAGGGAGGGGCGGCCGTGCCCTCTCCAGCTCTCTGCGTCCTGGCCCCAGACACCACCCTGTAGAGCTGCAGTCCTACCCACTCCAGGATGATGGCTCCTTGGCCCAAACCTGCCTTGGTCTCCTTCTGGATTGTGTCTCTCTGCTCCATCACCTTGGCTGGTAAGTGACCCCTGTTCTGCTGGATGCCTCAGTCCCATCTCCCATCCCAGTCATTTTCCCCCAGGGCTGGGTGCTGCAGGGCCCCCTTCGGTTGGTGTCTTACATGCCTAGGTCCCATTCCCATCCCGGTCTCTCTCCTTCCTACAGGGGTTCACCATATCTCCTATCTCCAGCTCATCTCCCCGCAGGCGGCCTCTGGTCTGCCCAAGCGACTGAAAGTGATGAGGGTGAATGACCTGGTGCTCTCAGTCTATGACAGCAACACACGCAGGCAAGCTCCCCGCAATGGGTACAGCCCAGGGAACCAGGAAAGCCAGCAGTTCTGGAATGCACGCACGGCTGGGTGCCTGGCCTGGGACTCCTGGGTGGAGACCGAGTACCAGGGCCTGGTGCGGGAGATGAACGCCAGCTCCCCAAAGGCGGGTGAGTTCCCATCCCTCAGAACTGGGAATAGTTGAGCAACTCAAAGGAGGTGGGAGGGAGCTGAGGGAGGGGACACAAGAGGGAGTGACTTTCAGAAATACATAGTGGTTAGAGTCAGGGAGGGAGGCTGGGATCCAGGACTTCTCAGTTCTTTTCCCAGCTCTGGGAGAGGAGTGGGGCCTGGTGGATTGCAGGGTGGGGAGTGCTGGGAGTCAGGAATCCTGAGTTCTGTGCATGGGAACATTCCTCCCCAATGCTGTCCCCTGGTGGCAGCTCCATGCTCAGTTGCTCACAAAGCCGTTCTTCCCCCAGAGCCCTACTACATGCAAGTCCTAAAGACCTGTGAGCTGGACGATGCCACTGGTGCTGTCCGAGCTGTCACCAGATATTCCCTCAATGGGGAGGACATGCTGCAGCATCAGACCGACCAGAACCGCTGGTTCTCAGTGCACCCGGCAGCCTGGCGAGTGGCTGAGCGCTGGAACCGCGAAGGGGAGACTTCTGCTGTGCTGAACCACCTCCCACTGCAGCAGTGCAGATTCTGGATGGAGAGGTCTGTGCCATTCACCACTCAGAAGACAGGTGACAGCTCTGCCAGTGCCCCTCAGTCTTGACCTGCAGTCCCCTGCTATCCCATTCCCTGTGACTAACATCCCTTCCTCGGCCTCCCCCCAGCCCAGCCCTCAGTGCACGTGGCCTTTGTCCCAGAGACCCAGGACCGGCAGCAGCGCCTCATCTGCCACGTGACAGGGTTCTATCCCCGTGACATCGAGGTGACCTGGGAGCGGGGGGGCCAGGTTGCCCTCGGGGAGCAGCTGACCAGCGGGATCCGACCAAATGGAGACCCCACCTTCCAGATCCAGGTGTCCATCGAGCTGGGGCAGGAGGGGGTCAGCCCTGCAGAGCACGTGTGTGTGGTGAGACACAGCAGCCTGGGGGCTGCCCCTCTGAGGGTGACCTGGGGTGAGTACTGGGGGGGGCAGAACAGGGGGAGCAGTGGGGAGAAGCTAGGAATGGGGCCACTCCTACTGAGGGAGGAGATGGAAACAAGGGGTGGGGGAAGAGGGAGTTGGGAAATGCAGAGGGACCGTTTTGTGGGGTACCAGGATATGGGTAGGCAGAGAGAGGTACTAGGGGTAGGTAAAGAAGTGTTTTGGGGGGTTCAAAGGGGAGGGGCAGGCAGAGGAGCACAATGGGGGGTTCAGAGGTGAGGGGAAAGCACAGGGGGTTTTAGGGCAGTTGGCAAATAATGAGGTGATGCAGAGAAGGGTTCTAGTGGGGCATGGAGGGGAGGGGAAATGAGGGGGGGCTCACAGGCTGGGAGGGGAGGCAGAGAAGGGGCTGTTTAGATGCAGGGCCGACACATGGGGGATGGGTGGCTGGGAGGTCCAGTTCAACTGGGGGATGGAGGCACTAGAGAGGCAAAAGGGCTTTGGGGCACCATGGCTCAGTTTGTCTCGGGACATTTCCAGATTCCCAGGCCACAAACCAGCTTGGTATCTTGGTGATTGTTGCTGGCTGCATCCTTGCGCTGCTGGGAATCGGGGCCCTGGGCTGGTACCTGAGGAGGAGGCCAGGTGAGTGATGCCCCCCCACTTCCCTGCAGCACAGCTCGTGTCCTGCAGCACAGCGTTCCCTAGGGCCACACTGGGGTCCTGGGGTCAGCACTGACTGGTGGAGGAGAGCGCCCCCTGCTGAACCCCTACTCTGCAGCACTTGGTTTCCCAGCCAAGTACCAAGCCAGCCTGGCCCTGCTTAGCATCAGATCCCAGGGGCTCCGTGCTGAACCCTGGCTGGATAAAGGGGGAGTGTCTGTGGGAAGCTGCCTCCCAGCTGTGGTCCCCATTGTCCACACACACACACACACTCGTTCCCGGGAAGCAGGGTCTCCAGATGAGTCAATTATTGCTTGGGCTTCCCCTGCAGGGGCCCAGAAGGGGCCGTATCACCCGGCACATACACAGCCAGAGACTGTCGACTCTGCTCCAGCCACTGCTAAGCCAGCAGGAAACTCCTCGTCCACAGCACTTTCTCTCCCAGATGTCACTGAGTGACCAGACACAGAGCCGGCTGTGCAATGGCCGTCACCACAGACTGGAGCCACATGGCCCATCCCTGGCAAAGGGGAGGTGCAGGGGGTGGGGGGCAACGAATAAGGCCAAAATCCCTGAAGTACAGGGTGGGGAGTGTGACGTTGCACTACATATGTTTTATAGAAATATGCTTATGAATGTGAATGTGATGTAAATGGAATATGCTTTATGCAAATGGTACCTTGTATCATGTCCTTAGGAAGCTTGTAATCTACTAAATGTGTTCATCCTATCTGTTTGCTTGTATTATTTCTATATGGGGAGTTAGGAAAATAAGATATACACTTGTATCACTGCTATGTAATGGTCTTCTCTTACTGTGACAGTCTGAGGCCTGGTTCTTCAGCTAAGCAGCCATAAACTGTGAAATGTATGGTCACATCCTCACATTCCAAACTAGTCATATTAAAATAAGGCAATCTGGGGCTATTAGGAAGGTGATTCGATCTATCACCTCCAGAGAAAGGGAAGAGCCTAAAACATGTCAAAGAAAACTTAGTTTGATAGTTTTCTGTCTGGCAAGAACTCACTTATCAATAGACACATCTGGAGAACCCTTATGTCTGTATAGATGTAATTGTGAAATCCTCACTTCTGTATTGTTTTGTATGTTTATTTGCATGGTCTCTGTCTGGTTCTGTGATTGTTTCTGTCTGCTGCATAATTAATTTTGCTTGGTGTAAACTAATTAAGGTGGTGAGATATAATTGGTTAGCTAATCATGTTACAATACATTAGGATTGGTTAGGTAAATTTTAGTAGAATGATTGGTTAAGGTATAACTGAGAACTATATAAATTAGGGGCAAACAGGAAGTAAGTTGGGATTTGAAAATAAGGAAAAGGAACTGGGATTTAAGTTTCCTGGAAGTTCACCCCAATAAACAATTGTTTGCACCTTTTGACTTCAGGTATTGTTGTTCTCTGTTCATGTGAGAAGGGCCAGGGAGAGTGAAGGAATAAGATCTCTAACAACCCAGGAAGAATGGGGTCTTAGAATCATAGAATATCAGGGTTGGAAGGGACCTCAGGAGATGTCTAATCCAGCCCCCTGCTCAAAGCAGGGCCAATCCCCAGACAGATTTTTGCCTCAGACCCCTAAATGACCCCCTGAAGGATTGAACTCACAACACTGGGTTTAGAAGGCCAATACTCAAGCCACTGAGCTATCCCTCTCCCCCATGTCTTACAGTGACATGTAACCATGTCACATGATACTGGAATTCAGCTTAGTCCTTGTACTTTTCCATTGATGAGGCGGTGGTGGGGACCAAGCACAGACAAAAGATTTCCCCCCTTGTGCCAAAGTTATAAAAGGGGGTGAAACAGGAGAAAGGGGGCTGCCAGTCAATAGAAAACCCCTGCTTACCACCTGAGATGTCTACTAGTACTAACAAGGACTGTACGAGGGGAAAGGATTGCACCCAGACTAGGAAGGAGTCTAGTCTGTGAAAGAAGCTTATTGGAACATCTCTGAGGGTGAGATATTACCTGCAATCAGTTTCTTAATGTATTGGGCTTAGACTTGCGTGTTTTTCCTTTATTTTGCTTGGTGACTCACTTTGTTCTGCTATTACTTGAAACTTAAATCTGTTATTACTTGAAACTTAAATTCTACTTTTTATACTTAATAAAATCACTTTAGTTTATTAATAAACCCAGAGTAAGTGATTGATACCTGAGGGAGCAAACAGCTGTACATATCTCTCTATCAGTGATATAGAGGGTAAACAACTGAAGCTTTATACAGAGTAAAATGGATTTAGTTGGGGTTTGGATCCCATAGGGAACTATGTGTCTGGGTGCTGGAGAGAAGTAACTTGCTGAGCTGTTTTTAGTTAAGTCTGCAGCTTTGGGGGCATGGCCCAGACCCTGGGTCTCTGTTGCAGCAGGTCCCCCCCATTACCTTATTGCTGGGCCATGCCCTGAATTGCAGACTTTCCCCCTGGCCCCACACCCCAGCACGAGGCTCTTCTTTTTTTGTGTCTGCCAGTTTGCTACTTACCAGTAGAAAGGTCTTCACTGAAACATTCCAAAAAGGAACCATGTCTCATGACACGAGAACTGCCTTAATTAATTACTTGAATATTAAAGAGGAACAAAGATGATTTGAACTGTGGTGACTTCTACTCCATATTTCTATTGAACACATATTGTCAAATAATTGCAAAAATGCTAGCGACACAACTGAACACCATATTGTCAAATAATTGCAAAAATGCTAGCGACACAACTGAACACCATTATCCCATCAACTATACACACAGATGAGCTTGGTTTCATTAAAGGAAGATAGGCTGCTGATAATATGAGAAAAATCACTCACTTGATCCAACAAACTCAGATGTCAGATGTACCCTCCATAGACTTATCTCTAGATGCAGAGAAAGCATTTGATAGGGTTGAGTGGCCTTATCTAATGGCAGTCCTTAAAAAATACAGACTTTCAGCATTTTCCATATTCCTGAATTGGGTCAATGTCTTACACAACTCTCCCTGCACTTCACTTCAACTAACAGGAATTATTTCTCCCACTTTTTCTGCTAAAAAGAGCACCAAGACAAGGCTGTCCCCTCTCACTCCTTTTTAATCTCACTCTTGAACCCACCGGCAAGCTACATACATCAGCACTCAGCCACTGAAAGTGTTTGTATGAACAGGAAAGAATACAACATCAATTTTATATGCTAATGACTTTTTTGTACTATTGAAGAATGCTTCCTCATAAATCTGATCACTATGGAATGTAGCTGATGATCTCTTTTGGAAAGATTTCTGATTTTTGCCTTGACTGGAATAAAGTAAAAGTTATAAATATATCCAAAAGATCTATCCTTCTCAGTTTCAGCATTTTCCATTGCAAATATGCAAGGAAATGTTACTGAGGCCTTAACATTTCTCCTAATCTTCCCAAAATTGTTTCTATAAGTATGAAATATATATTCAAAGACATTTCCAAGGCTGTACAGAGGTGGCATCTCCCCCCGCTATCCTTACTGGAGAGTACAAAAACAGTCATAATGAATATCTGGGCAAGAGTGTCTTATATCTTCAGACCTTTCAAGGTCTCCCCCTTGCTTTTGCTCAAATAAAGAGGCTTACCATCCCATTTATATAGGATAAAAAAGAACCTTGCTTGTCACAGAAGACATTTAAAACATCCTGGGCAACTGGAGGTATGGGGCTGTCAGAACTGTGTCTATATTATCTAGCATGCCAAATGGATCCTCCTGTAAGTTCACCCTCCTCCAGGAGCTCTGTGTACACACCAACTTGGTTTGAGAGTGAAAAAAGCTTAGCTATGCCATTTGGTTCCCTCTCTTATTTCATATATGTTAAGATGCCACCCTCACCCTTAAGGAAAAAAATCCAAACTTGCATCTACAAGGGGCATCCTGACGTGTGTTAAGATGATTAGAGCAACATATTTTACTAATTCTCTCCTTGCACCACTATGGGATAATCCATACCTTAATATCGAGGCCAACACCACAGTTAAAATAATTTGGAAAGAAAAAATTAACAAAAATTAAAGATATAATAAAAGGTGATACATCAGTGTCTGTCACTCACCTGGGTGTCAAATATCAGCTACCTGTCCCGCAGTTCCTTCTTTCAGCAGCTATGCCCCAGGATTCCTGCTCTTTCAGAGGTGATGAAGGGCCTTAGCACAGATGAGAGAGCCAAGATCTATGAGTTGCCTCTCAGGTGCCATGTGGGGACCAGTATGTGAAGTGTGATGGGACACTGAGCATCCTCTTCGAAGGTTGGACCGTACTCTGCTGCATCATGGCTTTGAGAACAGATGAAGTCAGCTGTGACTCCCCCCTGTCCAAGACTCTTAATGCTGCAAGGGATTCTACTTCTTGAGGATCCAGCTATTCCTAACCCTGATCGAAGTAGACAAGAAGAGGGGGTTCAATTCCACTGTAACCAGGATAAGAGATACCCCAAACTGATCTCCTTCTATTCCACCCACTGGAGGTGCTCAACTTCTTCCCTGGGGGCCTGACCTTCACCAAGGACACCTGTCCAGAGGCTACAAGTGTATCAAGACCCTGCACAGCGACTCTGACTGTTACCAGATTTGCCTGTTATTTTGGGGTATGCTCATTTTTAGGGTTACTCTTCAGGAGGGTGGGGGAGGGTGTCTGTAATTCTATCAATGTTCTGCTGCTGTCACTGGTGTTCTCATGCAGAGCTCGACTTCTCCCTGCTGCAAATTCCCCCCTCAATGGAGCTGTCCTGCAGGACCTCGGTTCCCCAGGGCTGGGTTCTTCCAGCCCCAGAATCAGACAAACACACACACACACACACACACACACACACACACACACACACACACACACACACACACACACACCATGTCTGAGAGGACTGGCTTAATCAGTGCTCTCAAGCTGACCCCTTATATGTCCCTGGACTTAGTAGGCTGGGTTGAGCAGCATTTCCAAGCTGTCAGCCTCATATGCCCCAGGTTCAGCACGTCCTTATCCCCACTTTCACGTTACAATCATTCTAGTAATAGCCCACCTGATGAGCAAACCCCACAGGATTTTTGGGTGCTGCAGGGTGTCATAAACAGATAGTTAAGGGTTAAGGTCTCTTTTACCTGTAAAGGGTTAACATGCAGTACCTGATGACCACCTGACCAGAGGACCAATCAGAGATGAGATAATTTCAAATCTCTGTGGAGGGAAGCCTTTGTCTGTGTTCTTTGTGAGAGCTCTCTTTGGATCTAAGAGAGGTCAGTCATGTCTCCAAGTTCTCCTGGAGTAGTTTCTACTATTTAATAGTAAGTATTAATTAGAAAGGCGAATTAGTCTTATAATTTGATTTCTACATTTGCAATTGTGTGTTGTGCTAAAGGAAATTCTTTATTCCTGTTTGCTGTTACTTTGCTTTTACTAAGAAAGAAAGGAGGGGGGATTCTCTCCAGAGATTGATAAGCTTAGACCCTGTATTGTTCTATCTTGAATTACAGAGACAAGTTACTTTCTTTTTATTCTTTAATAAATTCTTTTCTATTAAGGACTTGTTTGGTCTTTCCTTGGGTGGATTCTCAGGGAAAGAGAAGGGGGAGGTATCCCTCTGTAGTTAGATCCCGGTATCTCTCCTAGGAAAAGGGAGGGGGGAGGAAGCAGGGGGAATGGTTTATTTCTCCTGGGTGTAAGAACTCCATGGATTTGGGGCTCTTGGAATCCCCTA